>NC_049238.1:4062524-4378433 GCF_011100685.1 Canis lupus familiaris
AACTGTATAAAATCCACATCACTGCCCAGAAATTGCTTTTTCTCCAAAATGCTTGCTAATTTCCTTTTTTTCTCTCAACTGCTTCTTTATTCTAATTATTTTGACAGGAGCTACTAGTGACATTAAATTGAGGCAAAAATTGTGGCCAAGCTCATTATCTCTAAACAAAGACTTCTAGAACAAGAATCAGTGTCTGGATTGCTACTAAAATGTCAATTGAATCCTGTCAAAACTTGGGCAATTAAAAAGGTCTATCATCACCTCTGCTTTCTTTGCCTCTTTTATTTTTAATGTTGGAACCAACACGTGCTCCCCTTTCCATCCAGTGCCTAAGGCTGGATTAACTGATTTCCCTCATCAAATTAAAATCTATTCTAAAGAAAAGAGCTAAAACTTGATCTGTGATATGAGATCTTGAGAATAGCTTGAAACATGGCCTCTCTTGGTGAAGTTCACATCTATACTTAATTTGCAAAAAGATGTACAAGAAAGTTGAACACAAATATTTACTATGTACCAATATATACTGTATGAGAGACTAGAAAGAAAAGAATACGGCAAAGCTCTGTTTTCAAGAAGCTTACAACTTGCAGAAGATAAGTATTAAAGGAATGCATTCCATATGGTGAACTCGAACGGGAAAAGTTTTAAGGGCCGTGGTGTTTGGTCAGCAATGTCGCTGCTTTCTCACCTTGGAAACCCTTGACTTCACACTGCCTCTGATCCTGTAAGATAGATAAACAAGTTTTTCTCCATGTAGTGTTCAGCACTTGATGAGTCAAGCTGCGGTAGGCCAAAAGCTCTTTAGAGTCTTGGGCCTGTTCTCATTCCGACTTTGTCCCTACTCACCCAGATCTTTTGATTGTATTAATCAAAAGACCATATCATCCCTTGGTCCTTTGGACTTGATGTCAGTATTTGGTACCCTAGCTTCTTGCACCTTGACTCCAATTACTTCCTCATAGACTTTGCTGGCAAACTTCCTGTACCCCTCTTCTTCCAGCCTTCCTAGCTCTTCCTGCAAGGTCCCCATAGGTTCCAGCCATGGTCAGATTCAAACAGCTCCTATTGGAGGATTGCTTAAAGGGTCTAGATAAGCACTTGTTACGGAAGTTGAAATAGGTTGTCCTCCCTTGCCAATTCAATTTGCAATAGAGGATTCCACTGAGTGACCCTAAAGAGGTCATTCCAATATGGAGAACCTGGGTTCTAGGGCAGATTTAGTGACCAAGGAAAGAACTTTTATCAATTAATTCAAATGATTTCTGCCCAAAACATACACAGATGTTCCTTAAAAATCTAGATGAAGGGGATCCCTGGGTGGCTCAGTGGTTTAGCGCCTGCCTTTGGCTCAGGGCACGATCCTGGAGTCCCGGGATCAAGTCCCATGTCGGGCTCCTGGCAAGGAGCCTGTTTCTCCCTCCTCCTGTGTCTCTGCCTCTCTCTCTCTCTCTCTCTCTCTCTCTGTCTATCATAAATAAATAAATAAATAAATAAATAAATAAATAAATAGGTCTTTTAAAAAAATCTAGATGAATTACCATCTTAATGTTTTTTTTGAATTCAGGAAATTCATGCTATATTATTATATCCTATTACTCAGAAATGTGACAATAATAGAGTAAATTACATCTAAAGCTAAAATACTTCCTGAGAAATGAGATATCCTATAGGATGAATTGTGCCCCTCCCCCTAAGATTCACATAATGAAGTCCTAACCCCCAATGTGATGATGTTTGGAAATGGAGACTTGGGGAAATAATTAGGTTCAGATAAGATCACGAGAGTAGGATCCTCATGAGATTAGCGTCCTTATAGTAGGAGACACCAAAGAGCTTGCTTTCTTTCTCTCTTTCCCCCATGTGTGTGTGTATGCGTGTGTGTGTGTGTGTGTGTGTGTGCAAGCCCAGAGATAGGGCCACGTGAGGACATGGTGAAAAAGTGGGCACATGCAAGTTAGAAATTGGATCAGGAATTGAATCAGCTGCCACTTTGCTCTTGGTCTTTCCAGCCTTCAGAACTATGAGAAATACATTTCCATTTTTAAGCCACTCCATCTATGCTTTTTTGTTATGGTAGCCTGAACTGACTACTACAAACAGTAAACAAAAGTCACATCTTCTGTGACAAGTCTGACTCAATTTCCAATATTCCCATTTATTAGAGTTTGGTGAAAATAGAACCTTTGGCGTTCTTTTGCTTTAGAATATTTCATTTAGGAACCAATGTACCTGTGCTCAGTCATATTGTACTGCACTCATTCATCACCTGTCTTTAATGAAAAAGAAATTTAAGTAAGTGAATGGTAAGATGGATCAAATTATTCTCTAGAGCTGTGGAGGGTGTTTCATGCTCCCTAGATGGTATATAAATGCCTGAACATTTGTATACAAATTGAGCAAACATGCAAATCAGTAATCTGAGACGAAAAAGACACAGAAATGATCTTGGAAATTGCATTTAAGAAAAAAAATGACAGTATCAAGTTGATAGACACAAAAGAATTTGATGAAAGCAGCTGTTAAATTGTTAATTTAACATAAAGATGGAGCTGATGATTCAAAAATGATCAACTAGGTTGCAGATATTCTGCACTCTGAATAGCATACACTATGCAGCATTAAGCCCCAGCCACTGCTATAATTTGCGGTTGCATTCTATCTGCATTAGCAGAACTGTTAATAAATCACAGAAGCAAGAAATGAGGAATTGAAAATCTCCAGGTGTTTGATAATGCCTCAAATATCCTCACCACATGTTCTGTAGGAGTCATGTGAGTTCATAGACATGACTTGGTGATTACTCTCTATATTGCTCTGGCTATTGCCTAGTTCTTCTCTATAAGATAAATTAAAATGCAGGTTAGGATGATTATGGTGATTTCTTTCGCCCAACTCTCAGGACATTCTTAAATCCTTTGTATACATTACATATCTGGGCCCACTGATCAATTCACTATTCCTTCCTTGATATTTTTCTTTCAATAGCAAATTCACACACACACAGAGGGATATTTTAGCTGAAAGTAGAATGGTGAAGGAGCTGGTTATAAGAGATGTGTTTGATGGAGAAGCTATTATTCAAAGAACCATACTTTGTGTTGTAATTGAGAAAGTAGGAGGTGAAGCCTGTGATTAGAATGTAAACTCAAGCCTTGGGACATGGTAGTAACTGATTAATTGGGCATCAGAAGTGAAAAGATTCCTCAATCTTACAAAGTAGGTATGGTTTTCTATGAGATCTGAAAGACAAGGGACATGGGGACATTTAAAATGTAAGTCTTGAAATATTGGGGTTTGGGTATGGTGTCTGATGAGTTTCAATATTCTAGGAGCAAAACATGGTAAGGGCAGAGATGACTGACCATTACACGAAAGTGGTCTGACCATTAGGATGATGTTCTTATTCTTATCCAACAATCATGTTAATGGTAAATCCTCCTTTTCTTTCTCCAACCAGTTTCTGAATAGAGATAATCCATCCTTGTTCTATATTTCCCAATGATCTTTATTTAATACTTTTTAAATGACCAGGGAACAGGAGCATCCTTAATAGTTCTCGAAAAATGTAAAGATATATAAATCAACATTCTGGACAAGCTACTATACATAGTGCTTTCCACCAAGGAAGTCCCCACCAAGGAAGGGGACATCATGTAATGTTAGCACAGGGTTCATCCTGCCTTTAGACAGAGAGGGCAACTGCCAAATGCCTAGTTTTGAGAAAAGACTGGGGGTCCCACCTGTCCACAGCTGTGCCTACCAACATGTAGGTCTCAGCTTAGTCTTTTTCTCTTAAAAATTCCAAGACTTATAATAGATTCAAGAAGTGATGATATTACCACTGAAGGACCCTCTAAATTAATTGGAAGTGGAAGAAGGAGTCATCCTACTGACAATAGTTTTTGGTGTAGAAGACACTCAAACACTTCTGTCAGCACTCCCAAACGTAGCTGATGCAACTACCATTTTCCTGGTGGTATGACATATATGGAACAATGAGTGAAAGGTAAACACATTTTGACCCTAAGAATATCTCACTGAGTGAAGAGATGACTATGAAGAAGTTGTCAGGAGCCCAGGATTCTGAGGCAAACTGCTGGTCTTATCTCCCAAAACCTCAATATTCTCATTTTCTCATTGTAGAACGGGAACAATAACTGGTTTTGTATTATAAAGTGGTTGTGGGGATCATATAATGCATGTAAAGTATCTACTGCAAAAAAGTACACCCAAAATATTATTGGTGTTCTCTCTCTCTCTCTCTCTCTCTCAATTTCATATATCCTTTTGCTCTATCATCTATTTATTAGGGACAGATATAAAATTCTATATTTAGTTGTGCTCTCCCAAATTACAAGAATACTGTCAAGATAACCATGTTAAGAAAAGCTAGGGTTCTATTTAAAAGAAATCATTTTGATGTAACACAGAGATGTGATTTTAGAAGTAGCCAAATATATGTGAATAGTATTACTAGCATTAGTAGAAAAATTGTATGAGAGCAATAGAAATGATAGTTCTCTTTATTTTAGCTAAACATATTACCTCAGAGTACTACATCCAATTTTGATTTCTACTTATTAAGATATATTTAAGAGATATCTGCAAGAGCATGTTCAAGAAGAACGATGACGATAATTAAATTTAAAAGCAAGATATGAAGAAACTGGTGGTGAGAATAAGCGTATAGAAAAATATTAGGAAGCACAATATAATTATTGAATTGAATGGGAGAATGGGTAGACACACTTTAAATGGTTTTATGCAGTAAATGATCTGGTGGAAAATGAAAGAAGCAGAAATGATCTTAAAATAGGGAGAATATTTCTAATATTTGAAAATATCCAAGATAATACAAGACACCTTAATGATACAACATCTGCTCATTGTCAGTTTAGGCAACAAGAATTTGTTGGATGCCTATTCTTCTCAAGGCACCAATTTAGCCACTGTAAGAATTCCAAGAAATCTGTAAGATATTGTTTTTGTCCTGAGGAAGTTGAGTCTTGCCCTGACATGGGCACTGTATGATTCTGTGATAAGGTAGGAGATGCTAACTGATGTACACAAGGTAGACAGACAGTGTTGAAGGAGTAGAAAGAAGATGCTTCTTCTTGTAGTTATTAAAATGGCATCATTCTCTCCCTAGTCCCCAAAAGAAAAGTCTCTGAATTTTAGGTGAGAAAAAAAATCATTTTATTTGGGATAGAAAAAGATAAATGCTGAAGTCAGACATAAGAATAAGACTCAACAATTAACAAGAATAGAAGAAAGATAAGTATCTTCTATTCTACATTGTTCACTATGCATTTTCAAAGAATGCCTTTCAAAGGCTGTAATTAGGGGTAATGAGGTGCAAAATTTCATGTACAAAAATGATCTTGTTAAGGGCAGTTTAGGCAGACAGTGCAACTAAAAATGAATTTTAACTCTCTGTTAACTCAATACCAATACTATGTACTCTTGACTTTTCCAGGTCCAGTGGGATTTTAAGAAAATCAGGACTTTAAGTAAATCTGCCATACTGCCATACAAATTTTCATCTAATCACAATTATTTGTCTGCTTTTCTTCTCTTTTTTTTCTAATTTAAGAAGTGGCCAAATCTTACTACAATCTTGAATAATCACAATCTTGAATTATACAATGCCTATTGTTCAACATGTATTGGCCATCCACTTTCTTATCCACATTTATCAAGTTCAAAGGCTTGGACAAAATAAATGCTCATCACAGAAATTCTTCCTCCCCAACTGCCATTATGGAGGAAGTCAGCCTGCGTAAATCCCTGGAGGTGAGCTCAACAACTTAACTCTCCATATCAAAAGACAGAATAACAAATGAGCTGACTCCACACAGGGATGATTCCAGAACTTTTAGTTTCTAAGACATGTATCTGGACTCTAACCTTGTAGCTTCTGCCAATGGAAAGCTAAATATTGCAACACATAAAGTCAAATTAGAATGCAAATAGTTTTAAGCATTTTAGGGAAGCAAGCAAGGTAGTAATGCAAGATTATAGAGGTAGGAACATGGAAAATGTTTTCAAAATACCTTTAGAATTCTCATATTAAGTTTAGTCTCTATCGTAATAAATCTAATGAAACCCAAAATGGTCCTTATTTTAACATTAATTTCAATAAAGATTTTATGGAATGTTTACAATATGCGAGGATTTGCGAGGTGCCAGATAAATTCTCACAAATGCTTTTAGGCTAAGGAGAAACAAACAAGGAGACCAATGGCTCCTCTGCAGTATGGTTTGTTGTTCATCAGAGATTTCATACAGTGTTGAGGCAACAGAAGGGAATCTAACTCCCTTGGGACTTGTATGACAAACTCTCCTGAAAGTGGTTTACACACGCTAGCTTTCGGGGGTGGTGAGGGGGAGTGACCAGAACTTAAAAAGAAAAAAAAAAAAAAAAAAGACAAAGATGAGGGACTCTTATTCCTTCATGGACTATAGCCATTTCTGACTCAGAATATTCACTTGCAAAAATCACTATTTACTCAAATCAGATGGGACCCTGTCCTCTGTTTGTTAGAATGCATTACATTGGGGGAGGGTACTCATTCCAAAGATGGAGGCTGATTTTCATTTTATGATTTTGTTCATGGGATGACACACAAAACAATTGAGATGTAAGACTGTTACATTATATTTCTAATTATTTCATGTTTAGAATTACCTTATGTTTTAAATTATCTTGTATTTAGAATTATGTAGCATTCAGGATTTCTTATGTTCAGAATTATTTTACATTTACATTTATTTTATTTAGGATTACTTTGTTCTGGATCATTTTCTGTTTAGAATTACTCTATGTTTAGAATCACTTTTGGGATCCCTGGGTGGCACAGTGGTTTAGCGCCTGCCTTTGGCCCAGGGCGCAATCCTGAAGATCTGAGATCGAATCCCACGTCGGGCTCCCGGTGCATGAAGCCTGCTTCTCCCTCTGCCTGTGTCTCTGCCTCTCTCTCTCTCTCACTGTGTGCCTATCATAAATAAATAAAAATTAAAAAAAAAAAGAATCACTTTGTATCTAGAATGCCTCTTCACGGCCAGAGTACAGTGTGTGCAGGACTGCTGAGAGAAGAGACTGGACAAGCAGTGCCAGGTGAGGTTGTGAAGCATTGTGGACTAAAGGTTTGGACTTTATCTAAAAGCTATGAGGAGGTAATGAGAGGAGCTCCAAGGCTGAAGAGCACTTCATGGCAAGTAAAAATAACTTCAAACTAAGACCAAATTGTGGAGATAGTGAAAAGATCAGTGGTTGCCAGGAGTTGGGGGAGGCGATGAGCAGATGAACCACAGAGGAGTTTTAGGGCATTGAAAAGACTCTGTGTGATGCCATAAAGGTGGATGCGTGTCATTATCCATTTGTCCAAACCTACAGAATGTACAACACCAGGAATGAGCCATTAAGTAAACTACGGACTTGAGGTAATTATGATGGGTCAATTTAAGTTCCTCAGTTGTAACAAATGTGATAATCTGGCAGCAGATGTTGAAAATGGGGAACCCTGTGGATGGGTAGGGCAGAGGGAATGTGGAAAATCGTAGTATCTGCCTCTCAATTTCGCCATGAGCACAAAGCTACTCTTAAAAAAAAAAAAATGTCTTTAAAAAGCAACCCTAAGGGACCCAGGGTGGCTCAGTTGATGAAGCATCTGCCTTTGGCTCAGGTCATGATCCTGGGGTCATGGAACCAAGCTCCACATTGGGCCCCCTGTTCAGTGGGGAGTCTGCTTCTCCCTCTGCTCCACCCCTCCCCTTCTCTCTCTCTCTCTCTCTCTCTCTCTCTCAATCTTTCTTTAATAAATAAATAGCAACACTAAATAATTTCAAGCTTACTAGAATATGTGCTCTCACTTTTGATTTGGAAAGCATGAGCTGCATGGCTGTTCTCCTTGACTCTTAGTCATATGTGCCCTGCTGCCTCCTTCAGATGCCCTGCTCCCTGCCCTCACCTAGGAGGTGAGTGCCATTCCCACCTACCAGTCTACCAGTGGTATATGGCTAGGATCCTTTTCCCTTCATGAAATTTTTTCCCTTGACTAGGTTCAGCTGATCATCTCCTTCACAAGCATACCTAGATGCGGTATTTTATGATTTTTGTTAACAATGGAAAACTTAGAGGGTAAAAATGTGGTTTTCTCTTCTCAACTGATCTGTAAGTACAGGTTGGAGGCTCAGTCTTTGGGGGGAAGAGAGATGGTCATGTTAAGTAGGAACTAAGATAGAAAAAAGGCATCAACAATGTCATTTCAATAATATGAAGGTCGCCATCTCTAATTTTCTCCACTTGATGTCCCTTCTGTGCAACTTGAGAAGAGGAGGAGGGAACATCCGAGCTGTTAAGAGAGCTCACCTGCCATGAGTGTCAGCTTTTTACAAATCGAAGCCATAACGACACATACAGGTTTACAGTAAAATATGTCCATCTTGGAAAGGAAAGAAGTTGACAGCCAACCTTCTGGCTGTGC
The DNA here is from genome assembly GCF_011100685.1 of Canis lupus familiaris. Classification (NCBI taxonomy): domain Eukaryota; kingdom Metazoa; phylum Chordata; class Mammalia; order Carnivora; family Canidae; genus Canis; species Canis lupus. The sequence continues at coordinate 4,071,014 of NC_049238.1, forward strand.
TCACTGCTTGCTGAAATGTGCCTGGTATGGACATTTTCTGAGAATCTATAGAGTTTGGGTAAAATATGAAATGATGATGATTTCAAATCCCAGGAGACGATAGTCATGTGACCTGTGGATCCGTAGAGATAGAAGCCACACACCCAGTATGGAGAGGCTTGGAATGCACCAATATTTAAAACAAGCAGAGACTCAAATTGAGGCCCTTATCTGTCTTGCTCTGCCCTTCTCCCTTTTCAAGTTCAGTAAAGAGAAACAAACAAACAAACAAACAAAAAAACCAACAGGGTGACCTTGAGTTACAGACCTGGGTTCAAATAAAAGATCTGCTATACTCAATGCTATTGTGGCATTGTGCAAGTTTTTTTTTTTTTTTTTTAAGATTTATTTATTTATTTGGAGGGAAAGAGAGGTTGAGAGAGAGCATGAGTGGGAGGGGCAGAGGGAAAGAGAGAGAGTCCTCAAGCAGATTTCCCACTGAGTGTGGCCCACTGTGGGGCTCAATTCCAGGACGCTGAGATCATGATCTGAGCCAAAATCAAGACTTAACCAACTGAGCCACCCAGAAGCCCCAACATTGTGCAAATTATCTAACCTTTCTGAGACTCGCCCCCCTGATCTGAGAGACAGAGATAATAAAACTTCTTTCAAAGAGTTGGTATAAAATAAAATAATGAGCTTAAGGAACTTAGAATCTAGAACATTTCAAGCACACAATAATTTTTAGTTTTCTGTCCATTTCTCTATACCTTTCTCATTTGCTATAACTGAGAACAAAGAAAGTGAAGGTTTTAACCTTGGGATATATAATTTTTTACAAGGTCTTTGCCCATTTGTTTGTTCTCGGAGGTATATAGAAAACAAAACAAAAAAGAAAGAAAGAAAAATAATTCTACTGTTTGCTTTCCTAGAAAAAATAAAATAAAATTCAAAACAAATTCATGGCTTTCTCTCCATGGGTAACCAAGTAGGAAGGATCCAGCTAGTTCTCATCTCTGGAGAATAATAGGTAGATCCACAATACCCCATAGTGACCTGGGTAACAATGGGCTCTTTGAGTGAGTACCCACTGACCCAATACAAGCAGTCATTGACCTTCAAAATGCTGCAACCCATGAAGAATGACTAAACTGTTGGGGTTTCAAGTAAAAATTAAACAAAAATAATTGTGGATATATTACATTATTCTGAGGAAAGCTATACATTTTTTTTAAGTTGAGGCATTGTTTAAAACGGACTGTTAATTATATTTTCAGTTAATCAATTGGAATATATTCTATATTGACCTAAACTTTGGGCCCCATTCCCTGGTAGCATCTCTTTGTATAAATTGTATAAATTTGGCATGTATTTAATACTACACGCTCTATAAATTCTATAAAATCCTCTTTTGCTAGCAGGATGAATGTATATTAAAACATGTATATATTTATAGCTGAATTAAGTGGAGTCTCATGCATTACCTTTTCTCTCTGGATATCTCCAGGAGGAAAATATAACATTTTTATAAACACACGCAATGTTTTACTCATCACTACAAACAATGTTAAGAATAAATACCTATTTTTAAATATTGTTTGTTCAATTAAAAAATGCAATAAGATGAGAAGCCAAGTATCTGTAGAACCCAACAGTGCTACAAAATTCATTTTGTACACAAACCACAGACCTCATAAAGGTTCCAACTATTCTAGATGCACATGCTGTGTATACCTGCCAAGACCCTCAGTGCCACTGCTTACTTGCCATCCACCTTCTTTTATGAATTTTACTTGCAAACATCAGACCTGTTTCAGTGTGAACTTTGGGTAGGGTTAAAGGTCTTTGCTATTACATTCTCTGGTTTTCTCACACACAAATTTCCAGAAATACAAAAATGCTCATGCTGAACTCTATGAATATCAAGTGCTTCTGTTAGTAGCATTCTTGGCTATCCATTAGAACTGTCAAGGGGATTCCAATAGACAGTCAGCTTTGAGGAACACTGATTTAGAAGAAGGAAGACAGACACCAGCTGGAAGACACCTTGGTACTGGTCACTCCTTCAGTCAAGTGGATCCCAAATATGAAGACCGAGCTATTTCTTTCAAAGAATGTTCACTGGTTTCATTTTTTATTTGCTTGGCTTTTAGTTTTCTAAAGGATCCCATTTTAAACCTAACCTTAAGAATCTATTTTGGTTACAAAGCTAAATTCACATTTTCCAAAGGGACTATCATGAAAGTATATTGATAGTGGTAGGCCTAAAACTAGAGATTAGAAAGAAAACTAGAGATTAAAAAAAAAAAAAAGAAAAAGAAAAAGAAAACTAGAGATTAGATGTGCCCTTGAACTGACCTTCCTGGGTAGACCAAAGTGAACCTAGACACTGAGGCCTTCTAAAAGGTCAAAAGATTACCTACCGGAGACACTGCCTCACTGATGACGAATAAGATAAAATAAAATAGAATAGAACAAACTAATTAAAATGTAAAATATATACATTAAAATCAAGTCAAACCCCTTGGGCTGCCTGCAGGCCCCAGGATGCCAGGATAGAGAAGTTCCCAAGCCTGCCACAAGGTGGCAGGTGGGCCTTGCAGGCAGCCCTCCTACTGGTCCCCGGGGAGCATCCCAGCTAAAGAAGCCAGAAGTGCACGGGAAATTGAAGGACGCCCTTGGCAAGTCCCAGAGCATTGGTAACCAAAGAAGGAAACAGAAACCCTACCATTCTGCAAAGCAGGAACGAGAGTTAGAAGCTCAGGTCTGAGCATGCTACACTGGGGGCTGCGTGTTTTGGAAAAAACAATTTCAGTGGAACCGTGGGGATGGCATAGACAGGAGATGGGCTCAGTCCCAGATTCATCGTGTTTTTAAAGAGACAAAGCCCAAATGGATTAGTTCTAACTTTACTTCAAAACATAATAATAATATTAGGTAGATCTAAGTTTTTTAAACCTTTAAAGGGAATATGAGTTTGAATCTTGATTCAAACACCATATTTTTCCAAGTATTACCTAATAATCAGCACATAACAGAAGTTTGATTAGTATCTGGGCTTAAATGAAACTAGTTCCCAAAATACTACCATAACGTAAACAATGACGAAGGTATGATTTGAGTTGTCTTGGGCCAGCCTGAGATACAATTTAAAAACACATAAATTTTAAGCCAAGGTAGATTTAGGTTCTAATCCCTACTTTATCACTTATCTAGATCTTGGGCAAGATACCTAATGACCCTAAGATTGTTTATTTAGCTTTAGAGTGTGGGCTAGTATGTGTAATAATGCTGTATCTCAGACTTGTTGCAAAAATTAAAGAAAACAGGAGGCAAAACACAATAGTGTGTAGTAAGTGCTCAAAAACCATGAGACACCTCCTCTCCATAATTTCTACCTGAGAAATTCATTCTATCATGCTAAACAACCATCTTTGACTTTGAGGCCAGAGACATTCAAAATTGTTCTGTGACCTGAAAACACATTTCCAGATTGTGAGAATCACTGGAACATATGCTATGGTCATCTGGCAAATTCTCATTATACCGCATTTGCAAGTGAGTACCCCTTTTAGTACCTCAAAGAAGCCCTGGAAGTTGGAATCACACAGGTTTCCAACCAAGCATTCTATGAATACAGTGGGGTCAGGACATCCTGTGGAAAATCATGCTGTCCCCAGCAATTTGTAAAGAGTTAACCAAAATCTATGCAACACAAGTCTCCTGTAATCACAAAGTCGGACTGAGATGATTGGTTCTGTCAAAAGTATAAATGCTGAGGCTCTTCTATGAATAAAATATACCTTCGGTAGTTTCCATCTAATAAAATATTACATTCAAGAATTTAGAGGCTCCTGCATAATTTATCATTTTGCAAGTATAAGTGATCACTAATAATATTGCATTGTTATTTATTAACATTTATGCCCACCACAATTCTATTATGTAAATAATATAACAGATTGTTCAACTACATATTTAATACTTGGGGTATTTATTACTAATAACTGAGCATATATGACATGATGTTCAGTGAGGAATGAAGATGAATGAGGATTTCAGCCTAGTGAATGTTTTATAGATGCAACGTGCATTAGGTATTTTGGGAGAGATGTCTAGGCAATATCAATGGTGGATTTTGTTTTTCCAGGAGAGAAGTAAAAGACAAAGTATGATTTGTTTAAGAGTCATAATAAGTTCTACAAATACACAGGGGCATTATGGAAATAAAATATGGACTTTAGGTCATCAGTGTTATATATTTGTCATTCGTTCATTCATCCCAGGAAGTTTTACTTGTTATGGGCTAGGCACTAAGAATATAATAATTATTAAAACAGACAGAGTCACCAGGAAACACCAAATAAAATACGGAAGCAATGACAATAAGGAAAGTGAAGAAGATATGCAGAGGAACTATGGAAGGTCTGTGTGAACTATGGAAGGTCTGTGTAAGGAAGTGGCTGACATTTGAAGCATAGCTAGAGATGAAATAATGAAAGGAATAAGGAAGGTATGTTTCAGGCCTGAGATGGAGCACAGTGTCCTTTATTATTAGGAAGATCCAGACACACTTGGTTAAATATTATGTCCACTACGTACTAGCTTTGTCACCTAAAAACATACATAGTCTCTTAGCCTCATCTTCCAAATCTGTGAAAAACAGGACTGATCATAGCAATCTTGAAGGACATGGGGGATAATTCAAGAAAATAAGATGTACTAATTTGTCTAGTAAAATGTCTGGCACATAGTATGTATCCAGTGATGATTACTCCAAGTTTTCCTCCTTCCTAACTTCTTCAACCCATCCCTCATCCCCCACTACACAGCACCCTCCTTTTCTCCAGTTATTCACGTGAATAGTACATTTGGGCAAGTATGGAATGTGGATATTTCTCCTGTCTACACTTTCTATTGAGTTTCAGGTTAACCTTAAAAAGGCTTGATTATGCATAAAAGGCTTGTGATAAAGAAGAGAATTTGCTGATGTGAATTGCAGTATCTTGTGGAAGCCCACTTCCCCAGATGTGAATAAGCCATCCCTGTGATGAAGTCTGACTGCAGTGCTTCATTTGGGGGCAGTGGAAATTCATGCCAAGCCAGAGGGAGGTTTCCTCTCAGCCTCAGTCTCTCGGCTGTTTTATCACCTACAGGTCCTCACGGAGCTTCCAAGGGGCTGGTGGAGCCTGAAAGAAGACACACCAAAGTAGGTGAGCCTCCATTCAGTAGGGTGGGGTGGCCCTGGGCCACCTGCCTCTGTCTGACTGCTTGGTTGAACACTGGGTCCTCAGCTGGCTCAAGCAAAATGATTCTCAATGATAGAGTCTCAATTATTTCAAATGATCGGACCCACACTCACTGGAATCCTGGTGGTAGATAAGAAGGCCATCTTCCTCCAGCCCCTCTCCTGGGCTTGAAGACAGAAAACTGGTGAGCCCTCTTCTTGGGCACTCCCTCATTCCTTCTTAGCATCAGGTAGACACTATTAAGCCCATGACCAAGACTCCATCAGCACCAGGCCAAGGAAAATGTGACTTGGCGGCTGCCTTAACAATAAATCAGACACCCACAAGCTGCAAAGTCCCTGAAAGAACCAAGTCTCTGCAAATGGAAACATAAAAACAAGTGAGCTGAGCGTAAGTTCTCTAACCTTTGGTGTGATGGAGGACATCTGCTGGCAGGATATCAAATTCCTTTTTTTTTTTTTTAAGATTAGTTATTTATTTATTTGTCAGAGAGAAAGCGCATGTGAGCAGGGAGGAGGGGCAGAGGAGGAAGCAGACTCCCCACTGAGCAGGGAGCCCCACATGGGGCTCCATCCCAGGATGCCAGGATCATGACCTGAGTTGAAAGCAGATGTTTCACTGACTGAGCCACCCAGGTGCCCCAGGAAATAAAATTCTGCATTAAAGATTTCTCTTTGGGAGATTTTAAAGGCATCAATCCAAGGCCTTTGACATAGTTAAATGGACTTATTTTGCTTGGGAGGGAAAACAGAGGGCACTTTGGGTGACACAGCATTCCTTTGGGGCTCCGTGTGCCCCACCACACGGGACAAGCATCCTGGTGAAGGAGATTTCTGTGTGTCTACAGGGGCATACATTTGGTACTGTGCCCTCAAATGGTTCAATATGTTACGAGTTGAATTAGGACTTTTCAAGTCCTTTTAGCTATATTTTTCCAGTACTTGATATCATATAAACTTTAAGTGATATGGTTGCTTCCCCCCCATCACTTTTGTCCCATCCAGACTGGTGCTATTTCATTGTTCTTTGTATTCCTTCTGAGCTCTGGTCCTACTCCTAAGGGTGTCACAGTTGCTGTGGCCATCCTGTTCTGTGCTTTTATTCATCATGGCTCATTTAAGGGAAGTGGCAGGAACATGCATGGCACCCTAAACGTGAGGGAGATGATACATTTATTTTCACAAACTCAATCACTTTGTAAGGAGAATAAGGGGGCTGTGTGGCCTCCTGCTTTTCCACCAGCCTCTGCCCTCACTTTGGGATCTTCCAGAGGACACTCACTGCCTCTCATAGTTTCTTTTGAGCTAAGCCATGTGCTTCCACCAGCACCAGTTCAACGTGGCTTCCCTGGGCCATCCCCTCATTTGTTAGCCTTTACTCCATTGATGAAGTTGTGTGAATGGAGCAACATTTTCTCCTCTTGCTGCTCTCAGATATTTATAGTTGTCTGCCCTCTTCTTTAGCTTTTTACTGGTTCTTTCCCCCTCCTCTGTTTTTCTTACCCTTTACCAAAACTCCTGCAAATTCTCACTGCCTCATCAATTATTTGAGATTTCTGAAAAGCTGAGCAAGGTAAAGCAGTGATTTGGGTGTGGGAGGGAGGGCAGGGCCACCCAGGAAGGGGCAGCACTCTGAAATGCTAGCAAGTGGGGGGGGGGTCCCTGCAAGATGTAGAGCTGCTTTGTGTAAGATTATAGCCTCTGGTAATCCTGTGGTTTTTGAAATATAATTTATTAAAATGAATAAAATTTAAAATTGGGTTCTCTAGTCACACTGGTCACATGTGGCTAAGGGTTAAAATTTTAGATAGTGTAGATCTAAAACATTTCCATCATCCCAGAGCATCTTATTGGACAGCCCCTGTCTGAAGGACCTGCCCAGGTAACACCATTCAGGGGCATAAGGACTCAGCGGCTGGGGCAGGAGGCTGCTGTGGCACCTGTGCTCTGACACCCTCAGCCACAGAGGCACAGGGATGCTGAAGGGATGAGGGGCAGGATGGATGCGGAAAGTCCTGGGGAAATGCTGGAGTAAGAAGAGGAGCTCTTCTGTATGGGTTTGGTGCCTAAGGCATTGCCCTATGGTGTACACGTTTGGGTGCAAGGGGAAAGCACACATCTTGGAATTTGTTTCAGAATTATGTCTGGCACAGAGTGGGTACTCAAAAAATATCCATTAAACACAGAAGTGAATCAAATGAATAGATTAAATGCCTATAATACATACAGAAATGCTGAGGCCCTGGGGAATTTAAGTGTTAAAATCAGTTCTCAGGGTTTCTATGATCCAGTCAGCTTATGTGCTTGTGCGCTGAGTCATCAGTGTTGAAGGATGGCTGAAGCAGACTGCCTGGCCAACAGGGACAGCCTCAGGGACTGGGTGCTACTTTTGCTCCTCTTTTGCTGGTTTCGACTTTGACCTGTTTCAACTACTTGATCCTTCCTTCCTTCCTTCCTTCCTTCCTTCCTTCCTTCCTTCCTTCCTTCCTTCCATTCATTTCATAAATATTTAAGTACTGCACTTCCATTTATACCAGATAAAATGCAAGGCGGAGCATTCTCAGTTCATCTGGGCTCACTTGGTTTCTGTTTCCTGTTTGCAGCTTCTTTGTCTGAACATCACCACCAGATCTGGATTGCTCCCCAGCTTCTCCAGCAGTGGCCCCGCTAGGATTCCCTAGAAAGCAGAATCTGGGGGAGAGGTAGCATGGTCTTAGGGAGCAAGAATGAAGGAAGAGAAACATGCAGCCAAGGAAGAAAAATTGGAATAAAGGCACATTATTACCTGGTAGCCACTTTAAGTTGTTGTTGGGCACCCAAGGACACTGAAGCAGCACGAGCTGCTTCTCAAGACCACCCATTTGAGAGCATGGCACTTAGCAATACACAACCCAGAAGTGGGAGGGGTAGAGACACCAGATGGATAAACTCTTCCTTCCTTCTGCCCTCTGATGAGTGATGCTTGCTGTTCCACCAGGATGGAAGCCACAGGAAGGAAGTGGTAGGCAGCATGTGTCCAGGAGGAAGGATGCTGTTGGGACACACATGAAGTGCACGGTGGACCTAGACCAGTGACCAGTGCAAGGTCCTCACCTACTGAGACCTGAAACATGAGCACACCACTCAGGGCTACTCTAGTAGATGATACACAACTAAATCCAGGTCTGGACTGAAAGGAGAATACCTGCTACTCCCCTACCCTGAATTCCACATCAGCTGGGCCCTCTCCTTCTGCTCTGAGGAGCACTTCATTCTCTGTTTCTGCCTTTAGGAAGTTTTGCACCATGTCACTCATGGAGGCAGTGCATAAGCCAACAAAGATGGCAGGACAGTCCATCATAGTGGTGCTGACTGACTGGTGCAGAAGTCAGAGTGGAAGCCAGCATCTGGCAGGAGACCATCAGAAGGAGGAAGGGATCAGCTGGGTGATCCCTGTTTCCTCTCTGACCTGCCCCTCATCCCAGAGGGCAAAGGGCAAGCTGTGTTCTTTGTGGACACTTCTCCATTTGCATTTTCTCACAATCTATATATATATATATTTTTATTTTTTAATATCTAAAAATAATGACTTGTTTTGCAGTGTGTCTAGGCAACTTCAGAAATGGGCAACCTTTACTTTTTAAAAATAACTTTATTCTCCATAGTTAGTTAAATGGGAATTTCAGGAATGCTAATTAAAAAAAAAAAAAAAAAACATAGTAAACTTCTTGGGCCTCATTGAAGAAATGGCTAGATCAGTGCCCTTCTGTGTGACTACACAGCTTTGTCGGGCACACCAGGCTCTTGCTTTGTGGTTCTGCTGCCAACGGTTCTGGGATGTGTTCTGTCCCCTGAGCCACCTACCAGAAGACCCCAGGCCACTCAGAGTTGGCTCAAACTCTGAGATTTTGGGGTAAACTGAGCATGGGAAATCGTAGCGACCAGAGTGAGACGCATCAACGGAAAAGGAAAACTCTTGGTCTCTGGGCACTCTGGGCATAGGAATCAGGGAGAAATGTTTTTAAATGATTGGATCAGAAATCTTGCAGATCACTGGTGCCACTGCTGTCAAGGGTTTATCTGAATCGATAAGCCAGCCAAATTCATTAGGAACATGTAGCAAATGCTTATGAGGTGTTAGCATGGGGTGGGGCGGGGGTACTGGAGCCTCCAGCACCCTCATGGTATAGTCGGTGAATCTGAGAGTCAGCACAACAAATTTTCCAAATTTTCATTACGGCTCTTCAAAGGATCCTTCCAACATCAGAATTAAGAGATTTTCAGCCTGATGAATGGTGGAAATAGGTAACACTAAGTGCATTGAGTAAATGCTTCTTAGTCAGATTTTCCAAAAATACCACTATTCATTGTTTTTTTCTCTCAAATTAATAAAATACTATAAATCCATTATTAAAAGTTCTGGAAAATATAGACAATTATTCTTAAAACATAAAAAGACCTATAATTCCACCACCACTAGGTAAGTTTCCATTTTTTGTTTCTATTCCTCTAAATATGTGGGCATAAAACCATGCTATATGTACAATTTTATATCTTGTCCTTTTCACTTAAAATTATATCACTAGCATTTTCCCAGTCAACTAAAAATTGAAAACTTCATTTGAATGTCATTTATGTTTTAATTATTTTATTTAGCAAGGATGTATTGATCTTCACGCATGTGTGTCTGTGTGATTTTCCTATGAGCATAAAGTTCTTGGACAATGAGTCTGGTCAAGATACCACTTCTTTTTTGGAGGAAAATGTGACCCAATAAGAAAAGGCAGCAGGACTCCCTTTAGGCTAACAGAGCAGGGTGTTTCTTCATCTCACAATGAGCCTGGACAAACCATCAAAATTTGGGAGTGGCACCAGGGAGAAATGCGTCCATTAGCATTGGGCAGGCTCAGGGCATGGGCGCAGCAGCCCGGGGGGCTCCCACATGGCCTCCCGGGCCCCATGCCACCCCCTCAGGAGCTCTAACCTCGTGGGTGCGGGGAGCTGAGACGGCTCGGTGGCTTGCACTGAGGAGGTGTGGGGACAAGCCTGCAGAGCCGCGGTGGGCAGACCCCTTCCAGGAGCCCAGCAGGGAGGAGTGGGCCCTGGGCGGCCTTCAGCGGCGCTACGATGGGCTCTGAAAATACTAAGAAAAACAAAGAACCATGCAGCCCTGACTCGGCGCCAGGGACTGTTCCAAGTAGCTTTGCAGACATGAACTCAGTTAATCCTCACGACAGTCCGCTGAAGTGAGTGTTGTCATGTCCAAACCTCAGCTGCAGAAACCGAGACAGGGAGGCAGAGGCGCACAGAGCGGGGAGGGGAGGGATGCCAGAGCGTGGTCCTCCCCCGGGGTTCTCCAGGGGTTCTCCTGGCAACCTCCCCGCGGTCCTCCCCCGGGGCCCAACCGGCCCCCGCCCCGCAGTCCTCCTCCCGGGGCTCCCTGGTCCCCACCCCGCTGTCTTCCCCCGGGGCTCCCTGGTCCCCACCCCACGGTCCTCCCCCGGGGCTCCCTGGTCCCCAGCCCGCTGTCCTCCTCCCGGGGCTCCCTGGTCCCCACCCCGCGGTCCTCCTCCCGGGGCTCCCTGGTCCCCACCCCGCGGTCCTCCCCCAGGGCTCTGTGGTCCCCACCCCGCTGTCCTCCCCCGGGGCTCCCTGGTCCCCACCCCGTGGTCCTCCTCCCGGGCTCCCTGGTCCCCACCCCGCTGTCCTCCCCCGGGGCTCCCTGGCCCCCATCCCACTGTCCTCCTCCCGGGCTCCCTGGCCCCCACCCCGCTGTCCTCCTCCCAGGCTCCCTGGTCCTCACCCTGCTGTCCTCCTCCGGGGCTCGCTGGTCCCCACCCCGCGGTCCTCCTCCCGGGCTCCCTGGTCCCCACCCCGCTGTCCTCCCCCGGGGCTCCCTGGTCCTCACCCCGCAGTCCTCCTCCCGGGGCTCCCTGGTCCCCACCCCGCTGTCCTCCCCCGGGGCTCCCTGGCCCCCACCCCGCTGTCCTCCTCCCAGGCTCCCTGGTCCTCACCCCGCTGTCCTCCTCCGGGGCTCGCTGGTCCCCACCACGCGGTCCTCCTCCCTGGGCTCCCTGGTCCCCACTCCGCTGTCCTCCCCCGGGGCTCGCTGGTCCCCACCACGCGGTCCTCCCCCGGGGCTCCCTGGTCCCCACCCCGCGGTCCTCCTCCCGGGCTCCCTGGTCCCCACCCCGCTGTCCTCCCCCGGGGCTCCCTGGTCCCCACCCCGCGGTCCTCCCCCGGGGCTCCCTGGTCCCCACCGCGCTGTCCTCCTCCGGGGCTCGCTGGTCCCCACCCCGCTGTCCTCCTCCCAGGCTCCCTGGTCCTCACCCCGCTGTCCTCCTCCGGGGCTCGCTGGTCCCCACCACGCGGTCCTCCTCCCGGGGCTCCCTGGCCCCCACCCCGCTGTCCTCCTCCGGGGCTCCCTGGTCCCCACCACGCGGTCCTCCCCCGGGGCTCCCTGGTCCCCACCCCGCGGTCCTCCTCTCGGGCTCCCTGGTCCCCACCCCGCTGTCCTCCCCCGGGGCTCCCTGGTCCCCACCCCGCGGTCCTCCCCCGGGGCTCCCTGGTCCCCACCCCGCTGTCCTCCTCCCAGGCTCCCTGGTCCTCACCCCGCTGTCCTCCTCCGGGGCTCTCTGGTCCCCACCCCGCTGTCTTCCCCCGGGGCTCCCTGGTCCCCACCACGCGGTCCTCCCCCGGGGCTCCCTGGTCCCCACCCCGCGGTCCTCCTCCCGGGCTCCCTGGTCCCCACCCCGCTGTCCTCCCCCGGGGCTCCCTGGTCCCCACCCCGCGGTCCTCCCCCGGGGCTCCCTGGTCCCCACCCCGCTGTCCTCCTCCCAGGCTCCCTGGTCCTCACCCCGCTGTCCTCCTCCGGGGCTCGCTGGTCCCCACCCCGCTGTCCTCCTCCCAGGCTCCCTGGTCCTCACCCCGCTGTCCTCCTCCCGGGGCTCCCTGGTCCCCACCCCGCGGTCCTCCTCCCGGGCTCCCTGGCCCCCACCCCGCTGTCCTCCCCCGGGGCTTCCTGGCCCCCACCCCACGGTCCTCCTCCCGGGCTCCCTGGTCCCCACCCCGCGGTCCTCCTCCCGGGCTCCCTGGCCCCCACCCCGCTGTCCTCCCCCGGGGCTCGCTGGTCCCCACCACGCGGTCCTCCTCCCGGGCTCCCTGGTCCCCACCCCGCTGTCCTCCCCCGGGGCTTCCTGGCCCCCACCCCACGGTCCTCCTCCCGGGGCTCCCTGGTCCCCACCACGCGGTCCTCCCCCGGGGCCCACCCGGCCCGCATCATGCGGTCCTCAACCTCCGTCACCTTGCACAGACTTGAGGCTGGAGAAGCTGCAGGAAACAGGCAAAGGTAGACGAGATGGTCTGAAGCAGACAAGGGAGAAAGAACACCTTTCACAAAAGATCTAAAAATATCACCCCAATAATAAGGTTTAAAAATACCTTCACTTCCCTGTGGGTTCCTCTAAGTGTGCCTGTGGGGGAGGAAGGGGGTCCAGGTCCCTGGGGCCAGGCTCTGGCACAGGAAGGACGTTCTCAGCCCTCTCCAATGCTGACCGTCCTTCTGGGTCCGTGGCTCTCCCTGGGGCTGTGGGGTGCTCCCTCTTGGTGCTCACAAACCCTGCTTGCTCCCTCATCTGCACACAGGAAAGGACAGAACAAAAGCAGAGCTCCCTGGCCCTCAGTCTCCCTCCACTCGCTCTTGTCCAGGGCTCCGTGCAAGAACTGATGCTCCCCCACCCTCCGGGGGGCTGCAGAGATGCCCGCATCTCCTGAGCAGAGCACAGCTGCCACGAAGTTTTGGTCTTTCAGCATGTCAGTGTCACGGCCTTAGTTATATGTGCTCTTTCGAAATTCAGCAAAAAATATTGTCACAGTCTACTCCCAGGGCACAGATAATTCTCAGTGACAGCTAATGGAGAGGCACTTTTCTTAAGGGATTTTCTGCATGGAGGTATAAAATGATTATACCCCATTCAAATCCAGCTCCCCACCTGCATCTCTGCCAGAGCATGAGAACAGCCGTCTGCTTTTGGAGTTTTTATTTTTATATATTACTAATTACATCATCAGCACATCTCCAAATTAACAGTGCCTGGAAGCATCTAGAGATTTACGATCAGCTTCCATTTAGCTTTCAAGAACAGAGATTCCTAACTACTGAAGGCTGAGTTTAATCTCCTAAAGCTCATCCCATGAAAAAAAAAAAAAATACAAGAATGCACCGGCAACTTTTTCCATTAGCAGCATTTATGTTGCCAAACCTGATTTCGACAGAAACTAACAGTATTGGAAAAATCAGCAAACTAATCCAGGTAGACTTCATTTTTACTGAATTATGGAAGGATAAATAAAACACAAATCCCCAAATCCTTTCTTATGGTGATGTAGTCCTGATGGTGGTGATGACATAAATGGTAGTGATTATCTCTTTGCTCCAGCTGGAAGAAGCTGCCGAGGCCATCAGGAAAGTGTGTCCCCAGACTTCTGGACAAGAACACAGGTGAGGAATCAAAGATGGACCCTTGAACCTGGGCGTGTCCAGACCACAGGCAGTATAGGAAACAGTGGGACTGAGGCAATTGCTGGGAAGGCCTAAGTCAAACAGAGTTGTCCTCCAATTGTTTCCATCTCATTCCCACTGCTCTTTCAGGGGTTTTATAATAGGTATGCAAGAGATATTCTACAAGTTAATATGCAATTTATTCAGCAAACATGCCTACCAAACCCATGGCATTCACCTCGTTCAGTCTCCATGAACATTCTGGAGGTATATAATGTGTAGGCACCTGTTATTTTGCCAAGGCCCCGGTAAGAATCTTGTCTGTAAGATCAGTGTGTGGGAACAGGTCACTCAGCAGCCGTGTAAGCCTTGGTCACCCATGCCCTTGGTAATTCCCTTCCGCTGTGGACACTTGTACACCTTGGTGGCACTGGTTAGATCAGGGTGGATGAGTCTGCACACTCCTAAGCTTTCAGGAGGCTTCCCATGAATACAAGCATTCCCCATAATCTACTCCATTCTGTGACAGAATGAGCTGGAGCCATGCTCCAGGTTTCCTTCCTGTTAGAAATGAAGTCTTGGCATCCATTCCCAAGGCCCATCCCAAGGCTCACAGGAAGGGAGCTGGACTATGTGTCTTGTGAACTGCAAGGATAAACACAGCACTTAGTTTGTCCCCCCGGAAACTCACAAATGAGTAGAAATACAACAGAAACAAATTTCTGCAACACAAAGTAAAGAATGGGTGAGGCTCTCAATAGACACAGTAGTAGGTGCAATGGATGGGCCATCCAGGTGCCCTCGACTGGGCTGCAGTGAGTGTCAGCCACTTCCTGGCTAGATGCCATCTCGTCCTCTGAAGAATATCTATCCCTCAGTTGAATATGCAGAAGGCTTGCTGTCTTTCCCAACAAGTGATGCAGAACCTAAAACCAATAATTGAGTGACTTCAACATCCGAAGACTGATACTCTTGCCTCAAGGCAGGATCAACAACGCAGTGATACAGTTAATGTTCCAGGACATCTTGTGTGACCAGGCCAGAGCCAGAGTCTTGCTGAAATCACACCTGTCATTAGCTCCTCCCCGGCTGGATCCCACCTCCCCAAGCCCTGCTTCTGCTGACATTCCCTCAGTCAATCATGCTCACCTGAATCTCCATTTCAAGCTTTGCTCCTGAGCAACCTGATCAAAGATAGGTCCAGATCAAACAAGAGTAGTTCTTGCAAAATGTTTCTGACAGTGAGATGAATCAGGGACAGTAGTTATCACGGAGGTGGGGTCTTTCTAAGATAAGAAGGATGTGGGTAGGGAGAAGGAGTGGAGAGGTCTTCCCACATTAGTCAAGAGGCAGAAACACACTGAAATCGCTGTAGAGAATGAGGACCATGTGGATTTTAGTGCTAATAGAGTGAGGATCGACGTAACTCAGTCTTGGAGCAGTGTTGAATTCGAAAGGGCACATTCTAGGAACCGAAAATGCTTTCATAACAGTTTGCCTTTTAATTGTTTTTCATAAACACCGTGAAAAATGTGAGTAGACCGGCAACCATGCTGCCTCATTTCTATTTCATTTCTCTCTTCCCTCCCCCTCCTCTGCTCATCTCCTTCCCTCTTTCATGCCTTCCCTGTACCCAAATACCCCACACCCCTTTCTATCCCAAGCCCTCCACCTCTCATTCTTATCCTCTTCCTGTTTTCAGGTTATGCTGCACCTGACCAAAGGGACCATGCCTGGTGAGACAGAGGTCACCATCGAAAACAAAAGAAGGAAACAGATCCAGGAGGTCAAGCTAACATGCTCCCTACTGGGCAAAACCAGGGAAAAGCCTAAGGACCACTAGATATGAGGCACGTTTGCTTCCTCATCCTTACTGAGCTCTGCTAGATGCCAGGCACAAAGCTAGGTAATCTATATACATCTGTACTTCATTACCTCCATTTGATAGACAACAAAACAGGCTCAAGAAAATTATTTGACGTTTCTAGGCCTTTCTGACTCATACCACTCTTCCTCTACACCAGTCTCCTAAATGTTTCTTTTTTTGTCTTACACTTCCCCCAAAAAAGTAATACCAATTTCACTGCTAGAGCTTTGGGCTGATTTTTTTCTTCAGTTGGAAAAAGAAAACAACAACAACAGCAAAAATCTATGTTAACATTTTTTAGATTAATCTGAGTAATTTCCATGTCTTAATATTTCCAAGTTTTTCATCATCACCGTTAAAAAGCTTCAACTGAGTGCCTGGGTACACATGGCAATTTAGTGAACAACAAAGTAATTTAACCCTTTCCCTGTGGAATTTAGAAATAACCGCACAATGCTCATTACGGTTAACTACATAATTCAGTTTTACCCCATGACATCAAAAAAAAAAAAAAATCATTAACTGTGATATTTTAGTAGACCCAGCATATAGAAAGCAATTGTCTTTGTGTAAAGTCAGGAAAACAGGTATAGTGTTTGATATTTTAAGTGGAGAATTTGTGTTTATTATTCTGTATTTGGTCGATCTTTTGTTACTGCTTCTATTTTTTGATGCCTACCTTGTCTCTTTTATTATATATTTCTACAAAATAAATATATATTTCGCAGTATTCTCAGTTCTTATCATAGGAATGAAACAATAAAGAAAGTACAAGTAAAGCATTTTAGTCTTTATTCCAATGTGGCATTTTACCAATATTTTCCAATATTGGTAAAATTACATTTATTTTATAATGAACATTTGCTTGTTCATCATTATTTTTACTTGGTCCAGTTTTGTTTATATGTCACAGGAACATTTAAAAATTATTTTGGAAATTTTAATATCATCTATTAGAATTTTTAGGTTCTTTTCTGAGCAATGGGTATGTTGTCATTGCATATAGAAAAGTCAATGTGAAGGAGAAAACAAATACTTTGTTGTTTTGGGTTTTTGTTTTTTTTTTTCATTTTATGGAAATCTGTGAAACAGATTGTTAGTTAAAGAATTAAAGAGTTAGGATACTTGGTTAATGAGAAGTACTAGTTAAGCTCTACTTTTTTTATCTAAATATGTCATGTTTAAATGTAGAAATCATTTTATGATCAACTTAATTTTGTTCAGAGTGAGCCACTGACAGTGGATGATGATCTCATCACATAAGTAGAAAAAACGAAGATGTGTGTGCCTCTGATGCAGAGTATTTGGGTTAATAAGACATTCAAAACAACCAGGTCCCAGCCAGCTATAGAATAACCCTAGGATATCAGGGGGGCGGGCGGGGAGTTCACATTCATTTCTAATCAACTTAGATCTAATCAAAGGAATTATAAATTCTTGAAACACACTAAGAAGTCTAAAAAAATAATATACTTCAAAAAAAAAAAATAATAATAATAATATACTTCTAAATCCAACCTGAAAAAAATCTAATTTTGTCACCACTATAAGCTCAACTTATAACATTGTCTGCTTTGCCCACACCCAAGTGAGGACTTCTTTCTCCCCAGGACCCAGCGTGGCAACCACCCTGCTCTGGGGTGGGAGTTTCCTGGGTCTTAGATCCAAGGCAGGAACATCTATGGAAGGGGTCAGTGAAAGGCAAGCAGCCGACTGGTGTGACACGGACATCTGGCAAATAGTAACTGCATTTAGGAAGCTCATAAACAGCGCATTTTGAATGACTCCTGAAATTGATTCTAATATGAGCAGTTGGGAGATAAATAAGCTTTTAGGAAGGTCATTTAATGTCATATAGAGTCTTTCTCTATAACCCAGTTAAACTGGTTAGCAATTGACAAAACAAATCCCAGCCTGATTTTGATCTGCTAATTAATTGAGCCTCTAGTTGAGCAAAGTCTGTGCACAGGAACTGAATATGGCCATACTTCTTTGACCTTAATAATTCAGGATTTGAAAAGCAGACATTGGGCAGCCCCAGTGGCGCAGCGGTTTAGCGCCGCCTGCAGCCCAGGGTGTGATCCTGGAGACCCCGGGATCGAGTCCCACATCGGACTCCCTGCATGGAGCCTGCTTCTCCCTCTGCCTGTGTCTCTGTCTTTCTCTCTAGCTGTGTCTCTATGAATAAATAAATAAAATCTTAAAAAAAAAAAAAAAGAAAAGAAAAGCAGACATTGCACCACACATGCACGGGCTGGTTAGCCTTCTCAGGAGTGACACAGAAGCTTAGTGCTTGTAGCTATACCCCCTGCAAGTGTAGACAATTGAAATTCTCGTGTTAATTTTGCAAACATATTCTTAAGATTTGGGAAAGACTGAGGACATAAAGGAGGTCACAAGATATGATGAGCACTGGGTATTATAGAAGACTGATGAATCACGGACTTCTATGTCTGAAACTAATAATACATTATATGTTGATTGGACTTAAATAAAAAAAGAAAAAAAATTAATAGATTTTTATTTTATTTATTCATGAGAGAGAGAGAGAGAGGCAGAGACAGGCAGAGGAAGAAGCAGACTTTATTCAGGGAGCCGGATGTGGGACTCGATCCTGGGACTCCAGGATCATGCCCTGAGCAGAAATCAGCTGCTTAACTACTGAGCCACTCAGGCGGCCCAAAAACTTTTATTTTTTTTATTGTTTAAGATTTTATTTATTTATTCAAAGAGACAGAGACAGAGAGAGAGAGAGAAAGATGCAGAGACACAGGCAGAGGGAAAAGCAGGCCTGTAAGAAGCCTGATGTGGGACTCGATCCTGGATCCTGGGATCAGGCCCTGAGCCGAAGGCAGACACTCAATGACTGAGCCACCCAGGAATCCCTTAAAAAAAAAAAAAAAATATTTTAAAAAGAGTATAATTAAAATGGACTTCTGTGTGGTTTCCAGGTCCCAGTTTCAGGAGAGAATCAGATCTCTTACAGAAGTTTAATGCAAGGAACTCCCTATCTATATAGGGACTGAGTGAAGAAGGATGTCCCAGGCAGCAGGAGGATCTAGCAAACTCTATCGCCAGCAACCAGGAGAAAAGCAAGGCCTGGAGATGCCAGCAAACACGAGGAGCTCAGGAGTGAGATGTCACCATGTCGATGGGGATACCAGTGATAGGTAATGGTATTAACAATATATTCATGTTTATTAAAATACTTCAATCTGGATTATTGCTTTAGTGTTTGGGTTTAGGGAGCTCTTTGTTTTGGTTGTCCTCTCTGACTTGTCTTGCTAATTAATCAGCAAGAAGTTTTGAGGCTTTTTTTTTAAAAAGCTTCATATGTGAAAATTGTTTATCTTCTTAGGGGATAGACGACAAAGTAAAATTTGAGAAAAACATTCTCTTCCATAGCAAGTCCTGGAAGGAGATGCAGGATTTTACGTAAAAAAAAAAAACATGAATTTTGGAGTGAGATAGATTTATATTTAACATTGGCTCTTCTATTTGTTAGTTGTGTGACTTTAGACAAGTTACTTTTCTTCACTCAGACTTGGGTTGCTCCTTTGAAAACTGGGAATTTAACTATATACCTAATTGGATGTTGTAAGTACTAAAATGGGAAAATTTTTAGCACATGGCATGTGCTAGTTAAGGAGTTCATAATCTCTTTAACAGACAAATGTAAATTTTTTAAACTCCTGGGTCTGGAGCAATGGAGAAATGGAAAGCATTGAATTAAAGTTAATATAAAGAATGTGTGAAGTTGCACTTTTAGCATCTATATTGCAATACCATTCTAACACTGAATACATTCATTATTGAAAATAGGTCAAAATGACATAGAGACATATAATGAACTCTCAGGTGCAAAATATTTCAAAGAAAGTGTAGATGAAGGATTTTAGACATAAGTGCTAAGCACAGGAAGCACAGGGTGCTAAGGTCAGTTTTACATTTTCAAGGCTGACATACAGTTGGTGTTTTGTTATGTGCATTTGGACTGAGACAATGAAGAAAAAAAAAGAAGTCTCACAATTTAAAAAGGGCTGAGTATGAAGACAGAGCCAAACCCAGGCTGGGAGACAGTGCTGTTAGAATGACCACCGCCTGGACCAGGCTCAGGGGAGGCCGAGGACATGCAGCAGCCCTGCTCGAAACAAAGCACAGCTCAGTGTTCCCTCGTCAATCTTTTACGGCTCCAGAGAGAACGACCTTGCTTAATACCTTATTTCGCCATAAAAAGGGGTCATCCTAAGGTCGGATCATAGAAATCCCACGGCCCACTGACACAGAGGCAGCAGCCTCTGACGAGAAATGGTGGGACCCTCTCTATGATTCATCAGCTAGCCTAAAGCCCTCGGCTTCCTGAAACTGCTGATCAAAATTCTAAATCCTTGGCAATATTTTGAGTGTGTAATACTGTTTAATGTAAAGTATTCAGTGGAACAGTCATTACCATTCTGTCTGTAGTACATGTGGTAGTCACTTGTGATTTAATCTAAAAATAATTTGTTATAAAAATAAAGAACAGTTTATGAATGGTAAATAGTAAATTAGAAAATATTTAAATTTATTCCTATAACAGCATCCATTACTTACATTGTCATGTGCTTTCTTGAGTGGGAGAAAAATGGATGGGGTTTTAGATAGCACTGCAGGAAATGCACATATTCCAGAATCATTCTAAATGGAGCAAGTTGTGAAAGTAGAAGTGTTTTCACATATATGATTTGGTGGCGGGGAGGAGATGAAGGACACAATCAGGGCCTGTGGCATTTGTTATGGTTATTAGGCCCGCATAATTTTTTTTTAATAATGTCTTAATATCACTGATGATTTACAGGACTAGATCAAAAATCATGATAGTTTTGGTTCATTCCTTGGAAATGATGCCTAAACTACTTCTGATAAAACACTGACAAGGATTTTACATTTTTACAGCTTTCAAAGAAGTAATAAAATCTAAAAGGCCAGAATTAAATGAGGCAAATGGGGCATCCAGGACACAGATGAGAAGGAGGAGCTCATTGTTAGATTCCTACAGGTATAGACCTTGAGCTTACAGGACCCCAAGAGAGAGCACCTTTTAAAATTTTGTATCCTGGGTACCTCTCTGGCCTCACCCTCATCTTCTCTCTTCTTGTCCCATCATAATGTAGAAGGAAGAAAGGGAATTCTGAATCAGGTCAGTATCAAAGCAGAGAAGAAAATACCAGCCTGGGGGATCATGAACCCTATTGGATTTAAATGTGCCTATTTGCTTGAGGCTTTCAGGTTAGCGGTTTAGACACTACAGTATAGACTGCTTTTCCGGAAGATAAGTGGCCTCAGGGAAAAAAGTTTTTCTCCCTGTAAAAAGTGAGATGCTATCAGATGATAATCAGTCCCATCTCTCCTGATGGGAAGACATCATTCACTAGGGCAGTAAGGTGATGGAAGGGAGGGTGAGGAGGGCCACTAGTATTCACAGCTTTTAGAGTAAAGCTGGAAAGTGACATTTATAAAAATGGAAAAATTCCTTGGAGGACACAAATGACCAAAGATAAGTCTACAACCATTAGATAAACATTTTATTTATTTACTCATGAGAGACAGAGAAGCAGAGACATAAGCAGGGGGAGAAGCAGGTTCCCAGCAGTGAGCCTAAAGTGGGACTCAATCCCAGGACCCTGGGATCACAACCTGAGCCAAAGGCAGATTCTCAACAACTGAGCCACCCAGGCAGCCCAATAATGTGAGTAATCTTAACTCCACTAAATCGATTTAATTTGGAGTTAAAAACATTCCATAAAAGAAAACCCAAGACCCAAGATATGGATGAATGCACTGATGAATGCTACCAAACTCTTCAGGTAAAAATTACAGCACTTGTACACAAATTCTTCCAGAATATGGAAGAGGATGGAATACTTCCCAACTTGTTTTTTGAGGACCTCATTCTGCTGACACCAAAACCAAATATATTTCAAGAAAGCAAAACTATAGGACAAAATCACTTATGAATTTATTGGATGCAAAAATGCTCAACAAAATGGTAATAAATTTAATCCCACAAAATACAAAATAAAGGAAATAAATTTTTAAAAGAGACTATAACGTGACCAAGTGGGGTTTACCTCAGGAATGCAAGGCTGGTTCAACATTCAAAAATCAATCATACAGTTCACCATATTAAAAAAAAATAAAGGAAAAAAACTAGAAATACATGATTATCATGATACATGCGGAAATAGCCTTTGATAAAACTCAAAATCCATGTACTAAAAAGTCAGTAAGTCAGACATAGAAGGAAACTTCCCCAAGCAGAGAGAAGTCATCTCCAAAACAAATAAATTGAAACAACAACAAAGGTGAAAGAACAGCACTTTTCCCCCAGAAGATCAGGCAAGTACGCCCCCTCTCACTACTCCTGGTAAACATGGGATGAACGCTTTACTCTCTGAACTCTACCACGGTTGGGAAACTCAGCTCCAGTGCTATCTTCCCATGTTTACTCTGTCATTTATTTTAGTTATCAGTAATGAAAATTATAGTAATTAGAATCACAGAATGCAAGAATTAGTAGGAATCTTGGAGTTATAGGACAACTCCAGTATTTTTTTTAATAGATATGGAAACAGGGACCCGGTGGAGGAAGTGAAGCCTATGTTTTATTTGTTTAGATGTCTTTGATCTTCTTGCTACACCCACAAATGAAAGAAATTCAAAATCATAATAATTTTGTTTGCTACATAATTAGTTGAATATCTCTGAGACAAAGTCATTGCTGGACCAGCGTTGGTTCAGTTTACTTTTCTTTGGGCAAGTAAGGAGAACATGTGGAGAGAAATCAGTCAATGATCATAGAGTCTATATCCTAGAGGCAAAGTGGATTAAATGTCACTAAATCCAAGCTTTTCTCTCCAGCTATTATCCTTATAGAAGTTAACTGATAGTATGACTAAACAATTGAACCCATTGATATTTACCTTTAGGAATGTGGGTTTTTTTAATTATTAGAAATAAAATATAAACTGTATTTTAGGTAAATATGAAAAAACAATCTTGACATACCCCCACCAGGCAAGTTGAATTGTTTTTATCTTATGCATTTCCATGTATAATGGGACTTCTCTTTTTATACTTCATTTTCAAGGAACTGTATGACACAAATATGTCTCTTATTTTTATAGCCATTATACTTTTGGATAGGCATGTATTATTTTTTTCAAGATTTATTTATTTAGTTTAAAGAGAAAGAGGGGATCTCTGGGTGGCTCAGTGGTTTGGTGCCTGCCTTTGGCCCAGGGCATGATCCTGGAGTCCTGGAATCGAGTCCCACATCGGGCTCCTTGCTTGGAGCCTGCTTCTCCCTCTGCCTGTGTCTCTGCCTCTCTCTCTCTCTCTCTCTCTGTGTCTCTCATGAATAAATGAATAAAATCTTTAAAAAAGAGAGAGAGAGAGGGAGGGAGAACATGAGCTGGAGGGGCAGAGGGAGAGGGAGAGAGAGTCTCAAGCAGACTCCTTGCTGAGCACAAACCTCTGATGCAAGTCTCCATCCCAGGACCCTGAGATCATGACCTCAGCTGAAACCAAGAGTCAGATGCCTAATGAACAGTGCCACTCAGGTGCCCCTAGGTATCTATTATCTATTTGTATTAAAATTATATAATGTACAGTAACATTCTTGTAATGTAGGACTGGAATTTATTGCTAACAGTTTCTTGGCATTCTAAATAGTGCTACACTGAACATTCTCATTCCTCGGATGCCTGGGTGGCTCACAGGTTGAACATCTGCCTTCAGCTTAGGGTGTGATCCTGTCCGGGGATCGAGTCCTACTTGGGCTCCTTGTGAGGAGCCTGCTTCTCCCTCTGCCTGTGTCTCTGCTTCTCTCTGTGTTTCTCATGGATAAATAAATAAAATCTTTAAAAAAATTCTCATTCCTATAAAATATGTAATTTTCAAAGATCACATTTGTTAAATAATAATCAGGAAAAAAGGAACATTATCCTGAAGGCTCAGAGGAAGTTCATATATATGAAAATAATTTGATGCTGGAATCATCCTCTCTCTCTCTCTCTCTCTCTCTCTCTCTCTCTCTCTCCTTTTTTTAAAGAACATATTGCATTGCTCAGTATGAGGAAAAACAAAAAGAGCTTCTCTTTGAAATTGGGATCTAAAGTCCCAAGGAAAGGAAAAATAGTAGGGGCATAATGAAAGCATAAAGAAAAGCATGAGAATTGAAACCTTCAGTGAAGACACCCAACAGTGGAATTGCAAAAATAATGAATCATTGATGTAGAGGAGAAACATGCTACTCTCCCTTCAAATATGAAGAAAGAAGGACAAAATATAGGAGATCCTCAGATAAAATGTGATAGATTTAGAGATTGCAAATGAAGATCCAATCTAAAAATTGAAGTTTTTGAATTAAAAGCCAGAACACAAAGAAATGAGAGTCAAAGGCGTAATGTAGAACTTTTGTAAGGAAATAAAAATGAGAGCTTTGAAAGTGGTGAGTGGTTAGAAAGCACTTAGGGCATTCTAGGGAAATTAAATAAACTCACTTGATCGGACTTCCCTCTCCAAAGTCTTGCACAATATCCCTCAGGTCCCACTGAAGTCAGGCACAGGTGGGGTGGACAGTTCTGTGAAAAACCAGCATTGGGGGGTCTTTCTGCTCTTCCCTTCTCTGACCTGCAAGCTTGCAGGGCCTGAAGAGGAGGGGGTGCTGACAGCTTCCTGGGGGCAACCTCAACAATGCGGGACCAAGACGGTGGTGCTGACTCCTCTGCATAATCCCCTGGCACAGGGTATTGAAAGGCCTCCAGGACTCATTCTGCAGAGGGAAAGCAGTCTGCCAAGTCGATGTTCAACTTGGGAATCGTATAGTAATGGGTCTCAGGACATCATCAGCTAAGCAAAGCTGCCCAGAGCCAGGAGCTGGGCTTTAGACATGGAATTGGCAATTCTTGAGGACTGGCCTTTGATCTGGAGTCATCTTCCCACTGATGAGGTTGGGGGTTAAGTGGCAGCTAGGATTTGCTGATTATCCTGACTTTATCCCAGAATGCAGGTGGCTTCATCTAGCCTACCCACAGGACCAAAGTCACTGAGCTGTTCTTTTTGTGTGCTCTCACAAGCCGGATGGAAGAAGACTCGCTGAAATCGTAAAATACTGAGAGGTGGTAGATAGTGCAAGCAGAAGATATAAACCAAGAAGATCAAGAGGACTTTCTCTGCCCTGCGAGTGCTGAAAGTGTGACAGACTCTGTTCTCAAACAAAAACACAAATCACACCTGACCCCTCTGAGCTCCTCTACCCACCGAGGAATCATCAGAGTTGTTTTACTGTATACCTTTAGACTGGAGTTGGGACTTATAATTGTTTGAACAAAGAAAATGATATATGAATACACATAATAAAAATCGAAATTCTCAAATATTGAAGTAGGCATCTCACAAATTGCCTCTTTATCAGGTCGCTCTGGCCTCATGAAGGTTGTTGAATTTGGCATTATTCTGAAAATCAAAGAGAATGATCTCTTTCAGGAGAATTTGAGTTTCTAATTTGTTTAACAGTTTCTAAACTATTTTTAATCACCCATATTTTCTTTGGCATCAGGCATATGGAGCATCCTTTGTTTCCCCAGTTTTTCAAGGAGCTCGGGAGCCCCTGCTGGTTCTCCTGATGTTGAGGTTCATGACCCCCAGATACCTGTGGCCCTCACCTCTCACCCCACCTTCCAGGTGGCACATTCAGAGGGCGAGAGAGATGCAGAGTTTTGCATTTGCTGGTCTCCTGCAATCCAGCGCAGCCCGGAACCTTTTCACAGTTTGGTCTGTCTGTAGATTTTGCCAAAGACACATAGCTATTAATCCCATGTTCCCAACAGCGGCCGGCAAAACTATCTGGACAAAAATATATGTTTCAGGCAGCCCGGGTGGCTCAGCAGTTTAGGGCTGCCTTCGGCCCATGGTGTGATTCTGGGGACCTGGGATCAAGTCCTGTATTGGGTTCCCTGCATGGAGCCTGCTTCTCCCCCTGCCTGTGTCTCTGCCTCTCTCTCTCTCTCTCTCTCTCTCTCTCTCTCTCTGTGTGTGTGTGTGTCCCTCATGAATAAGTGAATAAAATCTTAAAAAAAAAAAAAGATGTTTCCTGCTTTCACCTCTGTTAACATGATTGTTAGCAAATCCCTATGTACAGGATGCTTTGTATTTTTCTTGCTTCTACCTGTGTAGCCTTCTAGATCATAACCCCTCCTCTCCTAGGCTCTCCCCCCAGATGCTCTCCCCCTTCCTCCTTCCATCCCATCCCTTTGCTAGGCAAGGACAGCCTGGTACCCCAGCCCCCAGCTATGCCCTCCCACATTGAGAGGGGTGTGCAGCGCTACAGAGCCCAGAGGGTCTTCCACAAGGGCAGCACTTAACCTCTGTGTGCCACACCCAGCATCAATCAACACTTCCTGCCCTTCCTTGGTGGAGCCAACTTTAATTTGGTGCCCACAGATCTGTCCAATTCACGTGCATTCCGCCCTCCCCAGCTGTCTCATTTCCCATCAGAATCTTCCCATCAGACATCCTCACCAACGCACTCAGGTAAGCAACGTTTGACTTCTTATGTTGGGGACTCGTCCTCCCAAATTTGGGAGTCCTTCAGGTGTCCTGGCCACACAGCTTCAACCAGAGATTTCCTACCATGAGACCATTCCGCCTCCTCATGTATATCTCTGCTCTTCTCATCATTTGGAAATAAGCAGTAAATAATTCTTCTGAACCCTCCTTTCCCAAGCACGAAGGTTAATGTCAGCCTCAAGTCTATGTGATGATCATCCTCTTGCTTGAAGTTCTTTCTGTCTTAGCCTCCCCCAAAGGACTCCTGCTCATGTCTTCTCTTACCTCCCACCCATCTTTCTTCTTCCTCTTCCTTCACTTATCACTGAAATGTGGGGAGTCCCACAACTGTTTCTCAAGCTTCTCTCAGACATCACAAAGGAATCCAGACATACTTTCATTGGGGTGAAAATATAATCTGATAATGTTAAGGCAATTTTTCCCCAATCCATTGCTTGCATCTTTGTTTTCCCAATAATATTGTATTAAGTGCCATTTTAAGTTTGATGAGATCTAATTTATTTTTTTCCCATGGGCCCTGTTTTGGTGTTGCCTGTAAGAACTTTGCTCAACTCAATGTCTTGAAGATTCTATCCTGTTTTTTTGCAGAAGTGGGGTCATTTTAGCTCTTTCGTATAGTCATGTGATTAAGTTAATTTTTGTGATTAATATAAAGGTCGAAGTTCATCTTTTTCCTTGTGAGGATCCAATTGTCCTAGTACCATTGGTTGAGCAGACTATCTTTTTCAAAATGAATTGCCTTGGCACCTTTGTCAAAAATCAATTGGTCATCAATATATGGTTTTATTTGAGGACTCTCAATTCTCTTCTATTAGTGTCTAAAAATTCTGTTCTATTGATTTATATGTCTGCCCTTACTCTAGTACCATGCTATCTTAAGGACTGTAGCTCAATAATAAGCTTGACATTATGACATGAAAGTACTCTAATTTTGTTCTTTTTCAAAATTGTTGAGACTATCCCAGGAACTATGTATTTTTTTTTCAAGCAGGAACTGTATATATTATATATGTTTCAATACAAATAATATGTTATATATACACTAAATATATTATAATATAAATAATACATTACATATATACAGTGGATATATATATATATATATATATATATATATATATATATCCCTAGAGAATTTAAATAAAAAACCTCTATACTTCATTTTAGAGGTGTTAGAGAATAGAATTAAGGAATATTTACTCAAAATCCCCACATTTTATTCAAGAAATAATAAAAAAACAAAGGCCTGCCCTATCCAATGTACCTGAAGCCTCAAGTCAATAGACATCACTCCCTCCCTTAACCTTGAGCTTCCAACACATTCATGGGCTCAGGAAGACTGTCCTCCCTCCTCCCAGACTCTGGAGGGAAAGAGACTCTTAGAGGAGGTCTGCTTGACCAAAAGAGAAAAATAAATAAGCATCATTAAACTAATATGTGCATTAGAGATTATTTAATGGCCTTGTGGTCAGGGAGCCATGAGTATACAAAACTGAGCACCCAATAAATTCATGTCAGTGATGTAATTGGAAGGAGTACACCAACTTCTGAAGTCATTCTTCTCTTCAGAACTGGGGCCTAAATATTTTTTGATCTAGGAAACTCCTAGGTCCATGGAGATGATCTTTTCCAGTGTGTGTGGCCAGATTATAGTGTGTAGCTCCTTAGGCATGCACTTTTTCCCTATCCAATAAAGCCCTGTCACCCTAAATTTTCTGTTCTCCAGATAACTAGAGAATCAACTCTTGATAGCAGCAGAAGTCCTGCATCAAGGATGTCTATGTCTTTCCAGTAAGAAAAGTAAAAAAAAAAAAAACAAAAAACAAAAAACAAAAAACAAAAAAACAATTTATTCCTGAAGGCTGCTAGAGCAAAGGTAATGACTAGTATGGTATGGCAAAAGGAACACTAGGATTTCTTTGTCTGTGGAGATTGATTGTTCTAGGAGCTGATTTTAGGAAGTGCTCATTGGCTAGAGATCCCACAGCACAGCCAGAAAGAGGAAGTTCATTCACCTAACCAAAGGAGCATATGGGTAGGAAAAGGAAGTGGACACACATTTCATTGCTAGCTACGTGAAGGTTACCACCATCGGTAGACGTCCTTTCTGCTTCCAATCCATGTTTGGTCCATTCTACCTGAGAGGCATAGCTCTGTGAAGTATTAGTCTGTTAACCTCTGCACCCCTGAATTTCACAGCACATGTCCTAACACTCTGCTGCTAGTGTTGTTATGGACTATGTTATGGACCGTGTCCTCCCAAGATTCACAGGTTGAAGCCTTAACCCCTAGACTGGATTTATTTGGAGACGGAACCTCTAAGAAAGTAATTAAGGCTAAATTGATATCATAAGGGCTAGTGTCCTTATAAGAAGAGGAAAATACCAGAGGTTTCTTTCTCTATCCACACAAGTACAAAGAAGAGGTCATGTGAGCACATAGAAAGATGGCAGCTGTCTACAAGCTAAGACAAGAAGCCTCAGAATAAAACCTATCCTGCCAGGAACCCCAGCCTTCAGAACTATAAGAAATTAATGTTTGTTGTTTAAACCCCCTAGTCTATAGTATTTTGTTATGGTAGCCCTAGCAGAGCAATGTGAATGTTGAGTTGAAAAAATGGAATTGTCCGAATTCTGATGTCTGTACTTTTTCCAAACCTGAAAATGTCCTTCACTATCAATACCCAAATGCAAGAATATATTATATGCAATGAGCAAATAATTAATATTGATCTTGTATACAATTTTAATCATTTTGTAGTATTTTGTCATTGGTGTGAATTTGGCTCTCACAGTTATGTTTTGTTTTTTGTTTGTTTTTTAGTATCTTTTGTCATGAAGCAGTGTTAGCACTTATCTAGCCTGGAATTTCTTTTTGAATGATAAAATGAAGTATTTGCAACTGTCCTATTAAAAAGAATAAGAGACCAGAATCAGGTAAACAAGATTGAAAGCACAAGTTTTAAATGGGTGTTTACATAGACTTTAAACAAGTATACATGCAAGAGATGTAAAAAAAGGAAGAAAAAATATTTCAAAATTTCAAGTTTGAGCAACTGACAGGATGATAGCACCAGTGGCAGAGAGCTGTAGCTATGCAGTGTGATATGCATCTGTCAATGGGCAGGGGAAGGTTGGGAAGGAAAGGTATGTGCAATGAAGTTGCCAGTAAATGGGTGGAGATGTGACATTGACGCACACCCCAAATTATTAAGGATAGAGTTGGACTTTGCCATTAGTAGATCTTAAAATTAGCTGTTGTTAAAAAAGAAAAAAAAAAGTCTAAGGAAATGAAGAATCAGCCCTGGAGGATTCTGATATCTGACCTCTAGCAAGAATGGGAACACAATACAAAGGAGTAAATCATCCACCAAAACTAAAAACAGTTGCTTAAGGGAAGGGGTGGAGGACCATGAGCCAATGATAGTAAGAACTAAGAAAAGCTCTTTGACTTGGCAGTTCATTCATCATTAGTGCCCTGGAGTATGCAGACATGGCCAATGTGGGCATCTCCAAACAACTCTACACAAAATGCAATGTTGTCCTCTTGAGTCACCAGTGAGGTCATCCCGATGATGGTGGTGGAAGTCATTGCAAAGAATTTATTATGAAACCATGTGTAATTTATGTGTGGGCTATGGTCTCAAGACATTTGGTAACTTTTTTTGTTTTTTATAAAAAATGGTGAGTAGTTGGAAGCAAGAAGAGGGGAAAGATGTCTCACAGGATAGAAAGTATAAAATGCTTTTAAGCTGTGTGCAGAGAAATGAAGAGTCAGATATTTAAAACTTAAGAAGAGCAAAAAAATATGTAGAAATCTTACCACAAGTTCTAATTTAAGGTGTAAAGAAATTTACATCTATATGTATTTAGAGCCTATTTTTCAACATTACAATTTTCCTCTGAAAGGTCTTTCTCTTTTAGGGAGGATTTCAGGATCCCTCAGTTCTAATATTTTAATATTTTAAATTCTTGCTGTGATACAAGAACTTTGAAAAATCTCTACAAAACATCACAGAGAGAAACTATACTGGCAAAGAATTACTCTTGAACTCAAATGTTGCGGCTATTTAGGGATCCAGTCTATAATTGATAATCAGCTCAAAAATTAAACCACTTAGAAGTACAACACAGCTCACATTTTCCAAATAATCAGAAATTCTGTGAAGTAAAAATATGTGAATGCAGAACTAGGACCTTTGTGAGCTTCAAATGAATCTAGTCTGAACAGAACCTGGCCAACATGTATGCACTTTAACAAGGACTACTTTATTAGATGTTCTGAGTCTTCTTAATTTGATCATGCCTTTATGTCAATGACTATAAGACACTAGTGTATTGTGTCTTTGATCACAGCGTCAGGGTCTCAAAGATCTACGTGGCCTTTACTTTTAGAAAAGGCTGAAAGCTCTTCCCGGGAAAAGGTATCCCTGTAAACCAGCTGCCTTTCAAGTCAAAACAGAAGGGATTGTTTTCAGGCTGCACAGATAACAAGCCTCCATTTTTCCCTTTCTTATGGCCGTCCTGCCCGATAGCACTTAAGTGGTATAAAGAGTTTCTCCCGGGCTATATTACCTTGAAATGAATAAAACTCAATGCATTATTGTAAACATGGAGATGTTCTGATTTTGGTAGCATGAGGGCTCAGTGCAGAAGAATAAGAAAGAAATAATGGTAAAATGAGAGGGCTGGCCATAATGAATGAAGAGTCTAGCAAATTATTGTGTGAGAGAGGGACACTTTAGTGAGACAAAAGAAGAATTGTATTGGCTGAGTCACTTCAGATCTCGAGAGTAAATCATTACAATCAGGCCTCTGTCAGTGGATAATGTACCCAGCCTGCCTCAGGTCCAGGCAAGCCAGGAAACACCGTGTCTGTAAAACCCGTTTACTGTGGGTTTATACACCCCTAAGGCTAATTAGCTCAGTCCACTTGGTTATCCCCTACAAGGTGGCTATTTGGCCACTCCTCCTACTGGTAGTCTCCACCTCTTGCCCTTCACTACCTCTTGCTATTGTAGGTCTGACATGCCCACCCACCATTATGTTCCAGGGAGACTCTAAAAAGCAAGACATTCATGTTTCTCAAAGCTACCTCATTCTTGGCTTCATCCTGTGCAGACCTGGTTTGCTTTATCTTCCTGGTAGCACTCTTGACTCAGTTCACTATCTTCAACCCCGAATTAGCCACTCATCTTGACTTTTTTGCTTGTTTTCTTTTTTTTTCCTTCCAGCTTTAGTGACATAGTACTGACAGACAATACTGTATAAGTTTAAGGTGTACCCCATAACCTGACATACATATTGCAAAGTGATGATAGCATTAGCTTACTTAACATCCATCATCTTACATAGTTCCAAAAAAAGTGTTGGTTGTTTTTTGCTTATGATGAGGATTTTTAGGATCTACTCTCCTAGCAACTTTCAAGTACACCATGCAAAGATGTGAACAATAGCATCCATGTGGTACCTTAAATCCCCATGCTTGCTAACCTTATAATTGGCAATCTTGCACCTTTTGACACCTTCACCCAAACCCACTGCCTCTGGCAATCACCAATCTATTCTCTGTTTCTTTGAGTTCTGTTGTTTTTGATTCCACATTTAAGTGAGGTCTTGAGTATCTGTCTGACTTATTTCACTGTCATGGCGCTTTTCTTGCATTCTGAGCTTTAGTGGGCTTCTAACTTCCAGCTTTGTTTCTCCCTCTGGCTGGGAGGTGTAAGCAGCCAAAATGAATTTCCTCACAGTTTTGGAGGCTGGAAGTCTAAGATCAAGGTGTCAGCAGCTTTGATTTCTCCTGAGGCCTTTCTCCTGGCCTTGCAGACAGCTGCCTCTGTGTCTTCAAATGGTCTTTTTTGTGTGTGTATGTGCCCCTGGTGTCTCTCCCTCTTTTCATAAAAACACCAGTCATATTGGATCAAGACCCATCCTAATAGCCTTCTGACTTACTTATCATTTTCAAGACCCCTTCTCCAAATACATTCACATTCTGTGGTTCTGGGAGTAAGGGCTTCAGTGTATGATTTGCATGGATACAATTCAGCCCATAACAGCGCCCAAGGTAAAATTCGAATTTTATCTGCATCTAACACCCACATGTTCTACCCATGATGCTTGGCTCCAGTGGCTAGAGACAGGTTTCTTCCTTTAGAGTTTAAAACAAGCAGATCTAGGGATGTCTGGGTGGCTCAGTGGTTGAGCATCTGCCTTTGGCTCAGGTCGTGATCCTGGGGTCCTGGGATCTAGTCCCACGTCAAGTTCCTTGCAGGGAGCATGCTTCTCCCTCTGCCTGTGTCTCTGCCTCTTTCTGTGTGTCTCTCATGAATAAATAAATAAAATCTAAAAAGAAAAAGAGAAAAGACAAGCAAGTCTATAGATTATCCTCTCTATTCCCTAAAACCTTCCCAATTAGTAGAGGAGGGAAACAAGCTGACATGTTATTCTAATGCAAAAGAAAATAAAATCATAATTAAATAGGAGTACTCAGAATATAGTGCAGCATATAGATCAAAATCCTGCATCTGAAGTCAGAATACTTGAGTTCTGCAATTCATGACAGTGAGTAAAGTGAGAATCAGATCAATTTATTCAAAAACTATGCACTGAGAGCCTCTCATGTGCTATGTGTTGTTCTAGGCTCCTGGGACACATTATATCATTTTGAGTGATCATTCAGAGCACTGTTTGGGGAAAAAACGAGGCAATTTATACAAATGGTCCATGTTCCTATCATCCTTGTACACAATCTTTGTGGATAATCACAATTAGCTGATTTTTTTTTTCTGAAGTTAGCTGTTTATGGGTTAAGACAGGGTGTTTAGAGTATTTATTGTTAATTTTAAATCCTTTCAAAGCAAAAATAAGATATCCGCAATTATACAATTAGAGCAGGTGAGACTAACCAAAGCATTTGTAGGAAAGTTTTCTGGCCAACCAGCTTTTAAACGTGTATAAAGACTGACTTAATATTGGTTCCAACTATGAAGAATTTGAACAAAAGGAAACAGAGATCTTTGAGATAAGTAATCTGGTATGGCCAAGAAAATCCCGATCTGGTTCTCCATTCAGATCTGTGGCTCTCTCTCTCTCTCTCCCCGTGAAAACTCCAGCTCTTGGGACAGTCCTGGGGCCTTTGAGCACCAAGAACATTGTCAAAACGTTCTATAAAATGGGAGGCTTCATTTGATCAACACAGTAGCACAGTACACAAGTGAGTGGCAGTCCAGAGGCCTCTCTATGTGTTGGATGTTTATCAGTTTTGAAACAGATGCTAGGATTAAGATGTTTCACTAGGTCACTCTTTGGGGATCACTGTAGCCACCTTTTGTATGATTATAAGGGTATGAGACACCAAGCAGGTTTCCAGAATTTCAAATAAGAACATAGAGCCCAGGAGCTCTGCACAGCATTCAATTCAGCCATCTAATAAAACACTCTTCATAGTTGTCATGACAACATCCTCATTTTTCCCATGTGAAGTGTGCTTCTTTCTTCTAGATGGAAGTGTTTACTTGATATCTACTGGGAGGCTGTAATTTTTTTATTGGAAGATATCGTTAGAAAAGCACGGAATCGGAATTCACCGAGCTTTCTTTGAGATGACAGTATATGAACCACGCTCAGACAGCACACTGCATCTTATGGAGGTCCTCGCATTGTGTCCTGTCACCTCTCATCTGAAGGCTTTGCTTATTCTCTTAAGAGTATTTTAAAAGGCCTAATTCAAAGCCCCAAGGATTAGTTAGCCTTGTTTTCAGTACTTTCAGGACCAGGTAATTCAGTTCTGGTTAATTAGTCTTCTACAGCTTTTTTTTTTTTTTTTTTTTTTTTTTAAGATTTTTATTTATCCATTCATGAGAGACACACAGAGAGAGGCAGAGACACAGGCAGAGGGAGAAGCAGGCTCCATGCAGAACCCAATAAAGGACTCAATCTGGGGACCCCGGGATCATGCCCTGAGCTGAAGGCAGATGCTCAACCACTGAGTCACCCAGGTGTTCCAGGCTTCTACAGTTTTATGAAGAATGAGTCTTTGTGATTGATGCTGGCAAAGGGATCCCTAATTTATTTATCTGGAAATAAGCACCTGTTCTTACTCTTTACACTTCCATCAAGGACTAGATTCCTGCCCTGACAGAAAGATGGTTTGTGCTGGTAAATGTAGCTGGTGCTTGACACCGTGCACACCACCATGGGGCTCTCAGGTGTTGCCTGTTGGTCTATCCACCCTCCTTTAACTTGCTCACCCAGGAAACTTGCTCACCTAGGAAAACTTGCTCACCCAGGAAAAACTCAGTGTATTCAAAAGCAAATGCTAATCATGGAGGATCTTGCCCTGATTCCTTTTTAATCGTTGCACGTATAGTTAAATAAAAATAGTAAAATGTTATAAGAACAAACATCATAAAAAGAAAAGAGAAAAAATAACAAAGGAAAATTTCCATGTAGCAAATAAAGGTCTCAGGCCTTATAACTCAAATAACTAAATGAAATATCCACCTTCACAAAGTCAGCATGGAAACCAAAGATACAGCATTACAAATGATATTTGCCCTAGGACTTTTGTATAAAATAATAAGACTTTTATGTATAGTTATTCTTCATTCAAATCTTCTGAGGTTTATTTTAAAGGCTGAATTTTATAAATGCTTTCTCCTGCCTCTCTTGAGATCTTTTATCTTTTACTCCACTAATCTACTAATATATTGACAGAACTTTCTGGTAATAAAATGTTTTATTTGAGGGCTAAACTGTATTGGATAATTTATGTTCTTATGCACAATTTATTTAGCTAGATAATATTTTATCATACATATTTTTTTTGCTTCAGGTATATTTAGACTAAGTTTAAATGTTCATACTTGACCTTATTTTGAGCTAGTTTGAAAAATAGCTTGTTGTGTATTTATGTTCAACGTTTCTGCATCTCTGGAGAGTTTTGGTAGAAAATACATTACCTACATGAATGCATTTTTCTCTGTTTCCTTTTCCTTTACAAATATGTTAATTTTATTAAGGTATCATTGCATGTCATAATATGAATACTTTTTAAGTGAAGTTTAGTGAATTTGAAAATTTATCCCTTCTTGTGACCACCACAAAAATCAAGATACATTCCCTCACCCCAAAAATTTCCTTCATGCACCCTTGTGATGAAACTCTCTTCCTCCCCCCAGTCCTGGGCCACCACTAATCTTTCCATCACTATGAATTAGTCCCTTTCTTATAGAATTTCATTTCAATGAGATAGTATGGTGTGCACTTTTTATGTCTTGCCTCTTTTTTTAGCATAATGATTTTGGAATACATCCATGTGACTTTTATCATGCTCATTGCTAAATAACATTCCATTGCATGGACGTATCACATTTTGTTTATCGGTTTACATATTAATGGACACTAGGAATTTTCTAGTTTTTTGGCTGTTGTGAATAAGTCAGATATCAACATTCTTTGTGTGGTGTGGGGGCGAAGGTACCATTTCTTATAGGTAGTAACCTTGGAAAGGTTTTATGCTCTAAGTGTTTGTTTCACTCTAAGAAACTGATGTGTTGTTTCTGTGATTCTTCTAGAGCATCCTTTGAATAGGTTTAGGGCATTATTGCTCTCTCCTGCACATATTTTAACTTTTTATGTTTGTATTTTTGTTGTTTTATTTTACTCTTTCTCTTTCTCCATGCCCTTGGGAAAAATTGTAGCTAGTATTACAACTTGCTGATTTGTTCTTTGACTCTTTAATAAACTCATCTATAGACACCTTTAACTACTATATTTTCTATACGTACTGTATTCTTCCTACTTTATAACTACTTGTTCTTGCTTCAAATATAAGATATTCTCCTTAAGAACATTTACTGTGAATTCCTAATCTCCCTGCTTTCATAATTATGCTATCTTTGGAATAGGGCATTCAGTGAATTATCCTTAAAATGCCTCATTATTTGTCTTCGAAGTTTATATTCACCTGAGATTTTTATTTTTTTTTATTTATTTTTTTTGTTTTTTTTTTTCACCTGAGATTTTTAGTTATTTGGCTGAGCACCTATGACAGGGAAAAAGAGAAATGCTAGCGTGTGTCCTTCCTCGTCTAGGTCAGGAGAAGTGTAGGCAAACACCTGTGCGAAAAAGCCTATGGAATGAGCACCTGCTCCTGAGACTTCACTACTGTGTTCTAGAGTCATTTATCTTACCTGTAATCAAGTCTTACCTGCAGGCTTGATGCTCTTGGTGCTGAGGAGCAAATGCTCGGAGGCTGCAGGTTACAAACAAAATTTCTTTTTTTTTTTAAGTCTTGAAAGAATAATAAGATTGTCAGTGGCATCTCCAAATAACATCGTAAGGGAAAGGGACCCACCCACAAAGTGTTCTCTCACCTACTTCCCCACTGTGACCTGCTAGCCAATTATTCTCCCCTAATACCTCCCAGCCCTCGACACACACACACACACACACCTTCACACTCACTCACACTTACACCAGAACCAGAGGCTTTTTTCTGACTTCTATTTAGTTTGTTGTACCTTAACTGACTGGCACTCATCTTTCCTTTGGAATTTCCAGAACTGAATGAAGGAGGTGATGGGGAGGCACTGAGATTTGACCTTGAAATGCACAAGCAAACTGCTTTAATACCTTCTTCACTGTTGGACTCATGTTTATCACAGATGTGACATTATGCTAGGACAAGTTTCAAATCTCTTCAGTTTTCTGGAACAATTTTTTTACCTTCCTCCTTTTCTTTTTTCCTAACTTGTCCATGAAATTACCTATTTTTTTTTAATTCAAAACCTGGTTTCAAGAGCTGCCCCTGTCACCACATAGCTGTGTTACCTGAGTGTGAAATAATGGCCTCATATATATTCCATAAGTCCAGAATCCCTCCTTTACAATACGAGATTGATAATGTCAACCTCATTGTTTTGGTAAAATAATGCACTGGGCAAAATGTTGTGGTATGCTATTCAGACCTCCAAGATGAAGGTACGTATTTCCTCAGGCGCTGGAAGAACTGGCTCATTGCTAACAGGTAACCACCAATTCAGGAATCGCTGGGTCCCTGGGGTACAAACCTCTGGTGTTTTGCCTTGATTCAGGACGACTCCCTGGGCCACACCAGCTCCTGAGCTCCCTACATTATTAGCTGAGGTCTCTGTGGCACTGCATTGTAGCTCAATAGTGCTTTCTGTCCAGTATGCTCCCCTAATTCCCTGAATGATGCTGTTTCTGAATGCACTTCCCCAAAATCTCTTGCACAGAAATCTCTCCTCCCAAGTTCATTTTCTGGAGAACCAAACATAAGTAAGAAGTCTATACATATCAAAGTGCCATCTTCTATAAAGACAGTGCCACCTCCTGCATACCAACTGGCAAGCATCAGAAACTAGACATAGGAGAATCTATGGGAATATTTCCATGAAAGAATGGCCACTGAGAGTTTACGAATCCAGGCAGAGTTCACTAGGGATGTGAATCATGAGTCACAACTTTGAAAAAAGGTGAAAATCTAGATGAAGAGCGGAAAAAACAAACCCATGTTGCATCTACTTTTGAAGCTATAGTTCTAGCTACTTTTTTTTTCTAGCTTCTTGTTTCAATTACTTTGAGTATCTGACTCCTTTAAGCAAGATTGTGATCATTGGATTCATGACTTTAAGTTTGAACACCCCCTTTAGTTGAGAGCCAGCAAGGCTTGGACAGGGTCCTGTGAATATGACCTTTTTGTCAAAGCCTCAGATCTCAGCTAAATCTTGGCTACCATAAGTTTTTATTTTAATTATCCAACAAGCTGAACAGTATCTATCACAGCCCCACCAGAGCTCCCTTAAGCTGCTGCGTTGGTACCAAATCTGTAGGAGGTGGTGTCAAGTAGAAAGACTAACAAACAGTCTGAGCATCTGGGACTAATGAGCGATCAGCAAACACTTGGCTTAAACATGACCAATCTGTTTTTGAATACTGCAAGTGTTGACTGTATCAATAAAGAGAGGCCATGATGGGAAACATTTGCTATTATTCAACAACATGCTTGAGTACTTAGGTCAGAAGGAAGGGGACCACGAAAAGGAGGGCAACAGTGGAGTGTAAAAGGGGGCAGGATTAATGAAGGACGGCAATGTGGGAGGACAGGTGTGCGAGAGCTCAGACACGTTCATTCTTTCCTTCCATCATCTCTCTGTTCTTCCATTCTTATTTTCTTTCAACATTCAAAGAACATTGACAAGGCACATATGCTCTCCCTCAAGGAGTTTAGAGTATAGTAACATGATTAATTCTATATAATTTAGTTTATTTTACATAGTTGCTTTAAATAAGCATTCAAATCCTTTAATAGGTGATATTCAGACATAGTTGTATGGTGCTAACGAGGCAAGAGACTAAAAGAATCATAACAATGACTTCAGAACAAATACCATTTAGGAGTGCCTGGGTGGCTCAGTCCATGAAGCATCTGCCTTCAGCTCAGGTCATGATACCAGGGTCCTGGGATTGAGCCCCAAGCAAGGATCCCTGCTCAGCGGGATGTCTGCTTCTCCCTCTCCTCCCTGCTTATGCTCCCTGTCTCGCTATTTCTCTCTCTCTTTCAAATAAATAAGTAAATAAATAAATATAATCTTAAAAAATATTATTTATGTTTATTCAAAATACTCTTATTATGAAAGAGCACATAAAAACAAAGTGACAGGCAAGAACCACATTTGAGTGGTTAAAAAAAAGTGGGAGGGATGAGAATAGATCATGAGTATCAGAAAGGATAAAAATAGAATTTTAAAAAAGGACTTTTGCACAAATCGATAACAATAGAGAACCATGAACTGAAGAGTATTATGAGCTCAACCTCTAGACCTGAAGAATACACACACACACACACACACACACACACAGGAGGATTCTGCAGAGTTAAACCCAGATCCTCCCTCCTCCATGAAGCCAAATGCTATTGTTCTGTGTTGTCAATCCATTTCCAGGGAGGAAATTCTGTCAGAGGGATCAAGAAAAAAACAGATAATAAGGAAACAATAAAGCCACTGGGATAGGGGAAGGAGCTTCTCCAAAGAACACAGATATTATAAGACAACTAGAAAATATCCCTTAGCTCTCTTGCTTTTTCCTTGACCAGTCATTTATACTATTTTTTTCCTTCATTTGTGTTGATGCAACTTGTGGCCACCTCCAACCAAGGTCTCCCAACAAGGAAGGGTCCGAATTCAGATCACAGAGTGGTGAGCCCAGGAAGGTATCTCAAGCCAGATCCTGCTCTAGGGTGACTCTTCCGCCATTCCACTCAGGAAACTGTGCTAGCTAGTAGGGCTGGAGAAGACCCTCATCGTAGAGTTACTCATCTTTTCTGTTGTTGGGTTGGAGTTTCTTTGAGTTTTGTTGTGGTATAATTCATATGACATAAAATGCATCCATTTAAAGTGTGCAGTTTAGTGGCTTTGAGTATATTCACAGAGTCATGCAACTAGCACCACAATATAATTCTAGGATATGACCATCACTCAGAAATAAGCCCCTTTGCATGATCAGGTGTTCTTTCCACCTCTTCCTACTCTTTCTACCTACCCCAGGCAACCGCTAATACATTGTCTGCATCTGTATAGGTTTTCCTGGTACCTTCCATATATGCAAAATAATGCGAGATATGGCCTTTGTGATTGACTTCTTCCATTTGGCATGATGTTTTCAAGATTCTTTATTATCGTATCTGCTTAATGAGTAGCCCGATGACAGGACCAGCAGGTCAAGCACAGACTGTGTTTCTGTAATTGCTTACCTACTTTGTCTTTGTAACTTTGCTCTCCTTTTCCAATGATTTTGGTTATTTATGCCTCTACCCAGCCACTCTGAAAGAAGGAGAATACTTATGCTTACCAGCAACCCCAGAATCAAGCAACTTACCCTGGCTCGTATAATCCCTTTGAGTCTGTTAATAGCATGGCACATAACCACTTGGTAGAGGGGAGAAAGAAGAGGGAATTTAAAATCTGTTTTAAGTCATGGTTCATATATTGGAGATGTTTCCCTAGTCTCTCCATTCATGAGAAAACCAATGCTTCTATTTCCTCTGTTCCTTAGGCTAGGTTATATACAAAACACAGGGTTATTTTGTCCATCATGAAAGGGAATCTCTCGGTTTAATTTTCCTCCAAATGTGTTTTTTTTAAGACATGCTATAAATAAAGCCAATAGAAGAATCAAGTGTGTGAGGAGATGGAGTTCTAGTTATGTTCAAATGCTGAAATCATTTGCTACATACCTTTGACTTCACCCTTTATCTGCCAAACACACTCTTTTATCATAAATGCACACATTGAAACTAACCAAAAATCATGTGTTTCATTTTTACTCTGAATTCAAGTGACTGTGACCAATATGTTGTCCCAGGGCCTAAACATTGTCCTGTATTAAGCCTGGCACGTAGTAGATTTTCAACAAGTGTGGAATGAAAGATGAGGGGAAGGAGGAGAAGCGAGGGCAGGGGAGTAGATGAAAATAAAGCCTCAAACCAGTCAGCAACCTGAGACTGGAAGAACTCTTAAATTGGCTTACATATGAACATACACAGGTCTCATCTCAATGTTTTAGTTGTATTTATCTGGATGCTCTTAAGTGAGATATTTTCTCTTTCTTCCTGAGAAGTGTGAGGCAAATTAAACACTGAATATAAAGCAATTTGGTAAAGTGAATGCATGCAAACTACAAAACATGCATTTTTATGGAGTTGATTCATCCATGGCCTCTAGCTTTTCCTTGGCTACAAAGGCACTCAGAGATGTCTACACTTCCTAAAGGGTCCCTAGGTGCTAACTTCAAGTTCCCTTGCCTGCTCACCATTCCACTATGATATTCAGCTAACTCCAAGAGATCTCATAATTAGCATCTTTACGTGGATGGAATTTGTTTCAATACTGAATTGTAAGCACCACAGGTTTAGAGTTTGTGTTCTCAAATCTCTAGGGCTGCTAGTCTAATTGATTTTGCATGGAAGGTACTGAAAGCTTATTTTTAACAGCTAATATATACTCACCATCAACATTGTGCCCATTTTAATAATAACCTGAAGGGTTAACTAGAACGATTAGAAGCAAAACTGTTAATTTCATTTTAAGATCATCTGACAGCATTCATATCAGTATGAGAGTTATTATTAAGCTATTATCTTAAATAATAAATATACCCGGACCTCTAATAAATGTGGTGGAACCCTCAACTCCAGTGTTGATGAGAAGTGGACATTAATCTCAGCTCTCATGTCACGTACTACCTCCATAACTTTGAAGTGACATCAATGCTTAACCATTTAGTTCCCAGATATGTTAAGAGACCTAAGAAGAAGAAAGAAAATGTTTTAAAGATAAACTAAATGATACTATTTCTAGGCATAATGGGTTTGAAAATTTAATCTTATTTTTATCATCATCAGTCTACAATTAGGAAAACTGTTTTGATCTGACAATTGGCTCAAATACTTTAAAAAAAATCAATGAATACTGTTAAGAGAAAAAGAGGCTGAAAAGTATATATAATGTGCTCCCATTTACTAAAAAGTAAACAAAAAAAAGTGAATGATAACCTTTTTTCGCAAAGCTTAAAATAAGAATAGCTGAAAAAATACTGTGTAGAGTCACGTATGATAAAAGTATTAAAAAGGAAAACAAGGTATATAAATATAAAATCTGAAACAATGATTACCTTTGGTGGGAACACAAAAGTGTGAGCTCCAGGAGGGATAGAAAGAGCGTTGGTAGGATTTTTCATAAAGGAATGCACAAGCACACATATTTTGGAAGGTATATAAGTAATTGCTGA
The DNA here is from genome assembly GCF_011100685.1 of Canis lupus familiaris. Taxonomy (NCBI): domain Eukaryota; kingdom Metazoa; phylum Chordata; class Mammalia; order Carnivora; family Canidae; genus Canis; species Canis lupus. The sequence continues at coordinate 4,113,010 of NC_049238.1, forward strand.
CAGTGATTGCCTCAGAGGGAAGAAGTTTGGAGGGTAGAGTAGAAAATTTAAGGTTTGGTGTATATTCTCAGTATTGTTCAAATACTCACATTTAAATATATGTGTTTTCAAACATTAAACAAAGAATATTAACCCACCAATCAAGGGAACTAAGAATCAGCCAATAATTATATTGAGCCAGGAATATAAATTTGTGCTAGTGGCCATGAGATCATAGGCATGGCAATGATACAACAAAACAAGATAGAATATCTAAAAATTGTTGAGAATTTATTCTGCCTCAGACATTATTCTAAACACATACTACGGATTAATTTTAAAAATCACCAAAACCTTTTTAGGTAAACAGTCCTTTTTTTTCTCATTTTACAAATAAAGAAACTGATATGGACACAATCATATAATTTGCCCAGGACCATGCAACTGGGAAATGAAAACACTGAGATGCTGAACTTGCCTGACAGTAACCATTATGCCAACACTCCCTTTAGACAAGGAACTGAGTTTCTGGAAAGTCATTTTTGTTGTTCAGATGCTCTGATAATGCTGTTGATTTTTCCACTTGAAGAAATGGCAAGGACCATTCCTCTCCACATTGTGTTCATGGGCCCCTCCCCAGTAGTGGAGAATCCAATCATTAAAAACAAAACAAAGGTAGAGAAAATCACCACAACATTGGCAAGCGTTGTCAGTCAACTCTGTAAACTTCCAGTGGAGAGCGAGCTCTACATCCTGCAAGGAATTTGTCAATGAAATGCTGTGGTTTGGCTGAATAAGAAAAAAGAAAAAATGCCTGTGGGTAGGGGGTGATTTCCACCAGTTTGGGGAAAAGAATATGAACAAAAGTGTGGTGTGAATACAATGAATACATCACCATAGTAATTCATCAGCACAATCTTTGCCCTCCTAGAGTGTGTTTGGTGGGGAGGTAAAAAAGCATCACTGAATTTGACAAACTCCAGAAAATATCAACGATGTCTTTCAAAGATGTAACATTCTGGAGGCTTTACTATTACTCTATTACTGTCAGCTTTGCTTTAGCTTATTTACTTTTTTAGCTTCATTCTGCTAAGAATTTCCAGGAGAGAAATGAGAAGCCAGGAGAGGGAAAAGAGGTAAAGGAAGGAAAGATGTTGAGTTGAATGGTGACGGTTGGCCTTGGTCCATGGCATTGCCGACTTCTCGCCAACTCAGCCCCTCTGCCAGCTGGTAGCATAATTTGTGGGGAGGGCTAGAAGGTAACCCATGTGTCAGAGCACTTCCCAGACCAGATGGAAGGAGGGCAAAAGAAAAGAAAAGAGTCATGCATGGCTGGTGTCACAGTCCCTGTTCCATTTGGCGTGGAGCAGACATGGATGGATGGGAGGCGGACAAGGGTGGAGGGCCCCACACACATCTTAGCGACTCCCCGTTTCCCCGACTGGCCATCTGGGCAACCATCATGAAAAATCTGCCCTCTGTTCTCTAAGAACTGAGATATGAGGGGTGATTATTTCTCTGTTAGCACCTCTTCGCATTGCTCATACTCTAATTTCTATAGCAGCCACATACAGAAGAGACTATTAACATGTGTACTTCCTCAATTCTTAAGAAAGTCATATTTGAATAATTGACTGCAATGTTACTTTTTGTCACATAAACAGTTTTGAAAAGTATATACTGTTTAATCACTACCCCTTGACTGCTTCCCTGAAGCTGATTTAGTCTATTGAATTCTAAATACATATGCAAGAACTAATTTAAAGAAATGGGTCCTTGACACAATGGAGCTTTGACGGATTTTCAAGTCTCCAGGGCTGATCTGCATATTGAAACATCTATGACAAACATTCCTGAGCATTCTTAACTGGCAATTCTCAATCCCTGTAGAAAGTGGCTTGGGTGGGGGTCACAGGGATTGCCTGAAGAGGAGTCTGAACTGGTAATTACCTCCCAACAAATGTACGCACTGGGGACGGCCGCGCCTCCTTGTGCACGGAATTGTGATAATACTCCACAAAATAGGCAATTCTGAAGAGCCCTGTTGTGGAGCTGTTCATGGAAATCCCTTCTTGGCTTCGTCACACACAAGCTCCCTCCTCGCCTCCTGCCCCACGTGAGTCCTCGTCCCAGGGACAGCGGTGTGGCCCTGATGCTTCACTCCACCTGTTCCCTGGAACAAAGTCCCAGAAGATACAAGGAAGAGCGAGGTGGCTGGAACCGCCACGCACCCAGGGCCACCGTGTGGGTCTCAGGCTTCTGTTCTCCTCTTAGCCTGTATCTATTTTGTCTCTGGGGGGCAAAAATGCTGGCAATCAGAGATCAAGATTATTGAATTCAGGGTAAAATAACTGGGGCACTTCAACCTAAAAGAATTGAGTAATTTTCTACTGTTGGGACAAATGATCGCATAGAGGTGGCACAGACAAAAAAAAAAAAAAAAAAAACCAAAAAACTGCAAATACACGCCCCACGGTGGCCTGTCCTCTGTCCCTGTGATCAAGGGCAGCTGCTCAGTTCTACGAAGGCTGTGATCACCGGTGTTGTCCTGTGTTGCTGTCACTGGACCTGGGTCCCTGCTAAGGAAAGGATGTGGCACTTGAAGACATGAAGCAGATTTCTAGTTGCTAAAAGCACCGATAAATTTAAGGAGAGAGGTTTTGTGACTCAGAAAATGCCTTAATAGACGTCAGATTCACGATTTAGTCCGTTGCAACTTTGGGATAAAACAGGAGCCTCGGCCCGGTGTCCTGGGGCCACCTCGATGGTCTGCATCTGGACACCTGGCCTGCAACAAGCCAAGGGTGAGTGGTGGCAGTGTTCTTGACAGATCTGCATTCAGATGGGCTGTCTCTGTGTCACCATCTGCCTCCTCTCTCCTTCTCCATCCCTATCTCCTCCCTCTTCTCCCCTTCTGAGTCCCTATCTCCTCCCTCCTCTCCCCTTCTCTGTCCCTACCTCCTCCCTCCTCTCCCCTTCTCAGTCCCTACCTCCTCCCTCCTCTCCCCTTCTGCGTCCCTACCTCCTTCCTCCCAGCCTGGGCGCCTCTACCCTGCTGCCTGGCCCTCCCTCCCCGGGCCACCCTGGCACCTCCGTCCCACCCTGTCCCTGCACTTGTGCTGCCGCCCCGCAGGCTCCTTCCTCCTCCTTCCTCCCCTCCCCCTAGTTCCTTAGTAATCGTGCTGCTTGGCGAATGTCTGCCATTCCTTTCCTGGAGGCCCTGACCTTCAAATGATTGGGGCACTTTTCCTCCCGATTCATCTGGATTCCCTCTGATCTATTCAAGATGCTCAGAAATCCCCAGCCTCTTTGTAGTTGCTGCTTAGGAAAGTCTGTGGGAAGGGGAGCTGAAATAAGGCCCTGGCCCTCGCAGAAGAAAGGCTGTGTGTGTGATGTCTCAAACCCTAATAACCCCGGCTTCCTTTTCTCCTGACGCCTCCCTTCTCCCAGCACCCTCGTCTTCTGTTTTCTGACACTTTGGAGGGTTTCTTTCTTTCTTTCTTTCTTTCTTTCTTTCTTTCTTTCTTTCTTTCTTTCTTTTTTTTAACTGTAACACATGTTCTAAATAATCTTGATGAAGGCTGGACTGGGAAGCAGGGAACTTCTCTGCCCGTGTCTTCACTAGGTGGGGTAGTGTCTTAAAAATAATGTGCCGTCTCTGAAAAGGAAAATCACAATGATTTTGGAGAGCAAAAGATGCTCCGGATGCCAACTTTTTTGTTCATTAAATGCCTGGGCCCAGCCTGGAGCAGCTGAGTGGCTCTTGGTTTTTGGAGAATATGGAACTTCCTCACCCCTGTGAGCCTATTCATCTGTGTCTAAATTTCTCTTTAATATGTGGTGAAATTTGAATTTTTTTGATGGTGCTACTTATAGCGGTATTGGTACAGCATCTGCTCTTGTAGGAGACAGCTAAGAATGTGTTTCACAGTACTGGCTACCCTGCCCCATTCCGCTCAGGGCTGCCTTCCAGCATGTTTCTGGGTGCAATTACAGGATTTTTGTCAACAAAACTCTATGTATTTAGATATCCTGTTACCTTCTTCTTTTTATTATTAAGATTTTATTTATTTATTTGACAGAGAGAGAGAGCACAAGCAGGGGGAGCACCAAAGGGAGAGGGAGAAGCAGACTCCCAGCTGAGCAAGGAGCACGATGTGGGGCTTGATCCCAGGACCCTGAGATCATGACCTGAGCTGAAGGCAGACACTTCACTGATTAAGCCCCCCAGGAGCCCCCTAGTTACTTTCTCAAGCACTTGGTCCACTCACGTGGCCAGAGAGCCACCAGAGACCACCTCTTCAGCTCTGCCAAAAGGGGTCATGAGAAAGGAATAGGTGCTCTTAATTTTTAAAAAGCTGCTATATCTTAGAGTTTGAAGATATTCGCACCCATATATGAATGCATGTGGTACCTCCACACATATAACTAATATGCAATAAATACAGACACATTTTCATCCTTTGGTTTAATTCAGAAGAAATCATCACTTCTCAAAACAACTGAAGCCAACTCTTGGTTATCTTAGTTTTTGTAAGTTAACATTTGAAGGAAATGTTTTTGCCTGGAATTCTGAGAATTTGTTGATTTCTCAGTTGGTAAAGATGTTAGTGAACACACTTATTTAATATTAGTAATAGGCACACTATCAAAGGACACATAAGCATGAAGGTTATAGAATGCTAGATCTTGAAGAAATATTGAGAGCAAAAAAATTATTTCAAAGTCAATATTTTAATGTAATATCCATTTAATAATAATATGATGAGTAAGTATCCAATTATAACAAGATATAATAAATTTCTTGGTATTTTAATGTACTTTTTTGCAGCTTACATATACATTTTAAAACATCGCTATATAAACATGTATGACATGTTTACTCCAATTCACAAAAAAAACCCTTGATTCAAAAATGCATTTTAAAAGCCCATTGCAGGGGTGCCTGGGTGGCTCAGTCAGTGAAGCATCTGCCTTTGACTCAGATCATGAACCCAAGGTCCTAGGATAGAGCCCTACACCAGGCTCCCTGCTCAGGGAGGAGTCTGCTTCTCCCTTTCTCTTGTTCTCTCTCTCTTTCTCTCTCTCTCTCTCTCATAAATAAATAAATAAATAAATAAATAAATAAATAAATCCCATTGCAGGGGTACCTGGGTGGCTCAGTCAGTTAAGTGTGGAACTCTTGATTCTGGCTCAGGTTGTGATCTCAGGGACCCTGGGATCAGGGACCTGGGATCTCAGGGTCATTGGGCTCCATGCTGAGTGTGGAGTCTGCTTCTCCCTCTCCCTCTGTGCCCCACCCCCTGTGCACACACACGAATGAACTCTCTATAAATAAATAAATAAAATCCATTGCAATAACTCCAGATTCCACACTGTACTAGGACTTTGCCCACCGAGGAGTAAACACTCCCATACAAAAGCCAACTTTGCTCCTGTTTACTCAGAGGAATAGAGGAGGGACCCTAAGCCGCCCCCAGCCGGGTCCCAGCAGAGGTACAGGTCTCAGGAGAGGGCTCCACATCAAGCAGATGCAGGAGTTGCCCTGTTTTAAAACCTTCTGGGTTTAAGCCTCAGGCCTTCGAAGAAGTCAGTACCTTTCACAATTCACAATTTCACAGGCATGAGGACAGATCAGTTACAAGAACTGACATGGGAAAGCCCAAAGCATGGTATCCTTCAGGTATTTAAGGCTGATTTGTTGTTTCTTCTCATTCAGCTGCAAGGTCCAGTCAGTAGCCATTTTATCCTAAGGAGGTTGCTTAGGAACATAAAGGACAATTGTACTCCTGCCAAGTTACCAGGGGAACTGAGCCAGACAACATAACCAAAGGTCAGCCTGGAATCCTATCAGTGAAGATCCCACGGGGCTGAGGAAGGAGCTAAGCCCAAGCTTCCTGCAGTGGGGTCGCCCTGCCAGCTAGTGACAGACAGGGACTGGCTCTGCAACTCTGGACTCCTTATTCTGAACTTCCGTTAATGCATAACATTCATATGAAATATTATATCAAGAGTTACTACCCAAACAGCACCCACACCAAAGCACAGCTACCTGAGTGTGACTACATTTTTCAAGTTTATTGATGAGCACATCTGCAGAGATAGAATCCAAGGCTTTGCTCTCTTTGAGCTAGATTACATTTCTCACTTCCCTCTGATTTATCAGAGTTGTCACCTGGTTGTATAAAATTAGATCTGAATTTATTAAATCTCTTACTTATATTAAGACATTCTGAATTTTAACAGGAATTTGCCAGCCTATGCCACGCTTGGTGTGCACATTCCAAAGTGGTTTTCAGCCCATTAAGAAATGAAGATTTATTTAGCTATTACTATGAGCAAAACATGATCCTAGGCAGTTTGTAAAGGAAGGTAGATATTATATTAAAAATCCATGTCTACACAGAGCTTTCGAGTTTCAGTTTAGGTGATAAATTAAAACATATGGGGGGATTGACTGAATAAAAGAGAATATATACTGAGAACTAACAACAAACCTTCTATGATAAGATACTATACCTACAGCAAGGATCAACTACAGGAGAGCACCAATGACAAGTACTATAAGAATCCCTAAGAGATAGAGATTTTGATCAACATGCAACAGAGAGCCCTTCGGGGGGGAGGGGGCATGAGAATTGAGGTAAAGTTTAAATAACGCATACGAGTCCATCTCAGAACCATATAGATTTTCTCTAGGCAGTAGGAAGATGTGGTTTTTCCAGATTCAACACGTAAATGAAAGTGAAGCTTCAGGCTTGAAATCCAGAGTGTTTCCTTTCTTCCTACTAAATAACAGAGAATTGATCACCTGTCTCCAGGAAAAGTGAGGAAATACTGGGGGATACTAGCCTCCACTCTGTCCAAATACACCATAGGGACAAGAGAGCATGCCTTCCCTTCCATTCTGAAATCTCAGGCTTCATGACAATCCTCCATGCCTTATGAAATATCTCTGTTGAGCTTACCAAACTACCCTGCCAGGTCCTCCTTCCTAGCACCTGTCACAGTGCTTATCACACAGCAGGCATTAATGCACATAGACATACCAGAAACAGCAAGGTCAGGATTCAATGCACAGCACCTCCCCCAATACCAACCTAAGAGTCAGGTTCTGCTCATGACCAGGGGTTCTCGAAATGCTAAGGATACAGTGGATGACCATATCTCCTGGTTTTCTAGGGAGAGTTCCAGCTAATGCCCATTTCCCTGCAAAACTAATAATAATGCCCCTCTTCACTCTTAAGGCTGTTAGAATTTAGAAACTAAAATATGTGATCACCTTAATTAAAGTTAGTTCTAAGATGAAACGTGCCATACATCTAGAGATAACTGTTCTAAATATTTTAATGTGATATTTCCCATTAAACACATATATATGAAAAAAAAATCTAGGGTGATACCTTGTGTATAGTCATGTGTAATCTTATGTTCTCATTTTCTCTTGCTGTAAAATATCCTCCTGTTTGTGAAAGAAACGGGTGTGCCAGTGGTATGCTAGAGGCAAATAGGGGTGTCTCTTCCTAGTGATCCATTCACTGATGTCATGTTGATAACAAAATAAGCCATAGTTGGAATATTTACACCATGGAAATTGGTAAACACTACAAATCTGAGTTTGCTTTTGTTTATCTGTTTAGAGAGTTGGTGGTTAAACTCTTACCAGCATAGTACTAACAAACAATTTTTAAAAAATTGCTCATTTATAAGCACAAAAAATAAAAAATCACCCATAATCCTACCATTTGGGGAAGCCCCTTGTCAATGTTTTGATGTTTTCCCTCTTATCTTTTCTATGCTAACACATAAACACACACATCAAAACACATAACCATTATAAAGCAATGGGATTTGTTTTGAACAGATGTCATAAAATATACCCATGTAAATGGGTATCATCCTTTGAAATAATCATCTGATGAGTCTGAATGTTTTTTTCTAAGAATGATTCCATTGCTCTAAATACTTTTTGGATCTCCTCTGTTTTGACTGTCGGAGAACCAGTTTAAGAGACCCACAATGAAATCACATCTGATTTTCTTAAGCCTAAATTAGAATTCCCAGATTTATCACTTAATTTATACATGAGACTTGACTCTAAATGAAATTTGATTTTTCCAAATATAGCCATAAAATGAAGACTGAAGCTATTCAAAATAATATTTCCAAACCCTGAAGACAACTTCTAAACAAAGAAGGCATGCTGTTTTGTGGTGATGCTGGTGGTGGGAGGCAGAGTCATGCAAGATCTTTCTTTGTAAGTTGTCCATTTCGAAAGGAATATCCTTTGGGATGTAAATTTCTATCCTGAATCTTGAAAATCTACCACATTATTTTATAAGTTCATCTTCTGTATGAGTATATTCTTGTGTATAAACAGTTATATATTTTAAGAGATAATTTTAGCCATGATTTATATATTTAATGCAACTCAAGTTATGTTTTACACATTTTAAGTTAAGTTTGATAAAAACTCAAATGTATTTTCCTAAAGCCCTTTTCTCCATAATTCTTAATCCCATGTGCATTTTAAAGGAAATGAATTCCGTGTGTTTCTTATTCCATACACTTAACTCGTCAAACAATGTTTTGTAAGGACCCTTTGATATCCAAGAAGCCCTTTGAGTCTTTTTATGAGACTTTTTAAGCCTTTCTCCTCAGAAACAGGAAGTCATGTTTGGCCAGGACCAAAAGAACTTGCATACCAAATGGTTTAAGTTCAATTTGAAAAGGCCACACCACTGGGCTTGGATGGGCTCTCAACATGGCCACACGTGTTCTCCAGGCCCAGAGAAAAGGGCCGGTCAGGGTTTGATCTACTCAGAACCGTGCACTGAAGAGCATCTATGCACCATGTTGGAGTCGCTTAGAAATTTTAAGAGATGGCAGGATCATTTTCAAACAGAAAAAAAAAAAAAGGAATCTTTCTAAATTCTATTAGCTTGCAGAATTTTTATTTACTTATTTTTGTGCGTTTTACGGAAGGTGATGCTGGTGAGCATTGAGACGTCCCCTGCGTCTGGTTATCTACTGCCATCTGATTACATTTAGGCAGATTGCATCATCTAGTATTTCTGATTCTTTTTCTTCCCACACACTGCTTTCAACTTTCTGTTTTTCTGCTGCAATCACAATCCAACACCCGATAGGGGTAAATTCTTCAGGGAATTGTGTTCCTTAATCCATGGATTCCTATAGCTCATTTAACAGAGACATCTGTGCCCAGACGTCAAAATGTCCCTATTAGTCTGTGGTTCCATAAGAATGCTATAGGATGTTGGGAAATCTTACAGGGATATGCACATAAACTAAGGAAAGGTACTTTCTCGAAGCCTAAACCACGCTGAAAAATAAAGTCTGTTTCTCTTCATATTAGGTGTCGAAATAAAGCATATGCTCACATCCTCAAAGGGTGAGGGATACATAAATAAACATATGTTCAGTTTAATACCAAATAATACAACAGATTTAAAAGGGAAGATTTATGCAATTTTATCATAAAAGTTGTATAGCAAAGGAAAAGACTACATGACATAACAGGCAGAAAACTTCATTTGAAGTTGGGAGGAAAAATCCATGAGGTTCCTGTTTTATACCTATATTGACAAACAGGAAGAAAACCCTGTTTTTAATACAATAGCATCACTGCAATTACTGCCATCCCTGGAGTAGAGCAACAACCAGTCTGCTTCTCCCCAGCGCCCCCTCTCTGGTGTAGTTACAATGGCTGTCATTAATCCTGGCAGCTTACATTTGGATATTTTCCAAATGCTTTCAAGTGTATTATCTCATTTGACCCTTATAAAAACCTCTAAGTGTAGATAAAACAAGTATTAATATTGCTACTTGACAAGAAGAAAGCCAGTCACAGAGAAGTTAAGAAACTGCCCTAAAGGTCACAAAGCTAATTAATGGCCAAAGGAAAAGGCTTTACGGAGTATGAGCACGGGGCTAGGCCCTCTACATGATTCCTTCCAAATGATCCCACACGACAGATGCTGTAGGCCTCAGATCAGGAGGCTGGCACTCTGAGAGCCCAAACGACTTGGTCAAGTCTAAGTCACTACAGATGACACCCTCACCCACGGCGACCTCACATCAAAGCTCGTCACCACATTCTCTATCTACATCTGGAAATAAGAACCTGTGCTCTTAATCTAGGAAGGTCTAGCTGACTTTTTACACACAATCGGCCAGTTCTCCTTCCCACTCGTGCCATGAAGGACCCAATACAAGCTGGTCAGATGGAGTTTAAACTGAACCCAGCCATGTACCCAGATAATGATATCAATTCCTTCTATCAGCTCTTAATAAAACCAAGAGCAAACCAAGAACATTTTTATTCTTTAAGTGTGAACTGATACAAAACTATGTAAAATATATCATTAGATAAGCAATTTAGAGGAGAACTAAAGTTATATAAAATCATGAGTAACAAAACAGGCCCATCAGCTTAAGCTGGGGTGTGGGGCTGTGGCCAGGTCTGAGCTGGGGCGACTCTGACCAGCTTTGGAGTCCCTGCACTGCCCTCCCCAGCCTCATGTTACAGGACAAATCACCCACCTTATTTTGCTCTGCAAAATAAGAATTAAAAACATATATATATTTTTAATAATGACATTTTCTCTTTCTTTTTTGAAAAATATTTTATTTATTTATTCACAAGAGACACAGAGAGAACAAGAGAGGCAGAGACACAGGCAGAGGGAGAAGCAGGCTCCATGCAGGGAGCCCGACATGGACTCGATCCCAGGTCTCCAGCATCAGGTCCTGGGCTGAAAAACCACTGAGCTACCCGGGCTGCCCTAAAAACATATTTTAATAACACATGGTAGGGTTATTGACACCTTTAAAAGAGAATTTAACTCTGTCTGATACAAAGAGAGTTCTAAAATAATTGTTACCAAAAGTTTTTTTTTTTCAAGTGAAACTAAAATGATTAGATATCATAATATTTTATCCTTATTCAAAATAAGATAAAAGAAAAGGAACAGGGAGGTGGGAAGGAGCCAATCATGCATCTTACACAATTAATGCAGGTGATGGTCATCTGAATATGATGCGATCAGCCTGCATAACTAAGTAGCCAAGAAATATATCTTTAGGGAAACCTAAAATTAGGGTCTATCAAGGAATTTTTCCGCCAATTATATACAAGATGTCATCTCTCATGAAATAGAAATTAAAAAAAAAAAAGAATAGTCACAAAGGTGAGAAAGGATATCCTGTGGATCTCCCAATTAGGGTCCAGAGTAAATAGATAACTTATGTTTGGAATGTGTAAATAGGGGCCTTCTAATCCCAAAGTAGAACACAAAGGCACACATTCCAAAATATTAAAAAGGGGGAAAAAAAACAATTTGAAACATTTAGAGAGGCCAGTATACATTGGTGACAAGTCTTAAATATGGATTATTCTTTTTAAGGAAAAAAAAAAACACTTAAAAAAAAAAAACAGGAACTAAAAGTTTCCCAGTGAAAATCTCATGTAATTACTATAAAGAGAAGGGGAGTGTGATTGCTTTGAAAGGAAGCTCTGTGTCGTGAAGCTCTGCGTCGTGCTGCATCCGTTCCAGCCATGAGCATCCAGAGTCCCTATGGGAAGCCAAGTCCTGGACCCAGCCTCACTGGGCGCAGAGGAAAAGGGTACAACAGGCCTTATGAGGAGCAGAACCCCTTTCGAGGAGCCCATGGGAAATGGGAGAGACAGACGAAGGAACTCAGGTGGCAGGTAATAAGTAGCCTCGTAAGGGTAAATTCAAAGTACTCAGGGACTCAATGGAAATAAAATCTGGTGTGAACCTTAAGTACAGAGCAAAGGTTTCCTGGGTTAGAAGGAAGGAAGGAGCATTTCAAAGGGAACAGTGCATAAAAAGGTACAGAAACAGGGAAAGGCATGGTGCGGCTCCTTCACAAAATGAAAAGTATCTTGGTATTGTTAAAAACAGGGTATCTGACAAGGAAAGAAGATAAAGAAAAAGTTATTCTGACCTTTATGAAGATAATAAAGAAGAGTTTGGTCAATACAATGCAACAGGTGGAGGGACTGTGCTGAGCTCCTCTTGGGGCAAAGAGGAGGAGGACTGAGCCAGGGAACAGTGAGAGGGGGCCTGCCCACGCAGAATTGCTAATGGAGGACATCAGGGTGGAGGGTTCTTGCTAAGGCAGACCAAGGACCTAGACATGATGCAAGAAAGAGCAGAGCCTTCGCTGGGCTGCAAAACAAAGACGGGACAGAAGAATGCTCAGAGGGGCCTGATGGAAGTTTCCCCAATGTTGGCCAAACAGCAAGACTTAAATGTTGATGGAGAAAGTGTGCAAGGTCAGCGTCAGAAAGGCTGGTGTGTTAAGAATTGGATTTAATCATTAGGGGGAAAAGTGAAGCCATTGCAACATTATGGGTTTTAGAAATATTTTTGGAAATTAATTTTTAGAAATGCCTTTCATATTTAAAATTATTTTCTTCCCAGTGATAATTGAGAAAAAGAAGAATTTACTAAACGCAGGTCAGAATCCATCACATACCATTGGAAACCTTTGATTGATTGAGAATCAAGCCTTTCCCATGTGTGCACTGGGAATTTCCCCCAAAATAAGCTGAGAAACTTTTCTGCAAATAAGTAAAAGTCTAGTCTCCACAGCTCTAAAATCCCAATGACAACTAACTCTCCACTGGCACCCTTGTGGGAACAGTTTGTTGCAGGCACAGGTCATCTTGGAAGGTTGTCGAAAATTCATCTGGGAAGTGCCCCTTGTAAAGGCTCAGTCAACTGTGTGCAGAGGGGCTGTTAACTTGCCTTGATCCTACTGCTCCTGCCACTTTCATTTAAAAAGAAAAATGGAGGGTCTTCCCTGATCCTCTCAGTCCTTCCCTGAAGGTTATCCTTCTCACATACTGACTTTGACACCCCAGGTTCCTGGACAGTGGGAAGGTAGATGCCCACCAGTCTAGGAGGGCCAGACCAGAAGCCCATGTTAGTGGAAGCAGCTCACTGGATTAGTGCAAAAATGTGACCACCGAGGACACATACTGAACCCAAATGCATGAAGATGGACTTTTGCTGGCCACACTAAGGCTTATTCAGTTATCAGAAACAGAATATGTAAGGCAGCATTGGATACATCTATCTATCTATCTATCTATCATCTATCTATCTATCTATCTATCTATCTATCTATCTATCTATCATCTATCTATCATCTATCTATCTATCTATCATCTATCTATCTATCTATCTATCTATCCATCATCTATCATCTATTTACATAGTATTTCTGATCCCTTATGCCATCTTCCAGCTCCACACCAATCCCGGCTGTGTGAATTACAGGTCATCAGCAGCTCTGAAATTTAGTTTCTTGATCTGTAAATGACAATAACTACCCCCAATTTGTGGTGTGTTGTGAGTAAATTAGATAAGCCTTCTAAAACCCCTACCACCTTGCTCATGATAGGCAATGAGCATCTCTTATACGTGGAGCTGGGCCAGATTTGAATCTATTAATCTTTTTGTTTGTCTCTTTTCTTTCAAGGATTGCATTAAGACTGGAAAAAAAAATCTCCTTACTTTTTTATGCAGGAGCCCAGTTTTCTTGTGTTCAAAGCCCATAGGACCCTGACTGAATCCTGGGGGAAGCAACTACTCCATTGTAAAACAATCTTCCCTCCTGGCTCTCACCCAGGGTGTACTTGTCCTAGAAAACAGACAAAAGGGTGCACCTGGGTGTCTCAGTGGTTGAGCATCTGCCTTTGGCTCAGGTCATGATCCCAGGGTCCTAGAATTGAGTCCTACATTAGGCTCCCCAAGGGAGCCTGCTTCTCCCTCTTCCTGTGTCTATTCCTCTCTCTCTCTCTGTCATGAATAAATAAATAAAATCTTAAAAAAAAAAAGAAAAAAGAAAGAAAGAGAGACAAAGCTCTCACAACAATTGAAAACTACTTTTAAAAAAGAAAATAAACCAACCAACCAACCCACCAACAAACAAATAAATAAATATGAGTGCAAAGAGAAAGAGTCTGCACAATGCAAGTGTGTAAACTGTAACAAGCAAATGCAGCATTAACTGTATGGATAGTAAAAGTATGAGCCATGCTCTCCATACATTTTATTTGTCAGATCTCCCTGAAAAGGCCTATAAAAAGCTGGGAGCTTGGGCCACTTTCTCTAGGGGATCTGTAAGCTGTGGCAGCTGACACTGGTAAAATAGGTTATATGGAACTTTAGAAATTACAGCTTGATTTGGCTGGTATTTATTGCCTGGGTAATGCACAGAAACACTAAAACAGAAAAGCACACGTTTCCATCTGTGCCACATTATAGCACCATGCGTGAGGAGAAGAGACATTTTTCATTTAAAATGGCGGCAGTGGCCCCACCTCCTCTGATATCCTACCCTACCACATATGACATAGCAAAAACAGACTGACTATAAATGTGAGTCTACCATCCTGAAAGCGGAAATATTCCAGCACTCACGTCTCCCCCCCAGTACACCTTCCAAAAAAGGAGTTGGATCAGGTGTTCCCATTCTCTCTCCTTCTGAAACTGATTCCTTGTTGCTTGCTTGCTTCTCTTCTTTCTCTCTTTTTCTTAGGGACAAAACAGCTACAACAACCATGTCTCCAAAGAAACCTCTGCAGTACATACTTCCCTGTGATACTTAAGGTGGAAGATAAATCGTTCTTCAAAACAAGGCAGGGGAATAGAGATGTGGTTCCTGGCCATGTAAGAGTTAAGCCTTCATTTCACATTCTAAAGCTCTGCTGAGTTCCTGACTTCTCAGATTCCCTCTAAGCCTCAGCCCGAGAGATAGGAAAGGAGCCCTATCCTGCCTTATCAACAGCCATTTGAAAGGTGATCGAGCTGGTTAAAGCAGATGGCCATCCCTTCTCAACAGGGATTTTAACAGCTTTTTTTTCTTGGGGTTGTTTTAGCAAGCCTGGAGGCTAGGCGGAGATTGTGAGCTTTGTTATTCCATCTGGGATTTCTCAAGGAATCCAGTGAAAATGAGAGTCAGGTTAAAACAAACAAACAAACAAGTTAAAAAGAAAAATCCAATCAATTAAATTGCTGGGAGTGAAAGAGCTGGGTGGGGGCCTCCTCTGCTTACCTCTCCTTTTACCTCCGTCCTTCCCGAGAAGAGCTTCTTTCTTTTGCTAAAATGTGCTTTGTCTTTGGAGGAGAAAATCCTTTAATGTGTTTGAGACCTAAGATTTCCATTTTCATTCAGTTGAGTTCATGATGGCCCCTGAAGGGAGTTATTAGACCCAGGCTGTAAATGTCCCTGAAGATGGCCCCTGGAACTGAGGCAGAAAGAGGTTTCATTTACCCAAGGGCACACAGTTGGGAGTAGCAGAGCTACTGAGTTTTACAGCGACAGGGAAGAGGGGCAGAGGCTCTGGGATCAGTTGGAATCATTGGGTTAGCATCCACTGGCTGTGTGATCTCGGGGAAATGATTGAAATTCTCTGAGCTCTCCTTTCCTGATGCACAGCAGTGGGAGGTCCCTGCACTTGAGAGTTTGTTCTGTGTTGACAGGTCTTGGGACTATCTTAAGGCTGCAGAAACAGCTTTTAAAAATATTTCGGGTCATTCTAGTATTCTAGGTTGCATCTTCTAGGTTATTATAATGACATCTGTGCCTTTGTTCTGGGAGAAGGAAGCACGTTGATGGGCTGTAGCCTAATCACTCTTCTTTGGAACACTCTTTTTCTTGGGTTTTCATGACAATCCCCGTCCTGTGCAAAGCTGTCTTAGAACTAAGAACAAGGAAAATGGAAGCCGAGTTTAGCTTGTGAGTCCTAAAATCGGGAAATCTGGAAGCGGCTAGATGGACTGTCTCCAGTTTCAATGAATATGGCTTAGAGTGAAACTGTACCCGCAACAGCTGCAATGGGAGTGCCGGTCCCAGGCGTGAGAGAAAACAAGGCAGCCATACTCCGCAGGTGAGGACCCAGTGAGGACAGCCATAGGAAGATTTGGTATAGAAGGAATGGGACCACCAACCACTTGAAGGACACCAGGAAAGATAGAGATGCCAAGAACCAAGGAGCTGAAAAGCAGAAGTCAACCTGCCAGGAAAATAGAAATGTGCCCTAGGGATTCCCATAGGGGTCTGGAAAGAGTTTGGTAATCTCACCAGGAGATGGGAAGAAGTAAGAAAAATTGTAGTGGTTTCTAGGTTCCACTTTATTTATAGCATGCAGTATCCAGACACCCACAAAGTTTAGAGGGCAAGGTTTTCCTTAGTTTATTAGACTTTAATTACTTATTCTATATGAATAACATATAACATATGGCAGCATATGAAAAACCTTCACGTATTTGAAGATGACCAGGCACAAAGGAAGTCCCTGGCAAGAATCAGCAGGGAATATACAGAAGAGCAAATCCATATCCCAGTCTTATGCCACCTGAAATCAGTGTATCCGAATGTGAGGGTTCCCATCCTGGTTCATTAATATACTGTCACTTTTGGACTGAATGCTATTTGGTGAATTTCGCAGGTTTATTGCATCGCAGTCTCCTTGACTATAACACAGAGATTAATGGGAATATTTATCTCATAAATCTTAAGGATTAGATAATTAAGACATATAAACACATGTTAGGTCAGTGCATGCACTTGGTAAGTACAAATGCCCATAAAACCAGTTGTTTATTAAAATATATTTCAGAATCATTACTGGCATCAAGGGATAATACCTTTCAGCAGCAATGGAAACAATAAGCTGAGGTCTCAGGTGGCAAAAAACCTTCTGCCTCAGGTCCTTTGCAAGAGGCACATAGAACGACTTCCTGACTCCCCTTGGACAGTACTTTTTGCCCCTCGAGAATGAGCCGAGCTAGTTCCTCCCAGGACACAGAAAAGGTCTTCTCCAGACACCTCTGGCACTGCTGGTCTCGCCCACTAGCCTCAGTAGGCTCTTGACTCATTGCCCCATTAGACTGTGATTTTTAAAAAATATTTTATTTATATACTCATGAGAGACAGAGAAAGGGGCAGAGACACAGGCAGAGAGAGAAGCAGACTCCCTGTGGGGAGCCCGATGTGTGACTCGTCCTGGGACCCCGGGATCATGACCTGAGTCAAAGGTGGACGCTCAACCACTGAGCCACCCAGGTGCCCCTAGACTGTAATGTTGAAAATAAAAGTTGAATCTCCTTTGCATTTATTCCTAGCACATATTCCAAGGCTGACCAGACCAAGTGCTCAATAATATCTATTACATTAGTGACCAGTAGTATCCAAGAACTGAATACAGAAGATGGTGATTTTGTGTATGTGTGTGTTTGGGAGATGTTGTATTCATGCACTTCTGTGTGCAAGTTGTTTCACTTTTCTTTTTGGTTTTTGTTTTCCACAAGATGTTAGCAGAGACATGGTCTGTTGTCATTTATTTTGTTTTGTATAATCTGTATATCTTTTACTGATTCTGGTATAGTACTTTTCTTTTTTAAAAATATTTTATTTATTCATGATAGACACAGAGAGAGAGGCAGAGACATAGGCAGAGGGAGAAGCAGGCTCCATGTAGGGAATCCAATGTGGGGCTCGATCTTGGTACTCTAGGATCACACCTTGAGCTGAAGGCAGATGCACTTAACCGCTGAGCCACCCAGGCATCGCTGGTATAGTATTTTTCTTATGCTTACTGGCACTTAAAAAGCGTGGAGTGCCTTCATAAGGTATATATACATGTATTCCTGACATGTTCATATCAAATAAGCAATTAAACTGTAATTATTCTTTTCCTCCAAAATCTGTGCATGTTGTAGAGTTATTTGCATATCCAAGGATTAACTTGGTTAAAGTAGCATTTTGTCCACTCATCACAATTTATCGGTCCCTTATGCACTATGGTAAGATAGGAAAGAGGCAAAAGGATGAGTTGATAACCACCATTCCAAATGAAAGGTAGATTCTTAAGAAGCATAGACTAACAGATACATTACATGCACAAACATCATTGTGTTTAAAGAAGAAGCACTAGTACCTCCGGCCTTGTGGTGGGTGGTGTGGGAAAGAATCACAGGGATTATGATGATTAGGATTTTTTTTTAAGGGCTAAGATTCTGTTAGGTGGTCAAGTAAAGGAGGCATGGTGTGTCAGGAGCACTGCCAACATGTGAGCGACGTTAGGATGCATGGTGAGTGGGATGAAGGGCTAGGTGTGAGCACAGAGGTGAGACCTCACATGGCCCTGTGCACCATGCTGAGGGCTTGAACTTGACTTTCTATGGCAAGATGAGTGATGCGCAAGTTCTACATGATGAAATTATGTAATCAGTTTTGTGTTTTAGAGATATCCCTACTTTGTGGAAGGTTGTGTGGTGGGAAACAAACTGAAGTTAGGAGACCACCCAGGAGAGCTCTGGGATGCTACTGATGCCAAAAATTAACACCTCAACTGAGGTAGATGGAAGCTCAGAACCTTAATGTCTGGATAAATATTTCATGATAGCAGTAAAGAATCTTTTCTCTGGACCCTAAATAATGCTAGATAGTCCAATACCCAACAATTGCACATGGACCTGCACATGGACCCTGGCACTAGGACTATGAACATTCCATTCAAAAAATTCTGCAAGCGACCTCTGATTTGAATGATATAAAATTTACTTAAATTTTGGTTTACAAGTGGAGCACATCATATCATGGTCTTACTATAGAAATAGAGTAATTTTGTGATTCTCTATAGACAAAGCTTATTTTGTTTTGGTTCTACTTTGATACTATTTAGAAGAATTGTATGGACAGTTCTAAGGTGAGATCCGCAGACATGTTCTAGAATAAATAATATTTATGTTGGCCCCAAGCTTTCTTTTGTTAACATTATTGACAGGATCTGTCCCATGTATGCCACATGTCTAACAGGTATTTTAATAAAAATGTGTGTATCATGGCCTCAGTTTAATCAAAAGCCTAGTTCCTCTCCTGGTCCTCACATCTCCTTGACCCACTTGGAACAAAATGCTTCCTCATCCGTGTGCAATGGGAAAGACACGAGGAGATCTTCCCTTCTTCCTCACATTGGACTATGTAGGCAATTGCTCTTACATTGACCAGAAATAGTTAAGAGGAATCTGCTGACTGGTGTGAATGTGTCAAGATCACCTTCTGGCCTAGGATGAGGCAGGATACTAGAACAAATTGGAGTTCTGTTTGGAAGGAAGGAAGAGAAGATGTTGAATAGATATCACCTTGGACCACAACCAAGTATAGAGCATCCTAGACTACATTTAAGAAGGTCAGTAGGATAAGGACAATTCAAGAAGAGAGATCTAGCTAGACAGGCAGGCACAACCCTGTCCTAGGTCCCCAGCCTTTAGAGAGGAGGCTCTGTGGCGCCCATGGGAGCTCTACTTTGGACAGGATGGAGCTCCATTGTAAAATGTGCCTCTCACTGTACAGGGTGGATTCACTGTTTTTACATTTTGTAAAATCTAGATTTATGAGCCTTGTAAATATTAGTTTAGGCAGGTACATGGAATTGATGTGCTCTACCTAAATCCTAGGGTCAAAACACTGGCACTCAGCAGGCAAACAATCAGAGAAATATAATTCTTTATAGAACTTGTAAAATTCTGTAGGCACTGCATTCCCTAACACACGCAGAAATGCAGTGAATGACATAAGATACAAATAGTCTTACCACCTTACAATTCATTGCCTCTGTTTTATAGTGTCACCTAATGTAAACATTAGGTGTTTACATAACTCACTTCTGTCTACACTGAATCCACTGTTCCCTGGTTTCAAACAATGGCATTTAGAATATTCAGTATATCACCAGCTACAGCAGAAGTCTCCAAGAGCATAGCACCAACTCAGTTAAATTTTGCCTTAGGAAAACCAATTTTTCATTAAGTCGCCAAGATCACACACATTCCAACATAGAAATAGTCTCTAATTTTGGACTTTGGAAACATTAGGATATAGTACTTTGGCTGCTATCAGATCTATTTAGATACCTTTCCTGCTTGCAATGACACAAGTTTTATGGCAACACACTCAGGGAGCATATTGAGGTTTCCCATCCCTTTATTCCCCATCAGCTGAATATATTCAAATATATTCAGATAGTGCCTAGGCTACTCTTGCTCTCTGCTCGAAGATGGGAATCCAATGATGCAAATGGTACAGGGCCCATGCCCTTATCTAATCACGTGGTCTCTGGAGTCAGATGACCTGGAGAAACGTGAAACTTTAGAGCTGAGCAATCAAAGAGCAAGGACCAGCTCTCTGCAAGCATGGCTGTGAACTCTTCAGTTGTCATTCTCAGAGCAGAAACTATAAGCCACCAAGGACTCTGGTCATATCCTCATTTCTCACAACTGAACGGCACACATTCTTTCTTGTTCTTTCTCCTCATCCAATTCTGCAAAAGCTAGCCAACATTTTTTTTTTTTTTATAACAACAACGCAAAGAACTTTACACAGGGAATTAGCAATTCTCTTTCTCTGTGAAGGACATAGCCTAGCTTCTGAGAGGAGTTGAACTTTGTCATAACACCTAGATGAAGAATAATAGACCCAGGTTCAGCTTTCTGTGGGAAGAAAGTCTCATTACAGGATGATGTCAGAGGGCCTTGGTTCTTACACAGAATTTTCCCTTGACGATTGCATCATATTCCCCTTACTCATTTATTAATTAATTAGCTTTTCTGTCAAGCAGGGGACCAAGCAGAGGAGATATTCTGAGAAATAACACTGCATCAGACCTGGTCATTCAAAGTAAAATGAAAATAGATCCCGGTTTTTATTCTCCTTGCTTAAATTATGATTGTAAATTTAGGATACACCAGCCAATGAGCAAAAGAAACTATCAGGAGCAAAAGAAGAATTTCTCCCTAGCAAACTGAAAGACATGACCCACAGTCTCAGATTGGTTCCCCTTTTGACCAATACAGTATTTAATAATTGTTGTTGATAAATTTTCAGGGGTTTTTGTGGCCTTTAATTCTTTAAAATTTTCAGGGGTTTTTGTGGCCTTTAATTCTTTACTTTGTTACAGAAACAACTCTTGCACTGAGGTAGGCTGCATATTATTTTGACTTGTATCCTGGTCACAAGTTTTTACCAATTTTTAAAAATTCTTTCTGAAGTGTCCTAAGAGTATACATCAGATACCCTCATGATTTCAACTTCTTTATTAAAAGTTTTATGATTGGGGATCCCTGGGTGGCGCAGCGGTTTGGCACCTGCCTTTGGCCCAGGGCGCGATCCTGGAGACCCGGGATCGAATTCCACATCGGGCTCCCGGTGCATGGAGCCTGCTTCTCCCTCTGCCTGTGTCTCTGCCTCTCTCTCTCTCTCTGTGACTATCATAAATAAATAAATAATTAATTAAAAAAATAAAATAAAAAATAAAAGTTTTATGATTAATCACTTGTATTAAACATTTTACACCTAGTTATATCACCAAATATTTAAAGAAATGGTTCCATGAAATAAAATACAATAATTTTTAAGGAGATAGCTTGTACCTTATTAATTTTGTAATTAATTTGTAGCCATACAGCATCGAATGTGAAAAATATTTCTGCAAAAAAGTATTATTATTTTATTTTATAGGTTAAATAAATAAGGTTAGATAGTCTAAGTGATAGGCTAGTAAATTCTAGAAATTGCATTTGATCCCAAGTCTATCTGACTCAATGATTCAAAACCTCCCTGTCTTTCTATGAAAATCAATGTTTCTGTTTATAACTAAGTACAGGAAAATCAAGTGTTTTATTTTGCTTTTTAATTCTTAAAAAGTGCTCTCTTGGAATACACTTTTTAGTGAAATATTTAAATTTTTTCTCAAGTTTAAATGGTGATAAAATGTTGATATACCTCAAAGGGATATAATTGCCCAGTTTTCTTCTAAGAATCTTCAAGTTTATACGTCATGGTTAAAGAAGTATGAATACATCATTGCTGCTTTTCCAGAAGAGGTTGAAGGATTTGGCAGCCACCAAAGGAATGTGTGTTTCTTTACTGTGAAATCTCCCAGTCATCCAATTATATTCAATAATCACTTATAAATTTGAACCATTTCAAAGTGAGCAATAACACTAAAACTATGGCAGAAAAACTCATGCAATTTATCTGACTTCAACACACACACACACACACACACACACACACACACACACACACATCACTGCCTGGATAAAGGATTGGCTAAATAATTAGCAGGACCCAGCGAAAAATGAAAACGGAATCCCTTTGTCTGAAAATCATTAAGAATTTCAAGCGAGTGAGAGCAAAGCATTATGCAGTCCTCAGGAATGTCTGACCATGGGGTTTTGCGTGACTGCAGGTCACGTATCTTGAGGCAGACCCTGCCGTGGACTTGAGGTCCATGACTAGTTCTGGCTCCAGCGTGACCTCCCCCTGGCTCGATGACACTATCAGGTCACCAATCCCCTCCAACCCTCAGTTTCCTTGTGCACATTCTGAAAATAGAAATGTGTCCCTCTGAAAGTCAGTGTTAGGACTAAAATAAGGTAATGATGCAATGTTTGCTCATCAACACTGATGCTACACCTACCATAACTTTTGTCCTTCACACATTTTGTATATGTTTTTTTTCATAATTTTAACACTAACCAAAGGAAAAGGCCAAAAGACAAGTCAGTGTTGTGTTATTCTTCTTTTCATCCACTGTCGGACTTATACAGTAGTCAGCAATAAGTCGGCTTGACAGAGTATTTGCTGACTTTTCACATGGCTTTTAGAATCTACTTGGTATCTCTATTTTTATAAAAATAAATATAGACCTAAAAGTTGAAATCCTACTCTAGCAATCAATTTTTTTACTTCATTGCTGACCTTTATAAAGTCACATTTTCTCTTCTACCCTCAGCACGCCTTTGGCTATCTTTCCAACTCTATTTTCTACCAATAAGCACAGTTATTTGAAAAGAAAGATCAGCAGACATACACAATCTCTCTGAGCGCAAAACCAACTACATTTCCTTTAAACCAAGCTTTTATTGAGAAATAACAGCTTCTGTAGATATGTGCACCCTGCTTTGTAAGAGGCAGTCCTTGTTTCTTTCTCTAACTACACTCTGAGAAATGCCGAGCTTTCATGAAGTCCCCCCTAGAGACAGCCTGCACACCAAGAAGATAGACAGCAGTGGAGACCAAGGTGGCAGATTTTAGGGTTTCCCACTCTAGCTTCAATTCATTTCATAGGGAAAATACCTTGAAATGTGAGCTGGAATCTTCCAGTCATTCAGTTTCCCTGGACCTATATACTTCATATCCCAGGAAGATACACGGATTCATCTGCTAGAGATGCCATGGCAAAGCACCAAGGGCTATTGGGCTTACACATAGGAACATGTTTCTCACTGGTTTGGAGGCTGGAAATCCAAAACCGAGGTATCTCAGGGCTGGTTCCTTCTGAGGACCAGGAGGAGGACTCTGTTCCAGGCCCCTCTCCTTGCCTGTGAATGACCATCCTCTCCCAGAGTCTCCACATCATTGTCCTCTCATCTATGTCTGCCTCCATATTTCCTGTTCTTCTAAGGACACCAGTCATATAGGATTGGGGCCATCCTCATGACCTCATTTTAACTTGATCAGATACAAAGATCTTTTCTCCAGATGAGGTCATGTTCTGTGGTACTAAGGATAAGGATTTCAACTCATGAATTTGGGGACACAATCCAGCCAATAATATGTCACAACAGAATCTCCAAAATTGGAAGGAATCAACATTGCTGTAAAATTTCAAAAGTCTAGTCTTGGATTAGAAGGAAGTGTAGGAGGGAAGGAAATTGGGACACAGGGTAAAAATTAAAATAAAAGGCATGGCTGGGAGAAACAGAAATCATTACAAAGCTGAGATTTGAAACTGGCAGGGTGCACAGGTGGTCTGCAGGGTCTGGGAAATCAGCACACTCAGGCCTGAGCAGAGCCCCCATGGATGTGGCACGCTGTCAGCATAGAAATGGTTATGTGAGAGGGTCTTCAGGAGTCTCTTGGAATTTCCCTCAATTCATCATGACTCAGTGGCTGTCAAAAGCACCCCAAAAAGAAATATGTTCATCTCTTGCCCTTAATTTCTTCCTCTATTAGATGAAACAGCCACTTCATAAAGTGCTGTGATTCCAAATGTTCACTGTGTCCTATGAAGAAAAGTCATGCTATGTGTCACCTGAGCAATCAGGTGTCTCTTCCCTTCTAAAACTAAATGCCAGTGGAATCATCTTTCTATAACCCAAGCTCTCTCTGATGTCAGTCTAAGGAATGGGAACTGCAGGTAGAAAAATATATCTATTAAAGGAAGTATTTAATGAACAGATTTAAGGATTCTGGGAAGATGCAAAGAGAATGGCAGATGGCAGGATGGAGAAGTAACACCTAAAAATAAAACAAGACAGGCAGAGGGAAAGAGAGACTAGTCAAGAAAAAAACAATGAAAAAATTCAATAGAGAAAAACCCTTTCCATGAGAGGTAGCAAAACTCTCTCTTGACCAAACTTTATCCCATTTTCACGGAGCTGTCTTCTACAGGAGGCCTCAATCTTGACCTGTAAAGACCTAAACAAATAGGAACAGTTTCTAACAGCTGAAGGGCATGTCCCTAGGGCCACCCCAGCCTCCCTTAAATTGCCCGAGAAAACTCAAGGCAGACAGATGACCCACTATGTGCTGCAGCTGACACCTGAAGACAAGGTCTCATTGCCCCATCTCTGTAGAGGGCAGGAACCTACTTCAGTGAGCACCAGTTAGCACACCCAAACCACCCCCCTTCCAGCTCTTAATATTTTTTTCTTTCCTTGGCTCCATGGAGCTCCTGTTCACTTCATCCCCTCTATTCTCAATTTTCTCTTTAAAAAGCCCAGTCATCTCGGCACCAATGGAAGTTGAGTTCAGCTCACAATGGACTCTTTCCCTATTGCATTAGTGTGCTATTGATTAAAATCTATTCAGTCAAGGTGCCTGGGTGGTGCAGTCAGTAAGCATCGAACTCTTGGTTTCAGTTCAGGTCATGATCTCAGGGTCATGAGATGGAGCCCAATGTAGGGCTTTGAGCTCAGTGGGGAGTTGAATTCAGATTCTCTCTTCCTCTCTCTCTGCTCCTTGTTCTGTGCTGTCTCTATCAAATAAATAAATAATTTTTAAAAAAAAATTGTTCTGTCCACTTTAACAACTGTCCAGGTTTGTCTTTGGCAGTGGTCATAGAAAATCAGAGGACATTATTCTGATGGGGATGATCAGCCTCATAGCATCCAGATCTCTTCTTTATTTCTGTTCATCATCCGAGAGAGCAGACAGTGGGAAGTGGGAATTCCAGCCCTCTCTTGGCTATGACCACAGAAGGCTTTGCCTTTCATGCTAGTGACTCAGGGTGCTGGTTTCTCTGTGGTCAGCAGCTCAAGACTTGAGTTATATTGAGAAATTAACACTAAGAGTTGGAAATAAATCTTACAACTTCTGGTGTTTTCATTTTTCAATATCTTGATCTAACTTCATCTTAAATAAAGTGAGACATAAACCTGATTCAGGGTCATGTTTACATCATGCTTACATTGATTTAATACAAGTCAATGTCTTACATTCAAAAAGCACAATATATTTGGAGAGAAGATAGAGAAATATTCTTCCTCTAGTCTTTCATGCCTAAGAAAAACATGGTTCAACCCAAAGATATCAGCCCCACACCGTTACCACACAGCCCTGCTTACTAGAGGCCTTGTGTGCCCCAGGCAGTAGAGGCTTTGTAGGTGGGGAGTCATGCCCACCCTGGCCAGCTTCATAGGAGGAGTCACAATGGCTAGGTGACAGCCAGCTTCAGAATACTGGTCTCCAGATCTTCATCAGAATGCAAAGCCTCACAATTGCAAATGTCTCATTTCTCTTAAAGAGGTTATTTTTCAATAGTATTTTATAAAAAAAAAAATGTAGGATAGTCACACCTAGAAGCATGTTAAAAAAATAGATTATTTAGTCAGATAGGAGAACTATCACACACACACCTGACTACCTAAAGAGATGAAACCCAGGGACAGATCTATAGTCTCCAGTGGATGGAGACATTAGACTAAGCCTAGAATATCAGAGAGTGCTGGATGTTTCGAATTCCCACCTCCTTGAGGATAAAAGTTCCAAAACAACCTTTTAGAACAGGTTCTAATGACCTAAATTATCTTAACCTTGTTTTCTTTGGTGGTGGTGATGTTACCAAAGCAGCAGAGTATCTCTGTGTCAGTGCATTTATATGGTGGTTTTAATTAATTCCATGTGTGGCTAATCTGATGATTCTTGCACATCCCACTCTCTCTCCTAGCACAGAAATATCTAAGAGTAACCGTCCAAGTCACTGTACTGTCATCATTCACCTCTGATGTATAAAGATGAGGTGGTAAAAACATATTGGACCCACAGAGGCACCACCTCAATGATATTGCTGACCATGAATGGTCTGCATCTAACCTCAGTGGATTCTGCAACCCAACCCACAATCCATCCTGCTACTTCCAGCACCTTCTTGTCTTTTATCATTAGTTTCAGAGGTAGAGTTTAGTGATTCATCAGTTGCATATAACA
The DNA here is from genome assembly GCF_011100685.1 of Canis lupus familiaris. Lineage (NCBI taxonomy): Eukaryota > Metazoa > Chordata > Mammalia > Carnivora > Canidae > Canis > Canis lupus. Next base: position 4,139,545 of record NC_049238.1, read on the forward strand.
CCCAGTGCTCATTCCATCACGTGCCCTCCTTAATGCCCATCCCCCAGTTACCTCATCTCCCACTCCTCCAGCAACCCTCTGTTTCCTATGATTAAGAGTCTCTTATGGTTTGCCTCCCTCTCAATTTTCATCTTATTTTATTTCTCTTCCCTTATGTTCATTTGTTTTGTTTCTTAAATTCCACACATGACTGAAACTATATGATAATTATATTTCTCTCACTGACATATTTCATTTGGCATAATACCCTCTAGTTCCATCCACATTGTTGCAAATGGCAAGATTTCATTCTTTTTGAAGGCTGAGTAATACTACATTGTGTGTGTGTATATATATATATGTGTGTGTGTGTATATATATACACACATCTGTGATATATATAACACATCTTCTTTACCCATTCATCTGTCGATGGACATCTGGGCTCTTCCCCGTAGTTTGGCTGTTGTGGATATTGCTGCTACAAACATTGGGATTCAAATGCCCTTTCGAATCACTGTTTGTATCCTTTGGATAAATACCTAGTAGTGCAATTGCTGGGTCATAAGGCGGCTCTATTTTTAATTTTCTGAGGAAACTCCATACTGTTTTCCAGAGTGCTTTGCATTCCCAGCAGTAGTGTATGTAGTTTCCCCTTTCTCTGCATCCTTGCCAACATCTGTTGTTTCCTAACTTGTTCATTTTAGCCACTCTGACCAGTGCGAGGTGGTATCTCATTGTGGTTTTGATTTGTATTTCCCTGATGCCAAGTGATGTTGAACATTTTTTCATATCCAGCGCTTTCTTTTAATATGAGGTTTTCTGCAGATCTATTCCTAGGCAACCAAGCCAGGGCAGTAGTCCAGGGCTATATTCTGGAATCCTTCAGTCATTGCCAAAACCAAGTGTTTAGGAAAAAAAAAAAAAGGAAAAAAAGTCTAAGAGTCTAAGATACCACAGTTTCATAGAATCCAAGTATTGTGAAGGATCTCAGAAACCACCTATTCCGTAGCCCTCTGATCCCACCTGAGGCTAGAACCTACCACACAGCAGTGTGCCTAAGGGACCACCTGCTTCTGCTGCAATGGACCCCCTCCAAGGAGGCGACAGCCCTGGCCCCAGAGAAAACAGATGTGGTCAAGAGTTAATTACTTCCAGATGATGCTTTCCATATCATCTTCAGAAAGAAGCTTCCTACATCCCAATGGCTCATTGTCTCAGAAAGAGAGGCTTGCCTTTTGGTGTATTGGGGTACCTCAAAATTAAATGTGAATGAAGCTGGCGTAGGTGTACTATAATGTAGCCCTATAGGGTTAGTGCACTGATTGGGTGAATACAGAGCCAGGGCAAAGGTCAGAGGCATGCCACAGCTGAAGATTTAAAGGTGAAACATTCCTGAAGTCCACCTGAAGTACAGCCCTGCAAAGGTGGCTCCTGTGGTCTTATGAAGGCTGCTGCTTTTCGGTTCTCCCTGAGATCTGTGGTATGCAATCTGGCCCTGGCTCAAATAGTATTGATGTGGAGCTAAACTTTGGTATATTTTGGACTAGAACTCTGTGTTGCATCAATTCCTAACTGCATGACATGAGACTACTCCATCAAGCTTACTTCTAGTGGTGGTAACGATGACCACAGGGCCACAGAGTTGATTAGCGCACTGGCTGCTAATGCCTCCATTCCAACTGTGCTCATTTTACTCCTAATGGTCAGCGCAGCTTCCTGTGCCTTCAAGATGAGTGTGCTATCTATTGCTGGTGCACCACCCTCCACCTCTCTCTCTCTCTCTTTCCTGTTGAACAATTGTTTTTAATGTATAGTCCTGGAGGACTGGAGACAAAAGTCCACTTGTAAATAAACAATGCAATTATTTTGGGTTCATCCTACTTTGCATTTGGAGTGTGATACACTAATGCACAATCTGTAGGTTCACCTGCCCTAGCTTTTTGTCCTATGTTGGTCACTATCATCTATGGGTCTGGTTGGCAATCAGACCTTCTAGGGGGCCACACTTGAGCACAGGAATGTGACATTATCATTCCACAGAGTCACTCAGCATCCTGACTACAGAGCTGCATAGGAGCCATTCCCTTTGTCTCTAGGCAGCTTAGAGGACTGAGCCCAAATGACCTCTCTTCACACTGGGAGGTTTGGAGGGACAGGGAAAAAATTTTCTAGATGAAGCTCAGCCCTTGGGAGACAGCCTTTCTCTGTTGCCTTGTCCTATTTCCTAGGAGAGCCTTTCCTTCCCTGATAATTTCATCTGAAGGATTCTGTAACTCCTCTTCCAGAAGAAAATAATAATAATGTCACTCATTCATTCATTTTATAAACATTTATTTTTTTTCAGACTTTCTTTAATGCTTCCTAAAATCTCTGATTTTTGCCCACTTCCTTCTAGTTAATCGTCTTCAATGGGTTTGTCTCGATCCTGACACTAGCTTGCCTCACCTTCTTTATACTGCTGAACAAGACTGGCAACACCACTCTGCAGGATGAGCGATGCTGTCTGTGATCATGACATGGTGTGTCCCATGTGGCACAGGAAGGCACATCCAGACAATGAGTCTAGTGTTTTCCTTTATAATGGCAACTTTAGAATCAACTATTAAAAAATAAGAATGGGATATACAAATATTACAAGCAATCATTATTTCTAGCTTTTTCCTTTTGTCCTTTCTGTGGCAATATCCTACCTAATGAGGCCCAATGTGCTACAGAACTTTCACTGTCACAAACAAAGCAACAGTTCAATACCACCCTTTCTTCCTTTTCTGGCCTCAAACTCAAGTCATGCACCATATTAACTGCAAACAGCAGGGTCTTAATCATTCTTAGTTGCCAAATAGCCTAGCAAATTACATATTGCACTGGCTCTGGGTACTGCTAGAGGAAACAAATGCCTATGTTTATGTGGAAAATATGACCATATAACATAATTGGGGGTATTTAAATTTTTTTCATGAATATATAATTTCAACAATGAGTACGATGGGTGTTGCTTGAGAATTCTTCAGATAAAATGAATAACAGATCTACCAAAATTGTTAGAAACTGATCACTGATTAGTGGCAGTTGCTTTTATTAACACAGAAATGGAGCAAAATAATCAAGGTATTCATTTGTTTTCACTCATTGAGTACCCATATGCTATTTCCATTAGGGCAGCCTAGAGTTACTTAGTATTTGATTCTGCATTGTGGGGCGAGCCATGATCCTGGGTAGGCACAGCCCAATGGTAAGGCATATGGGAGAGTCACTCCTTTTCTCTGAGCAGATGGAGACTAAGCATGTCATAGAAATAATGTGTTTTGTCTCTAGAGGGAGGATGCTGGCTGCTTCGTTCTTACAGGACATTGCTTGCCAAGCCTTCTGCTCAGGTTAGAACTTGTACATTTTGGGTTTCCACTGACTTTGCTTCTTTTGAAAAGAGTTTCCACAATAGAGATCCAGAAACACAAAACACTTGCTTCACAAAGTTCCAAGAGTCTGAAGTCCATGAACGAGCTTCGAACATTCCAAAGAGTGCAGTGTTTTCCCAAGAAAGGCCAATTTCATCTCATATACCCTCCGGAGGTTGGTGTGGGGGAAGGGAACAATGGGCCATCCTGGGGATGCAGAAGCAACTCTCCTGTCTTAGTCTCTTCTGGCAGATATCACAAAATAGCACAGACTGGGTGGCTAATAAACAGCAGACATTTATTTCTCAAGGTTCTGGAGCCTGGAAATCCAAGCACATGACATCAACAAATCTCGTGTCTGGCAGGAGCCCACTGAAGCTACTTTCTCACTGTAACTCACATGGGTGAGGAGGTGAGTAGTGTCCTTTACAAGAGGGCTAATCTCATCATGGGCCCTGCCCTCAAGACCTGATCACCTCCCAAAGGCCCTACATCCTACCACTCTCACCATGGGGATTAGGATTTCAACATAAGAATTTGAGGGGGACAGGCAGCAAACATTTTAGGCCACAGTATGACCCAAGGTCATGTAGCTGATCTGATCTAAAAACTTAGATTTCATGACTCTACTTACAATGTGATAAGATAAATTAGGAAAGAATGAACAACCTGCAAGTTGTGAACTCTTGGTGTAGGATGAGTGTGTGCAGATTGGGGCCCCAGTGGCTTTGGGCTGTCTTCTGCATGAAGCCAATGCACCTGCTACCAGTGCTCAGCTTTTGGACTGCGTCAGATCATATATACACCAGGCGTCATGTTCGCAGTGGCCTCAGTGCTTAGACTTCTGAGGTTAATTTCAGTTACAAACAGAATCACAAAGATGCATGGCATGATGCAAAGCAGAAATCACTCATGCAACTTTAAATGATGTCACATTCCCTTTGGTGAACACTTATTTGGGTTTCCTGGGGCTGAAGTAACAAAGTAATACAGAGGGAGAGGTTTCAACAACAGGAATGTGTGGCCTTACAGTGCTGGAGGGTGGGGTCTCTCTCTTTGTCTTGCAGATGACCGTCCTCTCCTGGTGTCTTCACATCAAACTCCCTCTTTGTATCTCTATGTACAAATTTCTCTTCTTCATAAGGACATCAGTCAGATTGGGTCAGATCCCACCTTCATGCCCTTATTTCAGCTTGATTCCCTCTATAAAGACCCTTTCTCCAAATATAGCCACATTCTGAGATACTGGGGGTTGGGGCTCCAACATATGACCTTGGCAGGGGGCACACTATTCAACCTAAAACAATTGACTCTGTTTTTAAAATTCTTTGCTATATGAATAGTTTTGTGACAGATACTCCGAGTGGATTAATATCTTCTGCCCCTAGTTGACAAAATCTCCCAGAGAAGCTACATGGCACAGAGATGATGGTGGGGTCCAGACCTAAGGTCGTCCCCTGTCTTAGGCATGCTATAACACAGATTGGCTTTAGGTGCATTTCTTACCCTTTGAGGAACGCAGTTTCTCATCTGTAAAAGGAGGTCCCAGTGACAGCTGCAAGAGCTAACCTGTCAATGCCAGGTACAGAGCACACGTTTGACAAGAATGGATTCCTATCCCCATGCCTCAGTAAGTGGAATAATCGCAGCTACCTTTCATTGTGCCTGCCAGTTGCCAAGTGCTTTATATGCATTATCTTATGTAATCTTTGCAATCATCCAGCAAGATATACATTATTACATTATTATACATGAAGAAATTCAGGCTCAAAGAGATAATACATAATAGCTTATTTTCACAGATGGAGCTGGAAGAGGAACCTTGGTTTATAAAGCTGATGGTCTTCCCAAGAAGACCATCAAACCGAGGTTTGTTTTCTTTTTGTTTGTTTGCAAATTTTTGTTTGCTCCCTAGACCATGGCTTTCTAATGACCAATGACCTCTTTAGATAGTACCAACTTAAGAGAGTGCTACCCATTACAGGAGATTATATAGGCAAATTACACTACTAGGCATTTTAGGATAAGTACACTTTAAATGCACACACGTGCACCTGCCTGCACATATAGACAGACAGACAGACACACATACACACACATGGACATTTAAACAAGCTTACAATACAGGGAGCTGATTTCCGGATGTGATCAGGAAAGCTACACACAGGGAAGATCCTGGGTGCACAGTAGGAATTTGGGAATGGGGAGTGGGTATAGGAGGTTTCAAGCAAGAGAAATGATGTGCATAATAACATCATTATTTAAATCTGCCTGTGGTCTGCAGATAAAACATAAATTTGGGTCAATTGGTGCAATCTTTTGAACACTAGAAACATTATAGCACATTTTTTAAGTGTGGGGAGCCACCAGCAGGTCCTACAGCTGCTCAGACCAATGGACAACGTTGCCCTTTCCTTTGAGACATCCACACACACTCCTCAACAGCTACTTTTGTTTAGTTCTGTAAACCAGAAAGTGAGGAAGCCCCTGTGTTTACAATTGTGGAGGTAAAATACGAGCCTCCGTCAGCTATATCATGCCTGGCACATACTGTGCCTTGTTTTAATCTTAACAATGATCTGGGAGGTACATTTTATTAATTTATTTTCTATTAGATTGTAAATTGTGCTTGGATATGCTATTTAATGATATAAATAGCTCAACAAAGGCACACACAAATCCTTCAAGGGGGCATATGTTGGAAGCATGAAAGCAAGCATACCAAAACATTCTCATGCCACTACCTATGAAGTTACCAGACAACCAACTCTGGCAGCATGTTAGTACGTTACAGAAAAATGATGTAGAAAGAAGATGCTACATATATACATGTAGACATGTCTTGAGGGCCCAGGAATTCTCCAAAATGCATACATGTACCATGAGATTGTATTTATGATACTCAATTCTGAACAAAGTCTTCCTGCTTTTTTGGGGAAGATAACAGTCCAGAAAGAAGCATTGTTTCCTAGTTTTAACTGGTTCTATGACTACAATGGGAATATAGTCAACGGTGGCTGAGACAGATGGAAAATGAGGCCATAATGAAGCCTCCTCATTATTCCTTGTCACTGCTGAGTTCCATTAGGAAAATTAATATATTGACTATTTCTCTTGAGATGAATCCTAAGAAAATGATCCATGCAGAGGGAGGTTTCAGAATGTCAAATATTTATGATATATTCAGTGGTAGTTTTGGCATATTCCGTGTCCAGCAATCCTGGAGTCCTGGTAATCTTGACTGCAACGTGCTGGTGCTACCACCAGCTCTCCTCCTCAGAATGCCCCTAACAAGCAGGGGTGGAATTTGATCACAAGAGAATACGTTATAGTTGCTTAACTGCCACCAAAACCTCATTTATCATTTTAATAAACTTTCCAAGGGAGAGGAAGGATTTCCCCAGATCCTCTTTATCTTTGGCATGGAAGCGTAATGGGTAATCAAGTGTGGATCAGCATGGACCTATGTTAATTCCTCTAAATCCCCGTGTGAATATTTTATTTTTATTAATAATCACACTAAAACCACCGAGCATTTTTTTATTTAATGATGTGTTTGTTTGGGGAAGGAAGGGCTGGCCAAAAAACCCCCAAAATTTAAACCCAAAGTTCAGTTCAAATAAACAGAGGAGATCATGAAAAAAAGCAAAAACAAAAACAAAGATTACCCCCATACACGCACTCTGAAAAATCTAATAAGAATGTGGAGGAGGAAGAAAAGCTTGTGTCCTTCCCAAGCACCGGCAATGGATCATGTGCCTTACCATGTGACTTTATACCACAGTATTGTGGGGTGTGTATTAGTATCCAAATGTGAAGGTAAAGAGGTTCAGCTCGTTGAGCTGTGGAATTGACGTGTCACATTTGGACAAAGGTGTAATACTTCAGTCTATGCTCGTTCCGTTGTGTCTTGCTGACTTTTCAAGGGATGATTAAAAATATAGTTTTATTTCATAGCTATGATACCTTTTTCTTTCCATAATTTCCATACCCTGCCCCACCTTCCCACCCCCTCCATCCTGCTTCAAATGAATCATACCTCTATTCCTGTGAAACCATATCTGCTAGACTTTCTGGGTTTCATACTAATATATAGATCCACAAAAATTGTTAAATGTTTCAGAAAACTAGGCTGAAAAATGCAAAGCATGGTCCCTGAAAATTAAGAGCTAGTCCTATAGAAAGAACACAGGCTGAAAGGGTCTGGTACCCAAAGGGCCTTCCTTGAAAAATTAAAGGACTGGGTTTTCTGGGAAGTAAGCTGCCCCCAGACTCAGGAGCTTAGGGTGGCCCATGAACTGGCTGTGCCTCCTCCATTCTGCTTTCTAATGGCCAGGACTATTCTTGGGTGAGCCCCTGGTGGTGGATATTCTCCATCTCTGCATCAAGCAGGTGTAAAGAGAAAGTCAGAGTCAAACCTAGGTAACCCTAGGTAACTGAGAGTCAGTGGTCAGGGCCAGGAAAAAAACAAAACAAAAAAACAAAACAAAAAAAAAAAAAACAAGCTTAGAAGAAATTAGAGGAATAAGAGAAGTAGCAACAGTGGAATGGAGTGACATGGAGGAAGCAAGCCGTTGACATGACCAAGAGGGGCCGGGCCTCCCTGCAATCCTGGCTGGCGCACGTCAAGGAGCTAGCACAGTCCCGGGCTCTTCGAGGCCCCCCAAAGAGGAGTGGGTCAGGAGGGGTTCAGACAGTGAGGCAGAAAAACCAAGAAGACAGGGAAGATAACAGTGAAGAGAATAAAGTGGTAGACCCCAGGTGTACTTTAGATGGCTGAGCCTCTCCCTTGAAATGCTCCATGCTGGACATTGACTCCTGCTCCCCTGGGAAGCCTGGGTCCGGGCTGTGAAGTGTTCTCCAAACTACAGGTGCCTCACTAGGTCCACGTGTGCTCTGTGAAGAAAATTCTCAGACTGTTTCAACGCTCTCTGTAATACCAGCACCTTAGCAGCTGACAAATGAGGCCAGCTCTACTCTGTTACAATGAAACCCTACATGCTGTGACCTCCCATTTCCCAGCCCCCAAATAAGAAGAGGTTGGTCCTTTGCCTGTGAGCTACTCTGGGCAGATGGCTCCCTGCCACGGGTGCCGTCACCAGGCATCATGGAGGCAGGTCCTCTACCCTCCAGCGGCCTCTGGGTCTCCATGGAGCTCTGCGTGCTTGTCCTTGGCATCGGACGGCCTCCTTTCATACATGGTAAGTTCGACTGTGTCTTTGGCCCCTGCCATTGAGAGCCGCATTTCATGGGGCTAGAAAAATAAATTGACAAAAGGAAGAGTCACATATCCCTTGCTGGCAATGAATCTTGCAAAACCAAGAGAAGAAGAAGAAAAAAAAAATGACCCCATTGTCCTGCCAATCAAGAAAAAAATTGCCAGTTTCCAAGCAACATTTATTATCATTTAATTAATAAACATTTCTCATTGAATTTGCAATCCTTCCCCAGTTATTCTTCATAACAGCACTCTGATATAAGTCACCACGATCACTGCACTCTACAGCGAGGGAGGTAGTTCCTCCCTTCCTCATCCTAATGAAAGCAGACAAAGGGTCTTCCTCTCAGGCTTGCCATTCTCTTCCCTGATGCTGCTCAGACCTCATCTCAGCAAATGGGAATCAAGGCTTAGCTGAATGACGAGGATTCAAAGACAAAAGGAGGCCAAGGTCCTCCCGACTACGTGTCCCGTCACTGCTTTCTGAGGGAGCCCCTCGTGTACACACAAGGGGGAGAACATGACCTAAGCACAATCCCGAAAGCCTTCCTGAGACAAAGCCTCACCGTGGGCACTATTGTCAATTGTGTGCTTGGAAAGGTGTCCTTCCTCTTCGGCACCTGTAAAGCAGTAGCACAAAGGGGAAAGCACAGACAGCTGACGGAAGAGCCCACCAGCATAAATATTTCCCCGGTGCATGTCTTGCTCACTGTCAGAAGAGAACTCTCACTCCATGGGACCTAACTAATTCTGAATTTGGACTTTTCTGGTAGTTAGCCTTTTGTTGCCGCTATTTTAATGAAGCTCTGAATGCATATCACAATGTAACACATTGGGGTGTTTAAGTATGCGTTAGCACATTTTAAATATACACATATGTCCATCATAAAAAGCTGTGAGAAAGTCATGTAACAAAAAAATGGAAGTAAGATAAACAGAGAAAAGAAATCTGTACAGATGTACCCAAAAAAGAGGTCTTTTCTGTACAGACTTCCTCAGGCAGCTAGAAGCGATTTGCTTTGGATAAGGCTGTCCCCCTTCATCTTTATTCTCCAGTGTAGGTTGATGAGATGCTTGCCAGACTAATTCTCTACTTAAATCATGCTGATGTCTGGGCCCAACCTGCAAAGGTTGACACAGGGCCTCCGCAAAATCTGTAAAACCGATACTTGGTGAGTCTATAACCAAGGATGAACTCAAAACAGAAACAGGCCACAGAGATGAAATACAAGAAGGTGTTTTAAGACCTTAAAAGAAGGGTTCTTTCCCTTTTTCATCTATTTCTCTGGTTTGTTTTGGTGATTTATAGCTTTTCTCTCTAGCCAGGAGGATTTGGTATTTATAGAGAGAGAGGCCAATTTAATGTTCATAAAAAGTTCGGAATAGACTTGTGCAGATAGCGGAGCTCTTTGCTCTGACCAGAAGAGTATATGCCATTGTATGTGTGGTCCCTAACTTACTCTCTGGTCTTTGCAGTGACTTGAACTAGCTGTGAGGGCTCTTCGTCTTTAAGGAGTATAGCACTTCTCATTCCAGAGACGCATGTTGTACCTCCTCCATCGTTGGTCATTGGCAGCTCTGCTGAGGTGGAGATAGGAAGTCGAAGTTAGATACTCTTGGAAACCTAACCCACCGCCACCCCTGAGACCAAGAACTGAGCTTGATATTTAGCTACCAAGTCAAGCCTACATGATTTGGCTTTATTACTAATTCTACCATAGGTTTATTAAAAACAATTCTTCAGGATCCTTTTACGTTAAGAATCCAGTGTCAAGCAGTAGTATGAAAAGTGGATTGACGTTGGTGTTCAGTAGATGCTTCATGCACGACTAGCCCAATGAATAATAATATGTCACCGTGGAAGCATTTGGTTGGCACTTAACTGTGAGTAAAATGTTAGGTAGACACTGAGGTAATACTGAGATAAATCATTTACACCTTCTGACCTTGAGTTGCTTACAGTTTAGTCTTGGAGGCAGACCCAGGTGAAACAGGGAATTAATGAATGTTCAGGAAAATGTGGTGTGCGTGGTCTGAAAGCCATCGTGAGTTGCAGCCCGGGGGACTGGACAGAGAATGCCAGGTTTTAATCACAAGGTGACATGGAAACCTGGAGGGTGTGCTTTGAAAGAAGTTGAATGAGCAGCAGGAGTGGCTGAAGGAGAGCCAGAGGACCCCGCCAATCTGTGATCACCTCCAGAACAAACCTGTGAACTCTGCCCATATGATCTTATTAACAACTTTTTAAATGAAAGTCAGTCCTTTTCTTCTCTCTTTCACAGATGAGGAAACTGTCAAAGGTAGACAACTTGCCACAGTACTAAGTAGTAAGCCTGCAAGCGAATCTAAGTCTCTCCAGAAGCCTGAAATGCCCCACAGGGGAGGGAGAAGCTCTCCTGTAGACTGGCACATGCTGGGAGAGAGCTGAAAGGGAATCCCTGGGCTCAAGAAGCTTCTGGTACAACTGAAGGATATGCACACGACGGATGATTTACTGCAAGGGCAGGAATGATGAGTGCCAAGCAGACAGGTGTGCCACATTACACCTCACCAGCGCTCTGTGCCCAGAGGGCGGGAACCACAGCAGAGCAGGGTGTCTCCCTGTCCTTCCGGTCCTTCTCTTGGTCTAAAATGAGGAAATCTGACTAATCGAATTATATGGGTCTTTCCAGTTCCAGATTCTGAGTCTAAAAAATTTTCACTTTGGGTTGGAAGCAAGAAAGAAGGGTATGAAGGAAAGATGAGGCACAAGACACCATTCAGGGATAAGCAGGGAAAAGAAAAGAATATCAAACACCAAGAAGTCAGAGTATGTGCAAAACCTCACTTTTCTCTTCCTTCTCCCTTCAAAGCAAGTTTCTTCCAACTGACTCTTCGACAATAATATACTTGAGTGGCTGATTGTCAGGCTTCCCAACAAGGCTGGAAGCACCCGGAGTGACGATCACATCCTTCCTGCTCCCCTTCCTAGTTAGAGAGCCTAGAACGAATTTGGCCAGATATGGATCAATAATTCAACAAATCGTCATTTGAATATGGAACGCAATAATAATCATGGTAGTTTTGACTAAATGTAAGTGGACAGAAGATTAGCCACCTGATTCTTCAGCCATACAGGAACACTATTGGACAGACACAAAGTTCATTCAGTGAGAGGAATTCTGGAAAAGACCGGGCTATGTTTGCTGGGTGATAGTTGACACAGGTTGGAGAACTGGGGAAACAGCAAAGCTTTTTATCAGACATGCAGGAGAGGACTTGAGCGAAGGTTTTTGCAATTTGGCGGGGGGGTGTTGCAGAATTCCATCTACCTAAACTGATCTAAGTTGAAAAACAAATTCTGAATGAATTAATTACGTTACGATTTCAACCTAGAGATAATGTTCGAAAGAAAGGAAAAGAGAATAAAAAAAACTTAAGAGAAAGGAGGTGGGGAGGCTGGGCAGAAGGGAGAAAGGAAGAAGGAAGGCGGAATGTGATCCTGAGCTATTGCTGCTAATTTCTCTTTTCTATGGTGGAAGGACAGCACTTCACCTCCCCATGTAAGGCAGGAAGAGAAATAACAGAAGAATATTCCCTGTGCTTGTCACTGAGCTCTTAGGTGGCTGTGATGTGTCCCCACATGTGCCCCAGGAAGAGCCTCTCTCTGGTTAGTTTCTCAGACGTTATTATTTTAGAGACCAGATCCCTTGCAGATTGTGCTGATGATTCACCTTCAGAACCAGACTCTGCAGCCTCCTTAGCAGGCACTTAAACGCTTGGGAGAGGGGGAAAACGTTTGCAAATTACAAAAGAGAGATTGCTACTCTCAAACTATTAGAAGGTCTTTTACATTTTCTCAGAATCTATATGACAAAATCAGAGTTTCATTTAAATATGTTTCAGTCACTGTATTGAAAGCTGAAAACTTTCCAAATTTCCATTCAGTTCTTTATATCTTCCCTTTTCTTTTTTTATCTGCTGAGACTTTCTGTTTCTGGCTAAGATTCTGTGTTTATTTTATTTTATTTTTATTTTATTTGTGTGTGTGTGTGTGTGTGTGTGTGTTTTCTTATTCCCAGCATATTTGTAATTGGCTATTGACGTATTTTAACAATGGCTGCTTCAAAATCTTTGTCAGATAATCCTGACATTATTTCTGTCTTTTCCCTCATCTATTGATTGTCTTTTGTTTGAGATCTTTCAGGCAGGTGGTATGACCTGTGATTTTCAATTAAAGCCTAGACCTTGTAGGAATTGTGCTGTGAGACTCTGGATCTTATTAAAGCCTCTGTTTTAGTAAAACAGAAAATATACCAGTGACAAATAAAGGCATTATATATTGGTTAAAAAGAGAGAGAGAGAGACAGACAGACAGACAGACAGACGGAGAAGTTATAACTGTTAAGAACTTACATGCCTTTAACAATACAGAGTTAAACCCTATAAAATGACAACAGAAATTCATAGGAAAATAAATATGTCCCTATTTTTATCTGAAAAATTTAATATATGCTTCTCACAAATTAATAAAAAAAAGACAAATATATATTATGCTAAGCAAAATAAGTCAATCAGAGAAAGACAATTATCATATGATTTCACTCATATGTGGAATTTAAGAATCAAAACAGAGGATCCGAGAGGAAGTGAAGGGAAAATAAAATAAGATGAAATCAGAGAGGGAGACAAACCATAAGAGACCCTTGACTCTAGGAAACAAACTGAGGGCTGCTGGAGAGGAGGGGATGGAGGGCTGGGGTAAGTCAGTGATGGGCATTAAGGGGGGCACATGATGTGATGAGCACTGGATGTTTACATAGCTGATGAATTACTGAACTCTACCTCTGAAACTAATAATACACTATCTGTTAATTAATGGGATTTAAATAAAATTAAATTAAAAAAGACAAATATAAGAAGGAGAGATAAAATTATCTAAATGGTATATAAATTATGAAATTTCAAATTTCAAACCATCGGAGCCTTTATGAACTCAAAACCAGTATCACACAGGCAATGTGTCAGGGCATAGTATAATAAAACTAGAAAACAAGAGCAAAGGATAGCCTTTCATGAAGGTACAGCTACCTGTCCACCAAAAATCCTTTTCCCTGCCTTCCTGTGTTCATGATTTATATTTCATATTCCTGTCTCCTCTGTAGGGCATGATTAAATCTCTAATGAGATAGAACCAGATATGGAGCATGCCACCATGACACTTAGGGCCTAACCTTGCAGACCTAAGTCTACTGTATGTCCTTCACTTTCACCTTCTTAAGTGGCCACAGCTCAGATGTGGGGGCTCCTGGGTAAAGGGATACCTCAAGTTCAGTCATGCCACTGGTAGCCCTGCCACAGTGGATGGTGGAAGACCTGAAACATATGCGGGTCTTGAAAGACTCCTGGGAACACATGAAAACCAGATTTGCTTGCCAGCCTAAAATGTTCCACTTTGCTGCTATGTGAGAGAAAAGTAAGCTCATCAATTCTTAAAGCTACTGTATCTTTCAGACTTTTTAAAATGAAAAATAGCTTTACCCTAACTAATAGCTATAACTAAAAAATCTAATATATGTCCAGCAATTAAAAAATCAATAATGTACCATGACCTAGTAGAGTTTGTCTCTGTAACACAAGATTCAATCAATCATTCAATGTAATGCACAATCTCAACAGAATAGAGAAGGAAGGAAAAAATATAGTTATAACAATCAATATAAAAATGGTGTTTGGCCAAACCCAACACTCTTTTATATAAATCTCTCAAGGAACAAGGAATAGAAGAGAAAAGTCCTCAAATTGAGAAATGGCATTGGTGAAGAACTTACAAGTAGCAACATACTTAATGTTGGTAGACTGAACACTGACTTCCAAAAATCAGCAACAGGACAATGATACCTGCTGTTACTATGTTTATTCAACACAATACTGGAAATTCTAGCAAACATGATGCAATAAGAAAAATAAATTTAAAAAAATAAAATAAAAGGCAAACATATATTTTCCAATATCTCAGCAAAAGACATGATTGTGAATATAAAAAAGTCCCTAAACAATATATCCATAAAACCTACTGAAACAAACAAGGGGTTTTAGCAAGGTCACAGGATGTAAACTCAATATGAAAAAAAAATTATGTATACACTAGGAAGTAACAGTTGGAAAATATAACTTAAAATATGTTTACGATGGCTTTGAAAATATGAAACATCAGATCTTTTTTAGATATATAAGCTATCAAACTACAGAAAACTGTTGAGAAAAATTAAAGATCTAAGTAAATAGGTGGGAAGTAGATTAGTGTGTCCGGGGTTAAGTGTGGGAGGAACAATAGCAATTGTTTTTATGTTGTTTGTGGTAGTATTTACATGAGCATATTATTTTATCAAAGATCATCAAATTGAGGAGCTCCTGACTGGTTCAGTCAGTAGAGCCTGTGACTCTTGGTCTTGGGGTTATGAGATCAAGTGCCATATTGGGCCTGTAGAGCTTACTTAAAAAAATTAAAGGTCATCATATTTTATACTTGAAATACATGCCCTTTATTTATAAAAATTTTACTTCAGTATCATTGAAAATCAGTGCAGCAGGAAATCAAACACTTGAATAAAAAGGAAGTATTAAAGAAATAGAAATAGTTAAGAAATATATCTACTTCGTAAAAGTCCCAGACTTGTAAGAGATTGCTACCAAACCTTGAACCAAAATTTAACACTTGTCTTATAGAAAAAGTTTAAGAAAATGGTAAAAGAGTAAAAACTAGATAAGCTTGAATCCAAAACCATGGATACAATGAAACAAATATATATCTACTTCAATTATGAACCAGATATACAAATCCATAATAAACTATCAGTTAATCAAATCCAGCAATAATATGTTTAAGACACAACAAAATGTTAGTAGGATTCATCACAAGAATAGATATGCTTTAATATAACATAAACCTATTGGTATAATTCACTGCACTTATAGACTAAAGGGAAAAAAGAGTTATGATTATTTTACTAGATGCTTCCTGTGTATTTAATAAATTCAACAGTTGTAATAAAAAATACATGTGAAATAAGAAATAGAAGATTCACTTGCGGGGATTGTATTCAGCTGAATGTAAAATCAAGGAAAATAAATAAATAAGCCATGATATAAACTCCATAGAGCCCTCCTCCCTCCCCTAAAAGGGATCAGGCAAAAAAAAAGAAATGGCAGCTCATGATGCCAGGGACCCAGCACTCCTATTTTGTTACTCTGATGTTGTTCTATTCCAACACAGCACTTAAAAATAGACTCGGAAGGATGAATAGCAGTGGCTCCAGTCCACCTCTTCTG
Organism: Canis lupus familiaris; assembly: GCF_011100685.1. Taxonomy (NCBI): domain Eukaryota; kingdom Metazoa; phylum Chordata; class Mammalia; order Carnivora; family Canidae; genus Canis; species Canis lupus. Next base: position 4,155,451 of record NC_049238.1, read on the forward strand.
CTCCCCAAATAACCATCCTTCCTCTTGTTTTCACACAGAGTATGTATATACCCTCCCTAAGGGAGACAACCACAATTTCCCATCCAGGTACTTGGTAAAATCATCTGCATTTGCAAGTAAAATGCTAACAAGAAGAACTTAAAAGTCCTATCTTTTAGATGTTCAAAGTAAAACATCTGTTTCCATGGAACCGCCATATTATTGTGATAATGTGTTCCATCTTATTTGAGCTAACTGTGTCTTTCTTTATGACATTATTTAAAATGAAAGGAAATTAACAACTCAGTGGTTGAAAATAATTTTGACTATAAAAACAAGGTAAGTACATGTATAGTTATATAACTTCCATTTATGTAAATTTTAGACTGAAAAGACCTTGGAAACCATGTAAAGTCTGCTCTATATTTATAGATTAGGGAACTGAAGAATGAGAAAATTACATTCCAAAATTCTACACAAGTTAATGGCATATCCAGCACTTGGGATTCAATGTTCTTAATCTTCGTTCATTGCTCTTTCTCTTAAAATCAAAATAACACTTTATAACAGAATTAACAACCCATTTCTGGACTTTCCAGCCAGCAACATGAAGTACAGTGAGCAGATTCATTAGTTTGCACTACCATTGCTAGTACTTAGGAGTGGCATTCAGAAAGTTAGGTCAATTATCACTTGTGTAATTTGCACTAAGTACAATTTTCCTTATAATTCCATATCCATGTCACACAAACAATTTTGCTTGGGAGTATTTATTTTCCTTTTACAGCAGTAGAGGATTTTTTTTTTAAGATTCTATTTATTTATTCATGAGAGACACAGAGAGAGAGAGAGGCAGAGACACAGGTGGAGGGAGAAACAGGCTCCATGCAGGGAGCTCAATGTGGGACTCAAACCCGGGACTCCAGGTTGATGCCCTGGGCCTCAGGCAAGAGCTAAACCGCTGAGCCACGCAGGGATCCCCTACAGAAGAGAATTCTTGAACATCTTTACAGACTGATCTGATCCTATGTGAAAGCCCTCAGTAATGATTTGATAAGTAATTATTGCTAATTTAAGAATAGACATTAATGGCTTAAATGGTTATAATGATGAGAGGAGTTGAGGTAGAAGACACAAAACCTTCTCTCACAGGTGCTGCAAAACACAAAACATTTTCTGTAGAAATAAAGAGAGTGTTGTAAATTCCATGGTGATGATCATAATGGTTTCGAGAGGTTTCCAAATCAGTTGAACTCTGAGCTGTTGACTTTTCTCATAAAGAGAAAGGAAGATCTTAGTACATAAAGAACATGTATTTCTAATCAGACAGATTTTTGAAATCTTGGCTCTGCCACCAATTAGCTATGTGATTTTGGAAGCATGTCTGAACCTTGATGTCCTCATCCTGGATTTGATATATCACCACCTATTCAAGCTTGTGATGAGGATTAGAAGAATGTAAAGCACTTACTGGAGTGCCTGTCACCATTTGTGTCTGATAAATTATATTAATTGAATTCACAGTAGAGAAGTGATCCACACACCATCAATACAGAAACACTCCTCGGAGAGGAATCAAGACTTGAGTTCAAGAACCTGATTTAATAAGAAAGAAAAGAAGTATAGATTGTCTGAAATCACATTTCTTAATCTCCTCACACCCAATATATACTCTTTTCCTCAGAGGGCATGGGGTTAGGAGGTTCATACACATGTAGAATAGCTGAAGGCAAGAAGTTCTGAAGATCAACTGACTTCTGTTTCTAGTCCACAGTGACTACCTTTTGGGAAAAAAACAAACAAACAAACAAACAAAAAATAAACAAAACAAAACAAAAAAAACTTTCCAGGCCTTTGCCCCACCATCTTCCTATCCACATTAGAAGGGCAAGATGACCTTCCTTAGGCCCATTCTCTCCCTAGGCTCTGATGCCCATCCATCCTCTACATGCCCATTAAGGGGTAGGGGACCTCCAGCCGAGTATCTGAGTATTCAGTCCCAAGCCTAATCAGGTTTGAATGTAGCAAATCAACTTTAGCACCTGGGGTGTGTTGCTGAACTAAATCTCAGGTTTGTAACCTGATCTCCAGATTTTACTCGATTGCTGCTTTAAGTCCAGGTTTTGGTAATGATAACATTTATGGTAACTGTCCTAGTCCACATGGGCTGCTGTAACAAAATATCACAGATTGAGTGACTTATAAACAATAGACCTTTATTTCTCACTGTTCTAGAGGCTGGAAGTCCAAGATCCAGGGTGCCAAGTGGTTGGGTGAAGACCTTCTGGGTCAGACTTCCCACCATGTCCTCACCTGGTAAAAGAGGCAGGAAGCTCTCTGGGATGGCTTTTATAAGGTCATGAATCCCATTCGTGAGGGTTCCTCTCTTATCACCTAATCACCTCCCAGAGACCTCACTTCCCAATACCATTACATTGGAGTTAGGATTTCAACATATGGATTTGAGGGGGATACAAACATTCAGACCATAGCAATGGTCACTCTTATTCTAGAACTAGGGATCTGATGCTGAATCCAACCATGAGCTTTGGAATCGAACTTATATGAATTTTTATATTTGCTTTACAGCCTTACAGGTTCCTGATTCTAAGCTAATTTACTACAATGGGCTTCTGCTGGATAATTTCTAAGATGGAATAAAAATAACTGCCTCAAAATGTTTTGGAGGGAATTGTGATATTCCATGTAAACCATCTGGCATATCGCAGGTACTCAATAAATATTAATAGTCAACTCTCCTAAAGCTGTCACACACCTCTTCATGTTCCTGTGCGATGCCACCCCCACCTGCTGGAAAGACCAGGACCTTTTTTGATATTCCTGATGTCACTGGAAGGTGTGTTCCTTTTCCCCAACTGCTCTGTCATGCAGATGCCCTCATCTGGTAGTCAGATACCTGGCCATGTCATGAAGTAAGTACGAGGCCTGCCACTGGAACCATCACAATATCATCGGCTGCTGGGTTTTGCTTTTTTTGTTGTTTTTTTGTTTCTCTTTTCTTTAAATTCTCTGCGTCTGTATCAAAAACTTGCATCCTGTTTGTGTTGGCACACTTGCCAACAACTTCTCTGTGGCTGAGATAAGTCGCAGTGTGGTTTTCCAAAGTGTTAGGACATATTTCCTTATTTGGACGATCTGTTTATTATTGGTGTTCTTTTTTTTGATGATCAAGTATAATTTGGGGGCATAAGAATATTCTAGGCATCCTTACTAACACTACTTTAACTTCTCACCCTTTACAGTATCTATGCCCTTTGAAGTGTAACTTGGAGTTCCTCCTCTGTAAGTGGAATATATTTCCCTGCCCTTCAGCTGGGGCTCTGTTCTGTGTCTTGCTCCCTAGAAAGGGGGAAGTGACAGTGTGTCAGTTCCACACTGAGACTCTAAGAAGCCTTGTGTTTTTCTATGTGCCCTCTTACACTGCTACCATCACCATGGGATGCATCCACTTGGGCTACTCTGTGAGTCTGAAGAGGATGATTAAAGACTCCAGGGCAAAGGTACTCTACTAAGCCCATTGAGATCAGCCACCTTCTGGTCAACCTACCAAATCTTAAGCAATAATAATATTATAAAATGTGATTTTAAGACACTTACTTTTAGGAAGGCTTGTTTAATAGCAAAAGTTAACTGACAAAACCAATATAGATAAAGTACAGTGTAGATTAAACATAATGTGCCAATTATACAGGAACTCTATATACTTTGCATCTATTATTGTTCCCACTAGTTTGGAAGGTAAATATAAATTTTGCAAGTATGATTGGGTTTGGTAGGCCAAAACAAAAACAAATTGGATTCTAATGGTCCTTTTTAACAGGAAGGATTTTCCTAAACAGTCAAGTCTTTCCTGTCTTTTCATTTCACTTGTATCTCCTGTCATGTTTCCTTCAGGAACACATTGAATGAACATAAGCTGGGGATGCATCTTTAAGAATAGAGTAGTTCTCCAAGGGCTCCCTAGAAAACTGAAGTTTTCCAAAGTGCCAAGCCAAGCTGATTGAATTGCTGAAAAGAGAAATGGGCTAGCCTGGCACTGGCTGCCTGTCTCCACCGAGTACAGCCATGATTGTGAAACAATGAGGAACAAGGGGACATCTTCGATTTTATTCTGTGCACAATTTGTCTTGAGGTTACAGTGATCACCCGAGTTCCAGCATTTTATGAGGACTTGCAGGAGGATACGTTCAAAGTGAATTCTAAATGACCAAAAGCCACTTGATCAGAAAAATTCAATTTATAACAAGATTCACCACTTCAAAGTCAATTCTATACCTTTTATTATCCAGAGGCTATGGAATGAATCATTTTCTCTGGATTGCAGCAAGTTCATATGCTGGATACTTACAGGGTTACAATTATTAAGATCCACCGTCTGAAACAATTACCCCTAGAAACACATTTGGTTTCTCTCCGTGGCACTGTTGTGGTCTCAAAGCTGAGGTTAGTTTTAATTTTAAGTTTCCGCACACAAATTACTAGCCACTCCCTTGCTCATTACAATTCAACTCTCATACACACCCTTTCAGATACAGTCTATTTGCTTTACAGCCAATCCCCCTAAAATTTCTGACATTATACCAGATTTGTTCTTGCTATGTAAATCATGGCATGCATGACTGTATGCTTCAGTAGAACCTAAATGAAAATCCCTAAGGGTCACAACACCTCCCCACCAATTCCCTACCACACCTGACCCAAAGTCTTTGTTGCAAATCAGAGGACACACAGGGAAGGCAGAAGATTTAGACCAACAGGAGAACTGCGAATTGATTGAAATTGCTTGACTTTATACTTTTTTTAAGTCCTAGGTAATTGGGCAAAATATCTGTTGTGATTAAATTAAATCCAGTTACAGATACATAAAGTTAATATTTTTGCACATCGGCCTTGGTGTTTGAGCACTCTGCATCCACTAAACACATGATTCCAATGAGAATATCCTGGGATCACAGTTATTAATAGGAACATAAACGTCATTAATGCAGCATAGAGGAGGGGTCAGAAGTAGAGTGGTCAGGGAGGACTTAACTTTGGAAAAGTGAAAATTCTTCAAGTGGAAATGTGGCCCGGGAAGATTCCAAGCAGATCAAGCAGCAGGAACATATATACAGAAGAATGGGATCATATATTCTGGAAATAACTAGTAATTTGGTATATCTAGAGAGTGATTCTCTCCTTTCAATTTCTTCCTATCTCATTCCTTCCTCCATGCCTTAAGAGGAGCTGGAGCCAGAGCATCCCTCACAACTTACTGCTAATGAGTTGTTAAGGTTGGTGAAAAAATGCTATTCTGGGAAATCTAAGGCTTATGCTTTCACAGCAATATCCAGCATGCCTATACCTACAAAATTAGTTTTACTCTATCTTAGAAAGACACAGGAGTATGCTCCCTCAAGGTTGGAAAAAGAAAAAAAAAAAAAAGGAGAGATCAGAAAGCTTCATATGATGGTTCTCAAGTTTTTTCTTCTCAAGTACACTTTATATTCTTAAAATGTTTTTGGGGTCCCCAAGGAGATTGTGTTTATATGACTGATATCTATCGATATCAATCATATTCCAAACTGAAACATATGGCATAATATGGCTTTTAAATGCTTATTTATTAAGCAATTTAAAATAATGACATATCCATTACTGATATAAATAACATATTTTAATAAAAATATTTTTCAAATATAAAAACAATGGTGGAAATATTGGCATTGTTTTACATTGTTGCAAATGTCTTTAATGCCTGGCTTTATAGAAGACTGTTGGATTTGTATGTATGCACTCATCATCTTGTGATAGGTTGTTTTGGTTCCAATGTAAAAGAAACCCAGGCTCATGTAATATGTAGAGGGGAAGGAATATTTTAGTGGTCTTTTCAGAGAATGGTGGATGTTCTTCTCGAAAACCACACCTAAATTTGACAACTGGTAGTTTCTCAAAGGCCAATTCCTGTGTGGAATCTGAAACCATATCAATATATTTTTTGCAATAAAAAACTTTGTCACAATGAAATTCGTTGGTCTGTCTTGAACTTTGAATCGATCTTTGCCCTTGTTTGTGGGGTCATGCACTAGTTATTTGAAAAATTTCAGCTTATACAGAGTTTTAAGTCACATTAAAAGCATGTGGATTAATAACATTGTTAATCTCATGAGAAAAGACTCCCCAATACTTATGGGAAGCAGAATCAAGCATTATTTAAAAATCCTAATTTTCACTGTAGGGCTCAAATTTTCTTACCTGAAATACCATAATTTGTTTTCCTTGAAATATTAAGTTCCTTCTACTTATTTGTAAGGAAATGTCCCCCAAATGCTCTAATTTTAACAATTCACGTTTTTTCTACTGTCAATTGTTCCCTCAAATAAAAATTGAATTTCATGTAAAAGATAGTTTGGCTTGCAATCCCGATTGCCCACATGCTTTTCCTTGAAAGCACTATCATATTTCAGTATGTAGCAAAGCGCTTCAGGTATACCTTCCATTTCATCACATAGAATATTAAAAAGACATGCCCAGAGGGTCAAGATTTAATAATAAAATTCATCATTGCAACTTTTTAAATCAAGAATATTTTTTTTAAAATTTTTATTTATTTATGATAGTCACACACAGAGAGAGAGGCAGACATAGGTAGAGGGAGAAGCAGGCTCCATGCACTGGGAGCCCAACGTGGGATTCGATCCCGGGTCTCTAGGATTGTGCCCTGGGCCAAAGGCAGGCGCCAAACCGCTGCGCCACCCAGGGATCCCAATCAAGAATATTTTTGATAAAACATTTCTCTTTTCTGTGTATCTGTCATGAAAAATACAACTGTGATTGCAGTTTGCTGCTACTGATTGGTTTGTGCCAAGACACCAACAGAGTGCCCGTGCATGCATTTTGCATCATGACTGCAAATGTCAACATAGTGAAAAGGGACAGTAGGTACTTAGTGGTGTCAGGAGAATCACTGTGGCCTCAGGTGTCCCCTGGAGGTGTGGTCTATGATCTGTGGACCACACTTTGGGAATTCTCTTTGGTGTAGAGAATCTAAAGATCAAGGATTTTGGTGTAAGCACTGTGATGTACTGATGGGTAGAACATGGATCTGCTTCTCACCAGGACAAGCATGTTTGGCAGTGTTTTTTAGAGGTTAGAACTAATCGTTTTTGCCTTATCCAGTGGATCTCAAATTGAGCTGTGCATCAGCCTCATCTCAGGAACTGTAGAGGAAAAAAAATTAGGGAGTGGTCTTCTCCAGTGGATTTAAATGTAAAGTCCAGCATGTGTTCTTATTGTGTCTTTGGTGATGCCATTCAGTCAGATTATGAGATATATTTGGAACCCCTGGATCACGTGGCTATGGAAAGTCTACTGGGTGTTACAGATTATGTGTTGTTGTAAGAGTACTCATAGGTACATCCAAGATGCCAGCTTGACTTTTCTATTGTTTCTAGCGGTCTTGGAAACTACAGTTACCAGGGAATCAACCACAGGCTTAAACTGCAGTTTTTAGAAAATGTGAAGAGGTTAACAAGAAGGAAATTTCTATTTATTTTCTAGCCCTAGCATCATGTGAGTTTCCAATAAGACCTTGTAGACAAGACAAGATTATGTAGACATCCTTTAAAGTCTTTTGGACAATATGGTTTTGGATTTTTTAAAATATCTTCCTAAAGTTTTGTGACCCTCTTGTAGGTGTTAATTGGGATAAAAACAACGTTTCAATATAATAAGGGGAATGGCTACGTCAAATACTGGAAAACAAGTGACAGATAACCATAAGGTTAAGATCATTAAGGAAGAAATTATATGAGTGACAGAAAGGGGGCAGCTCTGAACAAAAGCTTATTTTTGTTTTTATTTTTGCTTTTTAAGATTTTATTTATTGATTCATGACAGACATAGAGAGAGAGGCAGAGACACAGGCAGAGGGAGAAGCAGACTCCGTGCAGGGAGCCCAATGATGGACTCAATCCCAGGATCCTGGGATCACACCCTGAGCTGAAGACAGACGCTCAACCACTGCCACCCAGGTGCCCCAAAAGCTTATTTTTAAAGAGATAAAAGTGGGAGAAGGAAGAGCTGAACCTCAGAGAACCATGACCACTCCCTTAAACACTGAAGCTGCCAAGAGATCCTGTGGAATCAGCCGGGGAAGCCACTTGTGTGTATCAGGGGAGGGCTGGTGGTCAGTTCCCAGCTGTACCCATGTGCCTCTGTTTTCGCTCATGGCCACTAAAGATAAGAAGAGTCACAGAATTGCTGTAAAGTTTAAAGGAAATAATGTATATAAAAAGCTTAAGACCTTTCCTAGCCTGCCGTAAACTTTGAGTATTTTTTAGCTGTGATTATTTTTCATGAACTTTCCATGTTGAGATACTTATCTCAATCATCCTTTTATACCTAGTGGCTATCAAGCAAAAGATCCTTAGTAAATTTGTTTAACACTTATTGGGTAAATTAGAGCTGGTGGGCCAAGGAGGTACTGTAGGAAGTAGATCATTGCTTAAATGCCAGAGATTTTCCCTGTTCTCATTGGGGCTTGGTAGATTTTATTGAATAAATGTTTCTTTATGTGCTGCATGCCCTCAGGACAATTTCCCATGACTTTAAAGTTCTTTTTTTAAAAAAATAATTTTTATATATTATGGCTGTTCCGTTGGGCATCACATCAATGAGAGGACCTCCTCATGCCAGTGTACTATGTATCATCCTCCTGACACGTATCTTTAATGATTTAATGTGTCAAACATTCATCCTGTTTCTTCCTCCTCTCCCTTTTCATTAGGAGACAGTGGGAGAGACAGGGTGAATAAACTGATACTAATATTATTATTCTTAGGAATGAGTAATATATTGAGTAATGTTACATGGCAGGAATTGTGCTGATGACTATCCTGGACTCTCGTGATTTCCCGTTGCTCTGGAGTGACTTATTCTTGCTTTATGACATCAGCTCTTTACTGTGGATACTAGTCCCTCCACTCCACTGTCATTTTCAGGATCTTCGACAATCTTATTTTAAAGCTGTCTTTAGATTGCTTTGTTATTTTAAGAGAGTGAATTCTCCTCTTCTGCTGGTAGATTTTTTCTTCTCTCATTAGAGCTCTATGCACACTCTAGGCACCTGGAGGAGGGTCCCTGTCTTTCTCACTCTCATTTAAGGTTTCCCTCTGAAATCTCAAATCTTGTGGTTGTCTTCCTGGTTTAGATTTAAATTTCTCCTATTGCAATGTGGGGCTTCCATCTCTGAAAATGCTTTAATTCGAGTAGCTGAGGGGAAGAAGCTGGGCCTGGTGGCAACCAGGACAGCTTCACACTCACCCTTCACCCCAAGTAGGCAGCTCACTTACAGCCATGGGGCTGGTCACAACTTCCTCCATCCTTGATTCAGGAATGGAAAAACCCCACTCGCCACCCATTCAACCAGGGAGGGGCTTGCATGAGTAATTTGTCTCAGGGACCCATAGAGCTCTGTGAGTTGAATCCCATCTACCACTGACTGGTTCCAATTTCCACATTCAGGGCAAGATAAACTTCAGGGCTCCAGACCAAGCTTATCAGTGGATTTGCACTTTTTTTCCTGGTTGGGAAGATGTGTATCACTTTGTTTTTCTTGTGTGTGTGTGTGTGAGTGTGTGTGTACATGTACACATACATATACATATATGCGTGTGGATTAAAGTGTATTGATAATGGTTTGACATGCGGTAGTGGGATACCTTCTATATGAATTTGGCTGCCTCATTTTGACTAGAATTTTCACAACTACTGTATATTTATCATTTTCTTTAATGTTTGTTAAAAAAGAAAACAACAATTTGAAATGGGTGATGACCTGCCTCTTTTACAATTGGATAAAATGAGCTGAGAATAAGTTGTGTAACTTTCCTGCAGTTATAATGCCAGTTTTTGCTAAAGCTACTATTTAAAGCCAAGTAGGTTTTAATCAAATACCCATGTTCTTTCCATTTCACTATGCTGGGGTGAAGTCTAAAAATAATCTTTTGAATTAACACATATTTGGCATTTAAGTATTTTGCATTTTTTTCATTCAACGATACATATAATAAATATTTTCAAGCCAGTTTTGCAAAAGTCACTTTCTCCAATATAGGCAAAAAATATGCTATTCCAGAGCTGATCTTTCATGAATTGCTTCACTCATAATTTATTTACTTTTATTAGATACTCTTTATAGCTGTCTCTGGACAAGGAGGGGAAAAATCTACTGTTGTCTTCTTAACACGTTCTGAAGAAAACTAATAAAATTCAGGAGTTGTCAATAGTCCAGGAAGGTTAGTATTAACTGCTGCAGAAAAGAAGAATATTGCAAAGAAAAGGCACCAGTATTTATAACTGTCAAAGCCACAGAAGCAGTAATTTGAACAGCAGGAGCTATAGCTCAGTCACACAGTTTGTGCACCTCTCTATCCTGGCAACTCTGTGATCCACATGGTCTCAGCATTAAACTCAAATGGAGATGGGGAGGAATTTTAATGCAGAACTGAAGTCATTCTTCACTGAATTAGGCCTGTTGTTTAATCAAGAAATTAAACTCAAGGAGAGTGCCAAGAGCCTACACCTCGTGCATTTAAAATTCCCTTCTGAGGTGAAGTGGCCAGGTGTGGACTCACTGGCTGCTCGCTGGGATTCAGGGTCATAGGAAAGGGACACTTAGCATAATGGTACTCAGGGAGGCAATTATTGCCGCTCACAGGCTTCGATGCTGAGAAACCACAGTTTTAAATCCAGACTCTATAGCTAGTAGCTGCAAACATGAGACAAGCCAGTGAAATTTGCTGAACCTCTATGTCCTGACCTAGGAGAGAGGACAGCAGCCTGTCGTGTGCTCATGCAGAAGCTCGAGAGCCATTACTCTATCGTCTAGCAAGGGTGGCACTCGGAAGGACTCAATGCATGGTAGATGCGCCACAATCACCGTGTTCACTTACAGGAAGAGGATTTATCCTTCTGCACACCCTTGACCTTGGAAATTTTGTGGAAAAAGAGTGAGATATGTTTATTTATCTGTCAAATAATAATCTCAAAGATGGGCTACTTGTTATTTTTATGACTCCTTTATAACGTAAATGGATATAAGCAAAAGAAATGCCATCTCATTGCTATGATTAAAATGATTAGAATATTCCAGAAAGAGGAAGAAAATATCAAACTACCCAAAAGACACACACACACACACACACACACACACACACACACAGTGACAAACAATTTTAGAGGCTTCTTGGATAAGGGTCATAGCCAGTTGCTCATTCATTGGTTACCAAGGGCCATGTATGTATTTTTTTAAAGGTGACGCATTTTATTTTATGTTCCTTTTATTTTATTATTATTTTTTTATGTTCCTTTTAAATGAACACTGGTGTTCCTTGCATTTGAGATGATTGGAATGTGTTGGTTATGTAGGCATCTCTGGAGTAAGTGACAATCGCTTTCAGGTAAGCAAAGGAAAACAGCCAAGAAAGCAGACATATAGTGACAAGAAGCACGCTTGACCCCAGCTATGAGTTCCGAGCCCACCAATCTGATGAAAACAACCCACACCTGCAGAAACGTGACCCGAACCAGAGCCAGGTCATGGACTCCTGCTTGGACAGAATCACCAAAGGCACAGTCAGAGGGGGTCGGGGATGAGGGGCTGTCCTTGGAGAAATCACCTAGGACATAAAACGTTTTGCCTAAATCTTCTAAAAGAAAGGAAATATGCTGCTGAAATTGTTGCCACTTGCCTGTCTTCATCCCAGGAATTCCCCTTTAGAGGATTTCAAGCTTCTAGAAATCATGAAAGAGAATGAGAAAATGCAAGCAATATGCAACCTCTCCCCTCCCCCCAACCGGTTCCAGTGACAAGCCAGGCCCTGCATTTCAGTGTTTTAACATCAAAACAAAAGAAACATGCTGTTTGGAGAATGGTGGGGATATCCATAACCTTCCCCGCCCCAGATGTACAAAATTCAATGTTGTAGATTTTTTGCTAAATGAATGGAAATTAATTTGGAGCTCCAGAGAAAAAAGGAATCAGCACAAGCTACTTTGAAAGGAGGAATTTGGCCGGGACACAGGCTGTTTCTCCCTCTTCATGTGCTGCTTTCTCGGTTTCTAGAGTGCAATGAGCAAAGAGGGTCTTAAATATCATCTAAATAACAACATTCCACACTGAACCCCCCATTCTCAACAGATACCAGCTTTTGCACAAGCCCTTATTGTCAATCAAATGCTACCATGAAATTAGTCTGAGTAACAGCAGTTTTATATACCACGTTTTCACAAGGCACCATTTTATGATTACATATCAAAGACATTCACGATGCCAACCAATCTGTCAGCATTTAAATGAGGCATTTTGGAAAAAAAAAGTCAGACACAGCGTAAATGTGAGTAATGCTGCAGCATTATAAACCGTGCTCGGGTAGGAATTTAATGTACCTGCGCTCCCCATCGGTCCCATGCTATTTCTTTTGATGAAGCAAGATTAATTCCTCAACGTTACCTGTGTGGGAGAGATTGCATGTCCTTTTAAGAATATGCACTAGAAGTATGTCTTAAACCTAGCCCATCCCCCCACCCTTCTCTTTAAACACCTACATCCAGAGCTTGATTCAGGCAAAACCGTAAAGGGGACAAATTTGGCTTTCAGGACCATGTTTTGAAAGCAAGTGGCAAAATGTTTAGGAAAGGGGTTTGGAGCCAGACAGACCTGGGCCTGCCCATCATGTACTGTCCTATAGTAGGTGCAGCGTATGCTGAACAGACGGCTCAGGCAGCCCGCTGGAGCCCTCGGGGCCCCAGCCTCCTCTGCTGCAGAGTGGAAACAATTATGTCGACTCCATGTGGACAAGTCCAAGTTCCCGCATCCTGTGGCTGGGTTGTTGCCTATGATCTTTAAAATTAAATTTAAAATCTGCATCCTCCTTTTAGGAAACAACCTTCTTCATTCTGGTGAGTCTTCCATCATCAATTTCCACACGTTTAATGCATTTATTTTACCGTGTTACCAAATGTCATCGTCATTCTCTCACATCCACGTGCAAAGGGAGAATGTGTAAATAAAGGGGAATGACATGCCCACAGGTTCTCAATCCGCAGATCGGTGTAACCCCGTGTGGCGTGATTTACCAGTGGGGTGTGCATTTTCACCAATCATTACACCTAAGGGTTAAGTTCTCCCTAACGTTCTTAGGGAGAAACTTTCAGCAAACTTGGAAAACGTGAAAATTGTAATAATGGACATGTGGGTAAAGGGTGAGCAAGGAGAGGCATCTGGGTGTCTCCACCGCCTCTGAAATGAGACCATATGGGAGGTTTGCTCACCCTCGAGTCAGGCCAGCCCTGCCAGTACATGACACGGAGCCCACTGAGATTTCATCTGCCCAGCTGGATCAAAACGGAAAGGATCCGTTCAAAGCAGATGGACCTGGAAGCTGCAGCCATTGCCTGGGGGGGGTCTCTGTTTGAATTTAAAGAGCTTGGTACCAGCAGGGCATGAGGGGGCAGAGCAATCCCTCCTACTGCCCTCTAGTTGACCAGCGGCCCCCAAGACCAAGCCTCCTCTTGGGCAAAGGCCTGTCTGCCACCCTGCTGCCTCCCGAGGCCAAGTTCACAGCTTCCAGAGCCTGGCTTCTGGTGCGTTTCCGAGCGTGAGCAAGAACAGGATGAGCACGGCATGGGGAAGCCCTGGCAGCAGCCAAAGCAACGACTTTCGGGGCTCAAATATTGAAGAGATTAAAGTCTAATTCTGAGCTCATTGGCCAGGAACAGGAGACGGGCATTGAACTCAGAAGCTGAGAGAGGATCAGAGTGGATGCAGGACGTGGGTCCCAGACACCGCAGGTGCCACGACCACGCAGGTGCTGCAAAGCCACTCTGAAATGTGCTGGAATCATTAGGAAAATACATATGCTCCATATGACCAAAAAGAGTGTCCGTGAGTGAAAATACAGCTAACGAGCTTCATTGACCCATGTCTTCTTTCTCAATGTTGCAGACTGTGATCATTATCCCTTTTTATGGATCAGATGGTGTAAGAAATGTGGGGTCCAGAGAGGTTGAGACACAGGCCCAAGTAGTCACCACTCAGCCTGGAACACGGGAAGCTGCTCCGTGGTCCTTACCAAGCTCCTTGAATTGGGGTTTGTTTACTCTAGCATGCTAAAAGTTTACCATTAAATTAGTTTTTTTGTCAGAAAATATAAAACCATCGTTCTCTGAGTTCTCTATTTGATGAAAGCACCAAAACAGAGATATAACTTCAAAACGTAATGGAAAGAAAAGTAAATAAATATATTTAGGGGCACCTGGTGGCTCAGTAAGTTAAGTATCTGACTCTTGATTTCAACTCAGGTCATGATCTCAGGTCCTTGGATGGAGCCTCAAGTCAGGCTCTGTGCTCAGTGGGGAGTCTGCTTCTCCTTCTCCCTCTGCTCCTCCCCCTGCTCTTGTCTCTCTCTCTCTCTCTCTCAAATAAACAAATACATATTTTTTAAAAAATAAAATAAAACTAAATTAAATATATTTGTGGTCAGTGTCTATACACAAATTATTTTCACAGTATTTGCATCCATTCAGTTTTTGTCGTAGATCTTTTTATATATTTCATTATTACATCAATTTCTAAATCTTTTGCTTGTTTTCAACAAACAAATGAGTCTTATGAAAATGAGCTTTTGGTAAGCTACTTAATTCTAAACTTCTAGGTTCTTCCTTAATATAGCCTATTAATAGTATATGAATTCAGGAAATTTTTTTTAATTAAGTGAAATATTGTAGAAATCAGTAAGACCCTGAGTGGTAAAGAATAATGGAATGCACTTGCTATAAATCATGTTACCCAAATCACCTATCTGGTTTCATATATTAAACCACACACCCATAATCATAAATTTAAGAGTGATACATTTTATTATCTGATTTTAGAGATATCAGCTAAAACTTACCCTTGTTCCTGTGACCACATTCCCCTTTATTAAGTCAGTCTCTTAATATTTACTATGAAGGGTATGTGGCTTTTCAAAAGTGGTATTGTGGGTTGCCTGAGTGGCTGAGCCAGTTGTTTAAGCCTTGGATTCTTGGTTTCGGCTCAGATCATGATCTCAGGGTTGTGAGATCCAGCGCTACAACAAGCTCTGCGCTGGGCGTGGAGCCTGCTTAAGATTCTCTCTCTCCCTTTCCATCTGCCCCTCCCCACATGCTCTCTCTCTCTCTCTCTCTCTCAAAAAAAAAAGTGGTATTGTGTTATTTTGGTTATCACTCAAAGCTGGTCTTTTAATGGCTTTACTAAGTCAAATAAGTTAGATGATAGTAATATACTAGATATAGGTCATTTGTGATTTTGTGTGATTTGATTCTGATCTCACACATTATGGTGTATGCAGAATTCCTTCAAAGCTTTGGGGAGGGCACCTCTCCCCCACCCAGCCCCAAGCATCCTGCCATGGGCCTCTGTGGCTCATCGCTGGCTCTTCCACATGTGCTAGAGCTTTGAGAGACAGACTTCAAAGTTCAGGGACAGGAAGTAGAGGAAAGTAGATTGAGGCAAATTGCCCCAAACTGAAGCCATAACAAGATAAAAGGAAATGAGACTGCGGCCAGATCTCGAAAATGACAAATGTCTCGCTTCCCTGGCACCATCATAGCTTGCTCAATGCACCTGCTTCCACATTGTGTCTATGCGCCAAGAGGTCAGTCCATGTATCTTGTTTCTTGTTTGGAAATATTAATCATCGGGATCCCTGGGTGGCGCAGCGGTTTGGCTCCTGCCTTTGGCCCAGGGCGCGATCCTGGAGACCCGGGATCGAATCCCACATCAGGCTCCCGGTGCATGGAGCCTGCTTCTCCCTCTGCCTGTGTCTCTGCCTCTCTCTCTCTCTCTCTCTCTCTCTCTGTGACTATCATAAATAAATAAAAATTTAAAAAATAAAATAAAAAATAAAAAATAAATGAAATATTAATCATCATTTTAGCCATTCCAGCTGCTTTCAGCTTCTTCACACAATTTCACCCGGTGACAGAGAAGAGAGAAAGATTTCTCCTTATAAAAGACAAAATCTTGCTCAAATGCCCCTGTCATCTTTCCTCCTTTGCCATTGGCCAGCACCGGATCCCAAGGACGCCCTTCGCTGCAGAGCGGCTGGGCAAGGTGAGCATTTAGCTTTGACACTTTGGCCCCAGGTAGAAGTTCCATCAGTAGGAAAGGAAGCCAAGGGAAGGGCTCCCAGAGTGTTGCACACCCTAGAGAAGGTCTTATGGAAATGGATGAAACCCCCTTCACCGGTGGGGCAGAAGAAAGACCGTGGATGGGTACAGACACGAAAACCACTGCTCCGAGTAAAGGGGCAGAGTTAGGGACACCCACTTCCCCTGTGGATGCCACAGCATGTCACCTCCCCACATACCTGTGGAGATATTACAAATCTAATCAACCATCTTCACGTGCTGGGGAAACGTCATGGTTCATATCCCTGTAATGCACCTGGTCTTCTTGCAGGAATAAGACCCTACAAAGTTTAGGCCGGTCCTGATTTAAATCTCGGTATGCCTTATTTGCATAATTTGACCTTAGGTTGTAGATTCAGGTGAAGGTTCTGACTGTTAGATCACTCTCTTCATTCCATGCTTTTCTCCAGGAAGGTGTCAGATGCCCATGGAACATGTTGCTGCCTCCCTTGGCACTGATTCCTGGTGAATATTTCTGGTTACGGCTTCCTCTCACCACTGATTGGACTGCCCTCTACCCCTCTACCCCCTGGGTCTCCCTGTTTGGCCACAGTGACGATCTGCACCCCTAAGAAGTGCTGAGACCTATGAGGCTGCGCAACAGGAGCTTTGTTGAGGGAACCGGTGGTGAAGGATAAAGGGGGGAGGAACAGGCAGGGCAGCCTTCAGCCTCCATGCTGGTCTCCCCCTGTGAAAGGAGACAGGGAAAGAAGGAATAGGTTAGAAGAGCCCCCGGGGAACAGGGGAGCTCTGAGGAATTCTCAGCCAAGCTAGTGTGGGTCCCTGCACAGGATCTGCCCATTAGGGGGGTTCCTGGTCAGTATCCTGCCCCCACCATGCTCGGTCCAGGAGCAGCCTAGGAGATGCAGGGATTCGGCCTCCGTGGGTGCAGTGGGTGCAGACTCTAAGCTCTGGTCCCTGCAACAGCTTTTCCTGAAGATCTGAGCGACCAACTTTTACACTTACCACACAGTCTGTATCAAACTAGTACTAATCCCAAAGTCTGAACACTTCAGTGTTTAGTGTCCCACGTGGGCTCTCAAGGTCCACTCTAGGGTTCCCAGGCCAACCTCATGCCACACACCCCTTTCTGCCTCTCTTCACAGAGTGTATGCATCAGTCAGGTTAAGAAAACAAGCCAGTAAGAAAACAAGCCAGACAACCTCAGTCGCGTACCTGAATCAGTTTTATTTCCGGTTTATAAAAAAGTGCTGGGGAGGGGCACCTGGGTGGCTCAGTAGTTGAGCATCTGCCTTTGGCTCAGGTCATGATCCCAGGGTCCTGGGATCGAGCCCCACTTTGGGCTCACTGCAGGGAGCCTGCTTCTCCCTCTGCCTGTGTCTCTGTGTCTCCCTGCGTCTCTCATGAATAAATAAATAAAATATTTTTAAAAGTCCTGGGGCAATTATCCTCTAGTCAGGAGGTTCAGTGGATCAGTCTGTTTCACTTGTGACATGTCACATGGATCCACACCTTGGGGATCACCACGACAGGGGCAAGTGTACAGAAGGGTCTTCAGCTCAGAAGTGGCACATCCCACTTTTACTCATATTCTGTTTTCCAGAGCTAGACCCATAACTAGCATGGAAATATGGGAGCAAGATGCATCTCTGCCTAGTGAAAGAGATGAGAACTGAGCTCGGAAGTCCCCACCACTAGATTCAAACAACCGCGGGACTCAGTTTGTCCCCCAGGACAGCCCTATAGATATTAAATGGGACTCGTGAGTGTATCACATCCCCCAGAGCTCTTCTAGAAAAGGTCTAGAAATTTCTAGAAACACCTGGCTTGCCATGGCTAGAAGGGAGACATGGAGGTGCTTCGGGGCAACAGCATGCACATACCATCAGTGGGGAGTATTGCACAAAATATATATTATTGGAGAGCTGAGAGGAACAAAAATTTCCATGCTAAATGCCTACTATATAAAAATATTTTCGTAAGTTTGTCCTGCTTTTAATTTTGAGAAAGCTAATTGGTATTTATATAGTCAAAACACTTTTCAAAAGATCCCCACTAATAATGGTGATGTAAAGAGGAGAAAAGTGCTCTGTGTTAGGAATACCAACCACATGTTCCATATTAAAAATAATAGTAATAATAATCCTAAATGTATCTCTTTCCATTCACATTTCCATTCCAGTACTCAGTGAAGAGAGGTGAGAAAAGTAATAGCGTAGCCGGAGAAGGGCCCGGTGTGCTCTCTGCGCTGCAGGCTCTGTGTGCCTGGCTCCCGCCGGGCCGCACCCTGGTCAGGCGAGGCTCACCAGGCCGCCTCCTCCCTCCCGGTGCCCCGACATGGCCAGCACCCCACAGCACCGCCTTCCTGACTGCTTTACAAGCTGTTGTCAGGAATTTAGTACCTTAAGGCTGACTTCAACACCTTTCTTTCAAGTTTTATGTTTTTTTTCCAGGTTTATAGTCATTACACAGCTGCAGAAAATGTGTACAAATCAGACGAATGACTTCACGCGCCGCAGGGAGGGGAGACAGCTTCCATGCCCTTCTACAGGGCGCTCTCAAAAACTGGTAAACGTTTATTAAAACAATAAGTAACATTCTGGCCTGGGGTGGGATGCATATTCTGTTTTCTGCTGACCATTTGCTGTAAGTGCAATGAATGTCTTTTCCCGCCGCCGCCTCCGTGTCGCTGGAGGGGAGGTGACAACACGGGCTCCCTGGGGCCGGTTGTGGCTAGGGAGGGCCTCCTCTGTCTCCAGGGGCAGGTGGCTCACTGCAGAGCAAGAGCACTGATTCCAACGCCTTCCACACTGTTGGTGGGTACCCTACCCTTCAAAAATGTAATGTCCTCGTCTCGGTGTCTTACCTGCTGTGTGTCTAAAATCCTTTGTTTTCCCAGAAAGTGGGATCTGGACATGACCATGCACCCATGGGAACCTGGTGCAGCTGGCTCGGGCTGGCTTCTTGGCCTGAGGATTTAGGGGCTTCTAGCGGGGGAAAGGCTGAAGGAAGGAGCCAGGCATAAGCTATTCCAAGGGAGAGGACAAACCTGAGTGCAGCTCAGTGTCTGCCGCTTGAATTTATCACTTGGCCAGAGCCTGGTGCAAAGGCACTGACTGTGGGAAAGTGCAGAACTGCATCCCATCCACGGAAGGGGAGATGGAGCAGGGGACACAGCGCCAGTCTGGGGCTCTGTGTACACGTGCACAGGTGTGAGCAGACAGGGCTGGGCAGGCCTCGGTGTCCAGCAGGGCCGTGCGGGCACCAGGGGGATACAGGTGAATGCAGAGAGCATCTGCACTGCCGGAGCTGTGGCCCCGACGGGACCCTGTGCAGCCAGCACGCGGCAATACAGGCACCACTGCAGACAGCGACTCCTCTGGAAGAGAAAGCTCAGGATGTGAGAAGAGGAGCCTTCTGCCGGTGTTCAGGGCATGGGGAGTAGGGAACTGCTTCCGGAGATGCGGCATTGATGACTGATGGCAAGACCGCGCAGGTGAGAAGTTTGGGGGCAGGAGAGGAGCCTTTTGGGCAGAGAGGGTATAACTGGCTAAGTCCCCAGGTCAGGAAATGCCTTTCATGTGGTTCAGCAGTGCTTTCTACCTTGACTCCTGCTTCTCTTCCTTTTCTTCTTTCTCCCCCCAAAAGGAATCCAGTAAGGAGCTTGAAGCAGGAAAGCCATGACCCCAACCGCTTGCTTCCCATCCAAACAGGCATCCAGTGAAGTGTGGGAGGCTGAGGCCATCGATGAGCATTATTTTCCTACTCCTGCCGGAATAAAGTGTCACAGGTTTAGTGGCAAAAGCAGCACAAATTCATCCTTGGAGTTCTGGAAATCATAAGTTCAAAATCAATGTGTCAGCCGAGCTGTGTTCCTTCTGGAGGCTTCAAAGAAACCTTAAAATGTTTCAGAAAAAACATACGTTATCACACAAAATTGTAGAGAAGAATATATCTAACATGGCAATGATAAAAGCAATACCTATGTGCCCATCATCGGTCTCAAGAAATAGAAAATTGCCAATAGATTTGAAATCCCTTCTTTGCACTTTCCTTCATTTCTCCCTCCTTCATAATCTGGAATCACTACTATCCTGTTTTGTGTTAACTTCCTCTTCTTTTTCCTTATAGGTTTATTACACAAATAATGATATAGTAATAATGCTGTTATTTTCCAAGGTTTTGACCTTCATGTACATGAAACCATACTCTATGCATACTTCTTTTCCTGATTATTTTACCCAACACTACATTTTCTCAATTTGTCTATACCCATGCACCTAGAAGTAGCTGATTATATTCCATAATGCAAACAGTCCACCATGTATTTATCGATTCTAAATTGGATAGGGAGTTGAGTGGTTGTGTTCTGGTTTTTTGCTGTTAAAAGCAATGCCTTGAGCATTCCTTTACAGACCTTCATTCTCGTGAACTACAACTTCTCCTGGGCATATACGTGAGAGCGTCATCTCCAGGGCTCGAGTCTGTGCACCTTGTAACTGTTGAGAGAACTGATTTATACTTCCCTAGGATGGGTACAAGAGTCCCGCTGTTCTGTATCTCACCAGCACTTAATACTGTCACACCAGAATGTCCCTGAATCTCTTGGGTGTTAAATAGTAACACGTTTAGGATTTTCGCTAGCATTTTCATGATTATTAATGAGGTTGAACACCTTTTCATGCATTTATTCATAATTTGTGTTTACTTTTCTATGAAATGAAATTGTATGTTTTTGCCAACTTTTTCTGATGCGTTTGGTCTTTTTCTCATCGATTCATAGAAATTTCAAATATACATTCTGATAATAATTCTTTTTGGGGGTGCCCGGGTTGAGCGGTTGAGCGTCTGCCTTTGGCTTAGGGTGTGATCCCAGGCTCCAGGATCGAGTCCCACCTTGGGATCCTGCATGGATCCTGCTTCTCCCTCTGCCTATGTGCCTATGTCTCTGCCTCTCTGTGTCTCTCATGAATAAATAAATAAAATCTTTAAAAAAAAGTATTTTGGTTATATATGTCAAAATCATTTTCTCCCAAGTTATAGTTTGTCTTCCATGTGTTTTGATTAACGAAAGTTCCTCATTTTAATGTCATAAAATACAGTTTTCATTCTGTTTATGGCTTGATATCATAAAGATATTCTAAAAGTTTCAACATTTTTGTCTTTTACATGGAAGGTTTTCTCCATCTGAAAGTGATTAGTATGTGTGGTATGAGGTAGGGATACAACTATTTTTTAAAGTTTTATTTATTTAAGTAATCTCTACATCCAGTGTGGGACTTGAACTCATGATCCCGATATCCAGAGTTGCACACTCTTCTGACAGAGCCAGTCAGACTTCCCAACAATTTAATCTATTTTTCATATAATTAACCAATTTTCCCAGCACTATTTGTTGAATATTTCTTACTTTCCCCAATCTCCATTAATGCCAATTCTATAAAATGTGGCTTCAAGTATGAAAGAGCATTTGGGGTGGGGAGTTAGATCTTCATCTTGTTTCGTTAAACTTTGTGTTATTATTAATATTAATTAATGAAATGATATCAGTTTATAATAGATCTCAACACTGAGGGAAAAAGCAGGACATCTCTTTTCTTCTAGCTACTTATTTTTTAGAAGGACCAAAAGTAGTAGGTTACATCACTGAGAATCCTTTTGATATGGAAAGAGCCATAGAATCAAAAACAGAGGCTTGAAGTCTAGTTTTCCACTACATAATCTTGAAAGGTTGAATTAAATTCTTGGATTTTAGGGACATCTGGGTGGCTCAGCGGTTGAGCAGAGTCTGCCTTCAGCTCAGGGCATAACCCGAGTCCTGGGATCGAGTCCTACATCGGGCTTCCTGTGAGGAGCCTGCTTCTCCCTCTGCCCGTGTCTCTACCTTTCTCTCTGTGTCTCATGAATAAATAAATAAAAACTTAAAAATCAATCAATCAATCAATCCTTGGATTTTAGTGCTTCCTCCATCGTGAAATGAAATTATGCTTTCCCATCTAGGTTTTAAATTGCACATCTCCTGGAGTGATATCTTTCATACAGATAGGACTCTGGATATGACCATTTCCTTTTGTCTCCATATTAAATGTAGTATTTTTCTGCCCACAGGGTCACATAATGTCACCATGCACACAATAAACTAACTAAATAAGAGTTTCTTTAAGCCATTTCCTGGAATAAGCCAGGTCCTTGTTGGAATTACTCCCAAGAAACTGCCTTCTATCCTTTTCTGTAGCCTCTGCCAACATGATTACATTAATGCTATCATTAAAATATTTTTTAAGTCAACATGGAATTGACCTAATAGGAAAGATTTAGTTAATAAACAGATACATGTGCTATCTCTTTCAGGAAGACAAAGTCTTCTTGTAATTACTTTATACATTTTTGAGAAAAGCAAAATTATTTCAGGTCAAAATATGACAAAGAAAACTGAAGACATTCTTGCCATGAATGTTTCAGTTACAAACACTACTGGGAAACACACAGCACATGCGGATTCCAGAATGGAGAGGATATTTACTACCATGTCCTTGTTTGTAAAAATAGAGGCAGTTGCTGTTTTTCCTATTATCCTCACAGATGGTGAGTGGGCTGCTGTAAACCCATGAAGGGAACTTCTACCCACACATGGGAATAGAGACGCTCTCTGCGCGGCCTCCCCACTCCCATAGTCTGTAGGTTGAGAGAGAGAGAACTAACACTCATTGAGTCAGATTCTATGTGTTAAGAATAGCGTGAGATATTTTACATATTATATTTCATTAATCTTTATAACAGCAATGCATTTGTATTCCCATTTGAAAGATGATCTAAGTAGGTTTGGACTGATTACCTTCTCCAAGCCCCATAGTTAGTTTATTCATTTCCTAGGGCTGCCATAGCAAACCACCATCAACGTGGTGACTTAACGCAGTAGAAATGTATTCTTTCACAGTTGTGGAGGCCAGACCTGATGTCAAGGTGTCAGCAGGGCTATGTTCCCTCTGAAACCTGTAGCAGGGGGTCCTTCTCTGCTTCTTCCCAGTTTCTGGCCTTGCTGGCAATCAAGATTGTTCCTTGGGTTGGAGACACGTCACTCCAGTCCCTTCCACCCTATTGGCATTCTCTGTGTGTGTCTGTGAGTCAAATTTTCCCTCTTAAGGAAGCCATTGGGTTGGTGTCCACACTGATCAAGGAATGGCCTCATCTTAACTTAACTTGATTACGTCTGTAAAGACCGTATTTCCAAGAAGGGTCACATTCACAGGTACTGGGGCTTAGGAGATATCTTTTGGGGGACTACAATTAAAACCACAACAGTTAGTGAACAGCATCATTTTTCTCTGTGTGTATGAATCAGATAGTTCTATAGCTATTTTTGCAGTGAACTATGAGATAATGTGCATTTGTGTTCCTGTTTCTTTGAAAAGCAGGAAAGAGAGAGTAACTAAACCCTTCCAAATAGCCAGCCATTCTAAAAATGACTAATGTGAGAATTATCTCATGCCAATTTGCAGAAGTCCAAAAATCTAAGACTATAATACTATAGTGGAGAAGATTTTATATAGTAACTTTTGACAGGCAGGCTTATGGATTTTAGTCAACAACAAGCTTAGTAGAGATCAACAGTGTGATTTAACTGCCTCCACAAAGTTTAGATGATGTTGACATTAATAGAATAGCTTCTGCTGTTCTAACTCAGTAGGGAATCATCCTATTCTGCGCTACACGGAGTTAACCATATCAGAAGTAATATGCTCATTTTGGAGCATGTACTATGTAGAAAAAAGGCCAAGCTGTTAAAATAAATAGATGCAAACACATTATCCCAAGTCAATAAAAATTTATCCTCTATCATATAACAAGTCACAATGTTAATGACTGAATATGTCTCCCCTAAATTCATACGCTGAAGCCCTAACCCTCAATATATAGTATTTTGAGGTGGGGCCATTGGGGGGTAATTAAATTCCAATTAGGTCATGAGGGCGGGGACTCCATGACGGGATTGGTATCCTTACAGCTCTCTCTTTCTCTCTGTCACTTGAGGACACAGTGAGAAGGCAACCATCTGCAAGCCAGAAAGAAAATTCTCACCAGAAACCAAATCCTACTGAACTTTGATCTTGGACTTTCCAGCCTCCAGCACCATGAGAAAATAAATCTCTGTTGCGTAAGCTACCTGAGCCCGAGCGAACTAAGACAGAGGTAAGATCATGCTACAGAGCCAATAAGCAACGGTACTCCACATGGGTGTACAGAGACCCAGAGCCTTTTTCCTGTGTTGCTCTATTATTTCCAAGAGTGTTGACATCTTTCTGATGGTCAGAGCACAGATCTTTCATTGTTCTTCAGGATCTATTCTTCTCTTTTTCTTTTAGTAATATGATCCCACTCATTTCAGCAAAGGCAATGAATATCCAGTTACAGACTTCATCTCCAAGCCCCGAGCCAAATGATTAAATATGTACCAATGGGATATGAGTAGAAGTGATGTGAGAAACATCTGTGTGTCTCTCAAAAATAAATAAATAAATAAATAAATAAATAAATAAATAAATAAATAAACTCACCCCTTCTCTGCTGAAGCATGAATGTGGTAGTGAGTCAGTTTTGATCGGCAAAGTGCAACACTAGATACACTACTTATGGTTGGGGCAGAAGGGTGTCATCTTTCAGAAAGAAGAACAATAGAAAATTGACCACCATATGCTTTCAAAAAGGAATGTTTATTTTTCTTATTTTTTAAAGTATTTTATTTATTCATTCATGAGAGACACAGAGAGAGAAAGGGGGAAGCAGAGACATAGGCAGAGGGAGAAGCAGACTCCATACAGGGAACCTGTTGTGGGACTCGATCCCGGAACTCCAGAAACACGCTCTGGGCTAAAGGCAGACGCTCAACCACTGAGTCACCCAGGCATCCCAGGAATGTTTATTTTTGAAACATTTCAAAGATAGGCACAAACCGGTTTCCCTTTATCCGCTCCCTTTAGGCTATCACTATACTATGGGTAGACTTTCTCTTCCAATGAATTGGAAAAAAATAATAAATTAATGTATAGTTGAATAATGTGGATTTTATGACTTTCCCTACCCTCCTTTCCACAAAGCAATCTTAAAAATCAGATATTTAATCCAAAAGTCAAATAAACAATGATGGTTTATTGAAAAGGAAAAGAAGGGATCCCTGGGTGGCGCAGCGGTTTGGCGCCTGCCTTTGGCCCAGGGCGCGATCCTGGAGACCCAGGATCGAATCCCACGTCAGGCTCCCAGTGCATGGAGCCTGCTTCTCCCTCTGCCTGTGTCTCTGCCTCTCTCTCTCTCTCTCTCTCTGTGACTATCATAAATAAATTAAAAAAAAAAAAGGAAAAGAAGATCTCCTCCTTTCCTAAAACATTATGAAAAATAATCCATGTTTATGGAAGATTTAAAAAGAGAAAGAGACAGAGATAAAGAGAACCAAATCTCAGTTGAATATATAGAAATACTACATGTGACCAGGCAAGGAGCTGGTAGTAAATATTCTGCTTATACATGTCTTTCCAGATATTCTGGAAAGGCTATACTTCCATATTTTCCATCCAGGGCAGACTAGTCACTACATTAGTTTTTCAGTAATTGTTATTCATATTCATGAAGACAGTATACTGTCCAGCATGGAACATGAGTCTTCTGATCTCTCCTTAGCCACACAACTAGGAAAGGCTGATGTCCTCAGCTAATGTTGTTTCTGCAACAGCTAGCCCATGAGGTTTGCTATGACGTTCAGCAATGAGACTCAACTTGACCATCCTGGATGGAGAACAGAGAAAGTGACCACCTAATGCCAAAAGAGACTCAGCCAACCTCATTCTCTCTACTTCTTGCCCCAATTTTTCACACCCAGACAAAGCAAAGTACTGGACGTATAGTCCCATTGGAGCAGAAATATCTGTTCTCTTCTATTTAATGATGCTTTCTCCTTCTTATGAAAAGAATTTCACTGAAAAACAAGCAGAATTAATAGGAGAAGAAGCATCCAAATGTAACTAATGAAATGATGCCTTCCAATTTTCCCTTTAAAGAGTTATTCTTTAAACATTTATGTTCACAAACAGGTGAGTTAAAACTCTTGTTTTACAGGTAGGTCTAATATGATACCTAAGAAATGATGGTCACCATTTGAGTTATTGTTGTCTCATACTAAACTCTCCACAAGACCTAATGACTTAAACTAGCCATTTTATTTGACTGGCAAATTTTCATTTTTGGCAAGGACTGCAAGAGCTGTTCTTATGTGGGATCTATATATAGTGGCAGTAACATCAAGGGGAAGGCATATCAACACCACTTCTTCACAGGAGCAATGTCAAGAGATTTGTAGCTGTCTTTTAAAACCATCCATCACTTTCCTTGAAGACCTTCCCAAGAAATAGAACTTCCATCTTGGCTCACATTTGATCAAATTTTTAAGTCATTTGGCCCCAGCCCAAGGGGGGGAAATGATGTTAACTCATTTATCAGAAACATATATGTCCCACAAAAATTTCACTCTTCTTCCTGGATGGACATAGATATTTTATAGCAATCCTTACATAAGGCTAGGAGTAGGAAAAGTAAAAACAAAAACAAAGCAAAACAAAAGCAACCAGTAAATAAAATAAAAACTCACAAAAATCTTCCTATTCCTTTGTGTTTGATAGAGACAATTATAATGCAAGTTTCCCAGGTTAAACTACATCCCAAGCAAGACTTCTGATTTGCATCTTCACAGAGTCTATTCTGAGGGAAGCTAGAGGAGACATCACACTTGAAAAGCTGGTGTGTTTTGTTTGCCAGATTATATCTGGAACAGCAGCTCACAACTTAAGGCATGCTGTGTCTCCCTCTGAGTCATTTTCACATCTATGAGGTAGAGATCTGAAGAAGGGTCTTAGCGAATACACAAGACACTTAGAAGAATGCAACAGACAAATTGGAGCCTTTGCCAAGCAGCCAGCACTGTCCACCAATGAAGATCCACTTAGTTCCTCATTAGTGAAAATCAACATACACATGCTTTGATTTCTGACCAGATTCTCATTTTACCAAATAGCAGAACAAAAAATTATCTGGGGTAAATGCATCAATTCTGAAATCTTGGGAAGTCTGGCCCAGAATGCATTCCTGTGATTTTTATCTTTCTTCCCTTTAGAAGATGAAGAACAGGGAAGTGATACTTATTGGACGCCAATGGTTTTTGAGGGTTCTTCATGTTGTTCTCATACGGTCACAGCTCTGTGAGGCAGATGGGGAGTCAAGTCAGGAACTCGTCCAGTGTGACTCACCCCATGTCATTACGTGGCAGGATCAAGCAAGCATTATGCTGCTACCCAGTTTCAAAACCCAAACCTTCATTTAGCGCTATTCAAATTAGCACTTCAAGGAGAAGGTGATACTCATTATCCTCTGAGACATTAGGAAGATGAAAATACTTTTTGGAGTAAGTTTGGTCTAAGAGGGAAAATGTGCATCTGTCTCCTCATCTATATGAATTAAGCAGCATGAAGATGATAGTATCATGCAATATATTGGCCTTCTTGCCCTCTCCCTCAGAGACGCATCAGGGAACAAGAGTAGCTTTCTACCATGGCCCCGTTCCCTCGCACAAGGGCAGATCACACATCACCCTCAGAGCTCACTCTCACTGCGCCAATGTACATTTATTTCCATCCGTGTGTTTTGCATCATGGATGTGCAGTTCTGTCGGTTAGAATTTCTCCATGCCAGGCACTGTGAGAGCACTCAGCCAAGAGAAGGGAATGTGGGCTTTGTTTTCCAAGAATGGGAATACGAAAGACAATGTGAACACTTCTGTGAGAGAAGCTTGTGCTATGTCATCTGGAAATATATTCAGTCACACTTGGGGTAGTCAGGGCCACTGCCAGGACACAAAGCCTGAGCTGGGTCTTGACACATAAACAGGAGCTGGCCAGGTACACAATGTACCCGGTGTGACATGGTGTGACGTGGAGTGGTGTGATGTTGTATGGCATGGCATGGTGTGGTAAGTAGTGTGATATGCCATGGTGGTATGCAGTGTGGCGTGGTGCAGCAGGTGGCGTGATGGGGCGTGGCGTGGTGTAGAGTGGTTGGCAGGAGAGCTGGCAAATGTGAGAAGAGTCCCAATGGAGCAGCATTTTTCAAAATGTTTGCTCCTATGCTCTGAAAAGTGCTTTAAAAATCTACATAATTTGTTATATATTTTCAGTTATATTTAAATTTTCATCATAAATTATGTAATTGCAAAGGACACAGTTTCCAGTATATTGAAATATGGGTACTTTAAAATAAAAAGAGTACCTCACGCTAAAAAGGATCCAACCATATCTAAGACTCATAGACGTTTGGTCCTCAGCAAGCTCTTCTTTGGCAGTCTGATATTTGATCAGTCCTGTTGCCCCTGGAGCTTGTATCTTCCTTTCACTTTGATGAAAGTATGATACACTTTTGTGCTTGACAGATTTTTATTGAGACTTTTTTCATATATATGTGTGTGAGTGTGTGTGTATGTATGTGTGTATATATATGTATACACATATATATGTAAGTCTATCTTCTATTGGTTTTATTTCCACTAATACGGTAGTCTTGATTTAGGATGCCTTATTTCACACTCTCTGCAACATGCTAATGGCATATCCTTGGGCAAGTCACTGAGTTTTTCTGAGTCTCACTGTCCTCATCTCAAAATAGTAATAATTCTGATGCCCACCTCATTGTATTATTGTAACAGACAACTGAGTTCATACAAATATCAGGAAAAATAGGAAGTGGTTGGTAAATGCTAGAATTTCCTACCTTATTTCTTCCTTCTAAAAAGAATTAACAGGTTTCCTATCACCATCCACGGGGTTCCTCAGATCAGCTCATGGTGCGTTTTGTGGAATACTGTGACATTTGTGTGCTTAATTCCATCCTCTCAACTAGGACAATGTTAGTGTGCATTAAAAAAAAGGCACATGGTCCCACAAAACAAAACAATAATGATGACAAAAAAACCTGTCTAAATAAGTATGATGCATTATTTATGGTTTTTCATTAATATTCATTTGCAACGTGTTCATTCATTTGTCATCTGCTAGCACAGAGAAGTAGTAGCAGGTGCCATGATTAAAAATATATTATGGAAGGAAAAACTAGAAGTGAGAAAATCCTCTCCATTCATTAAATTTGTTTCTGCCAGTTGGGGAAAAAAAAAATCAAACTACTCCATTTAGGAGAACATGTCTGCTTTATGTAGCTCATGCTGCAAAGTACTTTAAAAACCATTGCCCATTCCATAAGATACCACTTCCTTCCAGAAGCCTTTCTCAATACTCCAGACAAGACTTTTCTGATCTGTGCAATTCTATCTTCATGCCTGTAATGACATAATCGTTTCCCTGTTGTCTATTTTCCTCACCAGAATATGAACTCCTTATTTGTGCTCACTCTTTTTTCAGGGAATCCCACATTATATCCCAACATTCCATAAATATTTATAAATACATGAACCAAGTGTAAACCTCTTTGTTTGACTTCCAAACTACTTCTAATTTTATTAATCCCACGTGGTCCTGGGGGCACATCACACTTGCTCCACCTCCATACATTTCCTTAGAAATCCCTTTGTGCCCTAATTTCCCTCCAAAATATCCAGTCATCCTTCTATGCCTAGTGGGGCTGTCAGTATGATACAGTCCTCTCCTGCTTGTAGAAAGAGAAGCTCCAGAGATACATACAGAGGTGGCTCAAGTGTTTAAGCATTTGACTCTTGGTTTCAGCTCAGGGGATGATCTCATGGGTTGTGAGATCAAGCCCCACTTTGGGCTCTGCACTCAGTGGGGGAGTGTATTTGGAATTCTCTGTCTACCCCTTCTCTCTCTCTCTCTCTCTCGGTCTCTCTCTAAAATAAATAAATAAATAAATAAATAAATAAATAAATAAATAAATAAATCTTTTAAAAAACAGAAAATAGCTTAGTTAGTAGAGCATGCAACTCTTGATATGGGGATTGTGAGTTTGAGCCCAGATTGAGTATAGTGATTACTTAAAATCTTTAAAAAAGAGAGAGAAAAAGAAAGTAGATACTCCCTTCAGATCAGGTGCTCTTACCTGGTTCTTGCTTCTGACAGATAGCACTCTCTGATGCCAACAGCTAGACTACTTGGCTAACTCCCTATAGATTATAGCCAGACTGTTCTGGCATCACAAATCTAGGAGAGAGCTGAATGTGAAGTCCTCACTTGAATATTGATTCCACTTTCTGATCTTGGGAAAGTCATATCACCTCTCTGATCCTTGGTTTCCTTAACTGTAAAACAGGAATCATAACAGATAACTGTATTAAATCAGGGATCTCCAGGGAAACAAAACCAAGAAGAGATACATATGTATAAATAGATAAATATATATAGATATGGATATACAGAGAGGGAAAACATTGGACAAACTGAAATATATATATATTATACATAAATATACAATCGTTATATATTTATCAGTTTATCATATATGTCATATAATATATATTTGATTATAAACATGTCATTTATGTTATGTGTGTACTTAGTATATGTATACTGTAAATATAATAGACTGAATCAATCAAAGTATAAAGCCACAATTCAAGTTAAAGAATGTTGTTTGGAAAGGATGTATAGTGACTTGCTTTTAGAATTTTCTAGATTTTTTCGATGTTTCTAGAATATCTAGATTATGCTCACCAAAGACAGTACTGATACACCTTTAGAGGAACCTTGATTTGTGTTCTCTGCAACCCACTTGAAGAGTGTACAGAGTGTCCCTCATGCTTTTGCTAAAAACTGTGATAAACTTATATCTGTCTTGAGTCAGAAATAAAAGCAACAATGGTGATCCCCTTTTTCTCCACACATAAAAATTGATAATTTCAATTAAGAAAGTAGTCCTGCTATAATTTTCCTGGATCTGCAAATTAGTGGCTGCTAAAACCTAGCAACAATTTTAGGAATATGGACTTTAATTTTGTCAAGTGTCACTTGGCTGCCATTAGCCATGCTTATACTCTGCTGTGTGCAAAACCATGAACTATGGTCGATTTTTCTGAAAGAGCAAAAGTGTTAGTAATAAGAGCTCTTAGCAGTGTGCTTAGCTATTCAACCTTTTCTGGGTTTTGGCTATTTGGCTTTCAGAAGAATTATAGGGTTTTTATGTCAATGAAAGGAAATTTCTCTTGCTTCCACTGTAAAATACGCTAGAATTATATATGATGGCGCCTCTTCATGTACTTAGCAATTCTATCAGCCATTATAAATTCACTGACGTTGAACTCACTCTGAGTGCCCTGAAAGTACCATTGTTAAATTAGGATAAAATTGGATGGCCATTTAAATATGGATGTAGTCGAATAAGAGAATAGGGAAGTAATCAAATTAACTCAGGAAGGAACATGTGATATTAACATGGAAGGAAGTTAAAGCTTGCAGTTTAAATTTTTTCTATTATGGTTCACTCTATTGATATCTTGACGGCGGGACTCCTGGGTGTCTCACTGAAAATGCAGACATATAGATAGAGCTTCATGTCCCAGGCAAGTCTCAAGCTGTATCAACTAAAAACAAACAACAACAACAAAAATCATTTCCAGAAATATTTGACATTAGATTCACTGAATCTAAAGGTAGGTATTATTTGTCGGTTTAAAAATTACACCTTAAACTTACACAGTGGTCTATGTCAATTGTATCTCAATAAAGCCGGAAGGGGATAGATTTTAAAATGCTGTTAAAAACATCAGCGTCTATGTTTTTGACTGTCAGCAGAAATATGTTGAGTACATTCTTTTTTTCAAAATCACATAGCACAAGTGTGTTTATAAAGAGGATATCACAGGAAATGAATTCTGCTCAAATGGGCTCCCCTCCTCTACCTCAGTCTTCCTCATGCATGGGGTAGCAGCCTCTGGGGCTCCGCAGGGCTGAAGCCCGACACCATAAACCCATACTTGATAGAGTGGAAGGACACATCTTTGGATACGCTCTTTGCAATCCTGCCCTGTGTGCCTCTATTTACAGCAGTGTGGGGAGATTTTGGTCCTCTAGGAAGACTTCCAAAATGTCCCGTTTCATGTTCAGAAAAGTGTGCTTCCTCCAGTAAACTTTAGCACTTCTTTTCAGACATAGTTTCCTAAGATGCAGAGAGTCATAGACAGCCAAGCCCTGAAGACTGAGATTACCCTTTAGGCCTCTTGTATTTATCAACTGCCTAAAAGGAAAACAGACAAATCCTGAAAGTAAAGGCTCAGTTTTTTTAGCCACTTGAGGGAGATTTCTGTGAAGGCTGCTCACTACCAGGAGCCCTGTACAGTCAGCATGCTGTGGGGGACACAAGGGCACAGGGCAGACCAGGATGAGCTTGTTCTCTTGCCCAGGGAGGCGGTGCTTGAATGACACGTCCCCTTGCCCCAAGCCAGAGCACAGAGACCTGACAACAGGCTCCATTACTTACTGATTTACCAACATTTTGATATTACATAAACTCTCAAACTCAGATGCTCCTTTTAGGCAAAATGGTGCAAGAATAAATACCTACTTAATGGAAATGTTGTGAAAATCAAATCACATAGGGAAAGGTGCTCTAATTGGGAACTCCCTTTGGATAAGTAGGGTTTTATAATTATTATGATCATCATATTGGTAATCTGTGGACACAGGGACAGAACCATGCCTAGGAAATATGCATTTACTTAGCTTATAGGTCTGAGGTGGGAGGAGTCATTGTGCCCTCAGTGGGGTCCCCCATGGGTCTGCAGTCAACCATGTGCTACCAGACAGTTCCATGGACAGGGCTGGGCTGGCTGGCCAGGATTTCCTAGTCTGGTCTGAGTGATCAGTCTCTACTCCATGTCATTTCCCAAGCCTGAGCTTGCCTTCATGCCAGTGGTGGTTTTTCAAGACAGTGAACAGAAGTAGGCAAGACTCCTGAGACTGAGAGCTGACACACTATCATCTCTGTTGCACTCTCTGGCTAGAACAAGTCTCAAGGCTGGCCCAGGTTCAAGGAGTGAGAGAGAGAGAGAGAAGCCACCTCTTGAGGACACAACCTGCAAAGGGGGTGGAGAGGTGACATGGGCTTGAAGAACTGTGGCTACTTTTCAATTAACCTACCACAATGCAAAAGACAGGACTGTCTTCTCCCCCAAATTCATATATTGAAGCCCTAGTGCCCCCCTCCTAGTATCACAGAATGTGACTGTATTAGCAGATAGATTCTTTAAAGAGGTCATTAAGTTAAAATGAAGACTTTAGGGTAGGCTCTACACCATTATGACTGGTGTCCTAAGAGGAGAGGAAGGGATCCCTGGGTGGCGTAGCGGTTTAGCGCCTGCCTTTGGCCCAGGGCGCGATCCTGGAGACCCGGGATCGAATCCCACGTCGGGGTCCCAGTGCATGGAGCCTGCTTCTCCCTCTGCCTGTGTCTCTGCCTCTCTCTCTCTCTCTGACTATCATAAATAAAAAAAAGAAAAAGAAGAGGAGAGGAAAACACATGGGGACACTTGGGGCAGGCATCCATAGCAGGATGACCATGAGAGGACATTGTGGGAAGGCAGCCATTTGCAAGCCAAAGAGCGAGGCCTCAGAGAAACTAACTCTGCTGACACTCTAATCTTGGCCCTGCAGAAGCCGGTTCTGTGAGGTAGTAATCTTTCATCATAGAAGCCTCCAGCCTATGGTACCCTGCTCTGGCATACTAACACATGCATTTGTTAAGTGTGATTTGTACCTGGAGCACTAATAGAATAATATGAATTCCAGTTGCATGGCTAAGGTCAAGCTTTCTTTCTGGTTGTACAATGGGTAAGTTTAGAACAAATACACTAGCAAGAAGAAAAATAACATTTTAGAGGTGGTAGGGGATCCTGCATCTGACACACCCAATGACAGAACCCAGGAGATGTAAGGAATGAGCACAGAAGTGAAGGCCCAGAATACATCATAGTTTTATCACTTTATCTGGCACTGGAAAATCCTCTGGTTTCCACATCGAGCATATAGATGGGCAGTGACTATTTAATGCTCTATATTTCTGGGTGTCTTAAAGTCAAAATAAACAATATTTTTAATACCTTCCTTCCTCATATGGGGCTGCAACTATATTTCACGGAGCAGAAACAGATTCCTCTTTACCATCATGTATTAGTCAGAATTGTTTAGTCTATGCTGCAGTAACAAATAAACCCAAATCTTACTGTGGGGTTGTAATAAAAGTTTATTACTGCTTGTATGAGTCCAGGGCAGGCCAGATGACTGTCTTCTGTCTTGGAGCTATGCCACCCAGCCCTTTGTGGAGGGAAGAATTGGAAAATAGTGTAAGATTAAGGGAAATAAAAATAAATGGGATGGCAGTTCATGGCCTCCAATTTTTCTACTGTTATCACAAAAAGTTTTGTTATTTTTTCATGTCTGTATTCTTGAAAGACAAGGAATGTAGAGGCAACCCATTTAGGTTTCCTCTGCCATATGGGAAGCAGATTTTAAAGAGAAGAGGGAGGACCCTTGGCTGTAGCTCTACTGTACATGGCAAGACTCCAGCCAGTGGCTAGCATACAAGGGAGACGGGGCACCAGGGGAAAAGGCCAGCCTGAGTTTCTAATTAGAAAACGATCGTTGTTTCCACTGCCTGCCCCTGCCTCCTCTGGCTGACCCGAGCAGGGGCCTCTTGATTCCAGGCTCATGGGGCTTTGGTGGAGTGTAAGGATGGACACTGCCAAGTGTCTGAGATGTTTCTGCATTCAAGAAAACATATTTTGGTTCCAGTGTCATCACATTAGTTCACATTCAGCTGCTTCCAATCTCTATTGTCACTACTACCCCATCTGTGCTAAGTGTGAATGACGGGAAGGACCAGGCAAAAGGGCAGATACTGCCCAACCTCCTCTCACCTGTGCCTTCCCCTCCACCTCACTGTGATAATGGCAGATGCCACACAAGGGTAGAGCAAGTCACTTATCCATTGGACCAAAGGAGTTTCTATTTTTGTGAACTTGAAGTCGCACAACAAACATCCCAGACCCTGGGTTCAAAGCTTCATCCTTGAGATAACACTATAAATCAGGTTCCCTAACTGTTTTTGTAAGTGCACTAACTGAGCCCTAGCAATGAGCCAGTGCTAGTGTGCTAAGGCATATCTGCCTACTGTGTCCTTTCTGTTAGAATATTTATGACATGACTGCCATATAGTCATGATGGGACAAGTGATGAAGTCTTAAACACTGCAAAAACAATGAAAAGAGCTTCTTTAAATCAATTCCCTCCCCCTTCCTCATTCACATACCCTTGTGCACTTTGAACATGGCATAACCTTTGAGCCACAGAAGCAAGCGAGTTCATCAGTACATTAGCAAGAGGACAGGCAGATGGGGGTCCACTGAGTTCACCACCATTTCCCTGAATCGGTAATTCACCATTTAGCCCAGAAGACACCAATTTGCTAGAGCATAATCTCCTCCAAGACATCTTCCCTACTCAATTACTGCTACTCAGTGACTGGGTCCAGAATTAGTGCACAGACCAAGTGACTCATGCCTGCAGTACTCATGGCAATAAGGATTGATGTGTTCAAGGCAAGGACAAGATTTATGGATCTCCTTACTGATATGATTTACTGAAAGCCAGCTTTTATTACCTAAGAGCCAGCCATGGACATGTGCTGGGTGCACTCCAGATAAATGCCTGGGGGTGGGGGGAGCTCTGTGAGTGGCTGCCAGGAACAAGGAAGAGGAAAGGGGGAAAAATAAAGAAATGACTTTACAGACAAGACACTTGTCAAAAATGCAGGGGTCCAATGCTCCAGGAATAGCTGGCTATGATGAGAAAAAGAAAGGGGAGGCACCATTTGCAGGCAATGGACAGTCAGAGGCCTTGTCACACTAACTACTGAGTGGGCAAGACTGATTTACGGATGGGCTGATAATGGTAAAGAAATAAAGATTGATTTGTTCTAGAGCTCATTTGGAGAAAAGTGAAGATAAAAAGGGGGAGAGAGACTGTGTTCTGGGAAAAGCCTCATCTTGAAGGTACACACACAGGGCTGATTTGAAAATAAGGGGATGCTGGGGAAATTCATTACTGTGTGGGTGTGGCCGGTGTGCCAGGGACATTGTGATGCCTGCATTGCAAGCAGCCACACGTATGACTGTGCCAGTCCTGTGTGAATCTGTGCCCAGGCCTCAACTAGTACCATGTGGGAGAGAGAAGCTTCAGACTCAGGCCACTTCCTCAGAAGACAGGAAAGTTGAGAGTGAGTCTGGACAAATAACACATGCAAAGCTCACAGCAGTAGAACAACCCTAAAGTTCAATACTTCTGGGAGAGATCTCAGCCCCTCTCCCCTCAGTAGTCAGTGTCTGTTTACCCTTGGTCTTAGCACAGTCAATGCTTCCTTGGAAAATTCACAACAGATTATGGAAAATAATCATTTCCTACTTGGCATCATGGCTGCTCCCAGACCCCTAGTGAAGCCCTAGATCATTATCAAGAGAACCAAGAAGTTCAGCTGGTACCCATCACACCCATGTGTCAGAATTGAGTGTAACTGGCAGAAATCCAAAGGCATTGACCATAGGGTACACAGAAGACTCAAGAGCCAAATCTCCATGCCCAACATCAGTTCCAGGAGGAGCAAAAAAGCAAAGCATGCACTGCCAGGTGGCTTCCAGAGCTCCTGGTCCACAATATCAAGGAGCTCTAAGTGCTGCTTATGTGCAACAAGTCTTACTGTGCTAAGATTACTCATGGTGTCTCCTCTAAGAACCGCAGAGCCTTTGTGGAAAGAGCAGCCTGGCCAGCCAGCCATCACAACCCCAATATCAGGTTGCACAGGGAAAAGAATAGACAGATAGCTTGTGAGCATGTTGTATTTTGTTAATAAAACCATACAGCTACAAAAAATACCTGGAGAAAGTCATCCCACCTAACACACTTTCCTAACAATGTGTGCCACTCCTTAACAAATGCAATTAACACAAATAACATAATTGTTATTTCACACTGATTGCATTTTGCTTGTTTATTGTCTGCCCACATATACATTATACTCTAAGGTTACTGACAGCAAAGACTTTATCAATAGTTCCTCACACACAGTAGATGCTTAATATGTATCTGTTGAAGGAATTATCTGGGCTATTCATGTGTCTATTCATTAAAAAATATTTATTAAGTGGCTCTCATGTGCTGGGTACAAAAATAAAAATACATGCAGTGGTGACATATGCACTGTAGAGAAGTAAAATGACAGATAGAAAGGGGGAGGTGAGTGGCTACTTTACTTTGAGGAACTGGGGAAGGCCTGTGATATTTGGGCTGAGGCTTTACAAGAAGTAGGAACCTTTCTGGAAAATAGCAAAACATCCTAACATAGAAGCAATCTTCATCTGTTTGAGGAACAGAAACAATACTGTACAGCTACAGCCAAGTTCATTCACTCATTCATTTCTTCATTTACTCACCCACTCACTCTTTCATGCGAGGCTTCTGGGCAAGGTTCTCAAACTCAGACATACCTAAAGATAATCCTGCGGATGGGTTACTGGCAGCACAGCTCACAGGAGCTCAAGAGAACAGAGACACTGGTTTCTAAGGTGAGGTCTACAGACTCTGGTCATCTCTGAGATGCTTTCAAGGAGGCTAGGAAGCCACAACCATTTCCATAATATGCTCCTATGTTAACCACCTTTTTCATAGTGTTAACATTTGCACTGGTGGTTTCAAAGTAACAGTGGCAAAAACTTTAGTATGCAACACACTGTATATCTGTGATAATGGAAAAATACCAGTAGGAAAAAAATGTTTTTTTTTAAGATTGTTCTTAATCAGTAAAATTACTAATTTTATGAAGTATTATTTTTGATCTCATATCTTCTAAATAGCCTTTATAAAAGATTCTCTTTATTTATTTTAGAGAGAGAAAGGGAAACAGTTCCCATGCATACATAGGCAAGCAAGGAGGGGAAAATGGAGAGAATCCCAAGCAGACTCCACACTGGGCCAGTCTAGGGGCTTGATTCCACTATCCTGAGATTATGGCCTGAGCCAAAAACAAAAATGGGACACCGAATGGACTAAGCCACCCAGGTGCCCCTCTTTTAAATATTCCTTTTGATGAAAAGGGAAGTATCCATAAAGTACTTCTGCTACATGTGGAGGTACAAAGTTTATCTCAAAGAAATCATCTGCGTGACTATTTGAGTTGCAAGCTGAACTAGCCAGTTTTTTCATGGAACACCATATTTACAGGAAAGAGTCTTTGGCAGCAAACTGATCATGCAGACTTGAGAAGCAGACATATTCCTAAAAATGTGCAGCATCAGCCTGTCAATTTGAGGAAATCAATTGGCAATTTCTGTTGCCAACTATAAAGTTCAATCTCAAAAGAGAAAATTTGAATTTTGGAAAACTCAGATCTGTCCCTGTAATCCTGACAGCTTCCCAATCAGTAAAGACTTTTCTGATGAAATTGGTGATGAAAATGGTAAATGTGATTTTTGTTCATGTAAAATAAAATGTGTTAACATTTGCAAGAACTGGGTAACTCAAGTGAGTTATAAAATTTATAAAATGACCAATGCATAATGTTACAAAATCATGCACAGAGAAAAGATGCAAAGTGCAAGAAAGACCAGAGAATTCTAATGTACAAGAATATGGATATTTGTACACAACAAAGCCTTCTGCATTTACTTGAACAGATTACTAAAATACTCTTCTCCTTTCCAACTACATATCTGCATCCAAATATGGAAATCTTACTGTATATATGTAATATATATTATTAGATATAGATAAGATTTATATATATTATATATATGCAATACACTAAAAATGTCACTCTTCTTACTAATTTTGTGTCTTGAAAAAGTTATTTTTCCTCAAGAAATGTCATTTATATTAGCATGTAATAGATTTATTATAGATAGATAAATCCATAAATAATTTTTAAATCTTCATTTTAATTTCAAATATGGTATACATTGATTGATGCAATAGATTCACTATTTATACTTGTAAATAAATTCTTATTTTTGTGAATTTCTGTTTTAATTTCTAATATGGTGTACATTGGTAGATGTAATTGACATAAACAAAATAAAAAATATATAATTTCTAATTACTTGGATTTGTAGGCCCATCTAATAATGACAGTCACTCCCTGTGATATCTATATTGATATTAAAATAATATTTATTCTAAAAATAACAAAACATTCTCACAAATAATTCCTAATAGAAATGTTTTACTGTCATGTATATCATTCATTATTTCACTAGAAAACCTATCTAGCACAAATGAAACGATCTAAATGGGCATATGCATCCCAATGTTCCAAAATAACCAAGGTATGGAAAAAGCTGAGATGTCCATTGACAGATGAATGGATAAAGAAGATGTGGTCTATATACAAGGGAATATTACTCAACAATCAGAAAGGATGATACTTACCATTTACATAGACATGGATGGAACTGGAGGGTGTTATGCTGAGTGAAATAAGTCAATCAAAGAAAGACAATTATCATATGGTTTCACTCATATGTAGATTAAAGAAACAGCACAGAGCATTAAAAGGAAAGGGAGGGGAAACAGAATGGGAAGTCATCAGACAGGAAGACAAACGATGAAACATTCTTAACTCTAGGAAACAAACTGAGAGTTGCTGAAAAGGAGGTGGGTGGGAGGATGGGGTAACTGCATGATGGGTATGAAGAAGGGCCTGTGATATGGTGAACAGGGGGTGTTACATGCAACTGATGAATTATTGAACTCTATATCTGACACTAATGATGTACTATACGTTGGCTAATTGAATTTAAATTAAAAAACTAAAAATAACATAACACTAAAGTAATAGCAAAATAAGATAAATAAATTCCAGTTGGTTAACATACAATGTAATACAATATAGTTAGTACATACAACACCTAGTGCTCATCACAAGTGCCCTCTTTAATCCCCAAGCAACAGACTCTTAACTCTAGAGAACACACTCTGAGTTATCAGAATGGAAGTGGGTAAGGGGATGGGCTATATAGGTGATGGGGATTAAGGAGTGCACTTGTGATAACCCAATACTATTTCAACAAGGGAGGAAGTATGAATAGCACATTAAAAGAAGCAACAAAGTAAAAAGGGAAAGGAAAGGAAAGGAAAGGAAAGGAAAGGAAAGGAAAAAGGAAAGGAAAAGGAAAGGAAAGGAACGAAAGTAAATACAAGGTAAGAAGAAAGTACCAGGGGGCACTGAATACAAACTGGTGGTTGAACGTCCCTTGTCCCCTCCTCCCTGCCATTCCCTTCCCTTCACTTCGTTCCCCCCTTCCCTTCCCTTCCCTCCGCTTCCCTTCCCTTCCCTTCCCTTTTCCCTTTTCCCGTTCCTGTTCCATTATTCCCTTCCTCTCTCCCTTCCTTTCCGTGCCTCTCCTTTCCTTTCCTTTCTAGTCATTTCCTTTACCTTTCCCTTGTCCTTTCCTTGCCTTTTCCTTTCCTTTCCTCCTCTCCTCTCCGCTCCTCTCCTCTCCTCTACTCTCGCTCCTCTCCTCTCTCTCATCGCTCCCCCCTCCCCTCCCCTCCCCCCTCCCACCCCCTGCCCCTCACCTCCCACGCCCCTCCTCCCCTCCCCCTCCCTCCCCTCCCAATCCCCTCCCCTCCTCCCCCCTCCCCCTCAAAAAAGAAAAGAAAATCTATATAGCATTGGTAGATGGCTTTGAAGGTACAAAGCTCTATCCTAAGTGATTTCTATCACTTGATTTGTTTAATTTTCAAATCAATCTTGTGAGCAATGTGTTATGTTTGCATGTTTTAGATGAGCAATTTGAAGTTAGAAAAGTTAGGTTGTTTTCTGCATATTTTCTAATAGTGGTAGGCACACCAATGCCATAGACTCCACTAACTGTACCACACAGAGCTAATCCACAGAATATAGTGAACATAAATGTGAATTTTTTTAATTAAAATTAAAAATTAAAATTTTTGCAGGAACATTGAAATTTTGAGTTATAGGCAAAGCAGCCCCTCTGTTCACACAGAAAGTCTGAACTGCTGTTGATCACTGGGAACTTCTCACTTAGTGCTCACCTGCAGGTGACCATATCCATGCCACAGCTCACCCACACTGGCCTGTGCCAGAAGGAGAGGGCTCTCCTCTTTTTCTTTGAAGCATTAGACTCATGCATTTGTTATGTATGACCTATTAGATATTTCACTATAAATGAACATAATTCTCTTGTCTAAGTAATGTCAGAATTTTCATTTTAATTTCATTATGCTTTAGTCTTCTGGCTAATGAGCAACTTAAGTATTTAACAGTAATAAAGTCAGTAATGGCATCTGCAGACAGGGGAAGAGATACACTAGCAAGGCCTTTCAGATCTGGCTGTCTACCTCCTAGAATTACTCTAGTGTTTGAACTCTTGGCCAATTACCCGTGCTCCTTCTGCCCTCTCAGCCCAAGCACCACCCAGATGGCTTTGATTTGGAGGCACTCAATTTATCAAAACAGTTTGTTATGTTAAAAAACTATTTGATGTCAGAGAAGCCATATGACCCTTTTTATGTGTACTTTTCCTGGAATAAGAAATCAATTTGCCCATTTTAAACAAAGTTGAGGTCTAGAGAGACTTGAACTAGAGTTACATTCATAAACCAATAAGAAAAATATACTAAGAAAGACATAGTCTCCCATTCCTGGACTCACTGGTGTTTGGAATGGAGGGATATGTCTTCCAAGGGCTCTCCTGGAGGATAGACCTTGCTCAGCCTGCCTCATGTTCACCTGGGGGTCCAGTTAAAAAAAAAAAAACAAAAAAAAAACGGTGGTTGTGCTCCAATTTCCCTGGGTTTGACTCAGCAATATTCTGACTTGGGAATCCAGGAATCTGAACTTTTACAAGTAATACCTAGTGATTCTAATGAAATTCTTTAGGCATGATTTGAGAACCAATGTTTTTACTCTTGGCATTCTCTTCTGCAAATAATGTTCACTTGAATTCCCAACCATCCTTCTCCTCACATCCCAC
The DNA here is from genome assembly GCF_011100685.1 of Canis lupus familiaris. NCBI lineage: Eukaryota > Metazoa > Chordata > Mammalia > Carnivora > Canidae > Canis > Canis lupus. Next base: position 4,197,662 of record NC_049238.1, read on the forward strand.
CCTTAATTGAATTCTCATGGGTTTCTGTTCTCATAGCTCCTCTTCTATATTGCATACCAAACGTGTACTAAGGACTCCCAAATATGGAGATCCAGCTGTGAGTTCCTTCTCAGCTCCAGACTTGGTTGCTAAGGTGGCTGATTTTCTCATGGGCTCTTTGAGATGAACTTTTGGGAGTTTGTCCTCCCTAAGATATAGCAGTGTGTGGTCTAAGGAATGATTCCAGCTCCACCAGAGAGCTATAATTGAGTAAAGGTAATCCTGGTCATCTCACCCTTCCTTGCCAGAGAGTGACTCAGGAACTAGATTGAGTTGTGCATGGATGGCATTCTGCAGGCCATCAGGATCCATTCTATAATAAGCACATAAACCAACCATGTCAAATCCACTAACAAGAAACGAGCCATGGGAAGAGGTCACCGATGTCTCTTTAAATGGATCTTCTATTAGTCATCTGATACCCAGAACTGCTGCATCCACTCCAAGAGAGTGCCCTTCCCTACTCTGAAGAGTAAGCCAAGAGATTGGCAGAGAAATGGAACCAGAGCCACTAGGTTGAGCCAACCACTGGAGTTTATCTTACCTAAGAACTTCCAGTTATTGGAATAATCAATTTGCTTACTGCTGAAGCTGGAAACTAGATTTCTGGTTTAGTTTTCTGTTAATGTTGGAGGCATCTGACTGAAACAGAGAATGTCATGGTCTGAATGTTTATATCCTCCCCAAATTCCATGTTGAAATCCTAAACCCAGTATGATGATATTAAGAGGTGGGACCTTTGAGAAGTGACCAGGTCATGATTGGGATCCATGTCCTTATACAAGAGAACCCAGAATGCTCCCTTGCCCCTTTCATATGTGAGGATACCAGAAGTCTGCAGTCCAGAAGATGCCCCTCAGCCAAACAAGGTGGAACTCTCATCTTCCACCTTCTAGAAGTATAAGAAAAAAAAATCTGCTGTCAATGAGGCACTCAGTCTGTGATATTTTATTATAGCAGCCCAAACAGACTGAGATAGATAACAAAAGCTATTCAAACAAAACCTACCATGTTGCTTCTCATGTGGGCGCTTTTTTTTTTTTTAAGAGATTTTTTTTTAATTTTTTATTTATTTATGATAGTCACAGAGAGAGAAAGGCAGAGACATAGGCAGAGGGAGAAGCAGGCTCCATGTACCAAGAGCCCGATGTGGGATTCGATCCTGGGTCTCCAGGATCGCGCCCTGGGCCAAAGGCAGGCGCCAAACCGAGGCGCCACCCAGGGATCCCATGTGGGCGCTTCTTCATAGACATAGCATCTACCATGTGTGGTGAACACATTCTCCACATAACAAAAAAATCCTTCTGAAGTTTGTGCTTTTTTTTCCTTCTTGGTAAGTCCTTAACACATCAAGTACACACCTGAATTGTTTTTGCACCTTAGTTCATACAACAATACCATGGGCCTTGCAAGAATCTGCTTTCTTTTTTTTTTTTCTTCTTTTATTATTATTAATGTTCATCTTCATCTTCAAATTTCTTTTTTTTCTTCTTTTATTATTATTAATGTTCATCTTCATCTTCAAACTAGTAAAAGGAAATGTTTTATTTTGCATTTTTATTATTTTTAGTGACCTTGAGCAGATCTTTACATCCTTCTCAGCTGTGTGTTTCTCCTCAGTGAATTATTTATTCATATAATTTCCTCATATTTTCATTAGGTTTCTGGCATCTGCTTGTTGATTTGAAGGAGTCCCTTTGATACTCTAGATACAGTCCCTTGTTTGTTTGGTACTAAAGATGTATTCTTTCCTGGTCATTTAACTTTGTGTTATTTTTTTTTTTTTTTTTTTTTTTTTTTTTTTTTTAAATTTTTATTTATTTATGATAGTCACACAGAGAGAGAGAGAGAGGCAGAGACACAGGCAGAGGGAGAAGCAGGCTCCATGCTGGGAGCCCGACGTGGGATTCGATCCCGGGTCTCCAGGATCACGCCCTGGGCCAAAGGCAGGCGCCAAACCGCTGCGCCACCCAGGGATCCCATGTGTTATTTTTTGTTGAGGAAAAATCACTATTCTTTTTATGTATTCTTTTTATATTCATACTTCTACCTCACTCAAAAGTTAATACACTTCAAGTCGAGCTTAAGAAATTCCTTTTACTTCGGCACATGAGTGGCTTAGTTGGTTGAGTGAGCAACCCTTGGTTTTGACTGGGGTCATGCTCTTGGATTCATGGGGTCTCAGGTTCATGGTTTTGGCTGGGGTCATGATCTCGGGTTCATGGGATCCCCATGTTGGGCTCCACGCTCAAGGGGGAGCTTGTGTATGCACGTGTCTGTATCTCTCTTCTCTCTCACTCTCTCTTTCCCCAGTCCTTCCTCCACTCACTCAAATGCTCTCCCTCTCTACAAATAATCTTTATTAAAAAAATAAGAAATTCCTTTTATCCTGAGATCATAAAAAAATCATCTACTTGATTTTCTTTTGTTTTATAATTTTACTTTTCAATTTAAGTATTTAATCTAGTTGAAAGTTTAATGGAAGATGTAAAGAAGGAATTCAACTTTTTTATCAACATATGGTGAGCCAGTTTTTTAAACATCATTTCACTAAATAATCTTTTTGCTAGTTATTTGCTAACATTAATATCATATTTACATTAGTTTTGTTTGTCTGATTTGTTCTATTAGCCTGTTCTTATACAAAATCATACTATTGATTATTTATTTGTGTTGAACTGAAACTTTGTAGTATTTCTTAATAATTAGTCGGGTGACTTCTCTATCTTTGATTTTCTTTTTCAAGCTGCTTTTTTTCCATTTACACTTTAGCATCAGTTTATCAGATTCCTCTCTAGCTTGCTGGGATTTTTGAAAGAAATTGCATTGAATTTAGATATTAATTTGGGAATAATTTATATTTTTATAATGTCATATAATCTTACATTTGAAAATAGTATTTTTCTAGTTGTTTATCCTATAATTTTTAAATATTCTATTAAGATCTTGTGCATTATTTTTTAGTCTTTATATATTTTATATATTTTCTTATTGCGCTTGAGCTACTGTTTGATATTATATTTTCTGGTTTATTATTACCAATAAAGAGGAATGCAATGAATTTTGTATGCTGATCCAATATGAGGAAAACTTGCTAAACACACTTATGGGTTCTAATAATACTTCCATTTATTGTCTTGGGTTTTCTTTTTCTTTTCTTTTTTTTTATATTTTTTTACTTATTCATGAGAGACACAGAGAGACAGAGAGGCAGAGACACAGGCAGAGGGAGAAGCAGACTCCATGCAGGGGGCCCGACATGGGACTCGATCCTGGGTCTCCAGGATCACGCCCTGGGCTAAAGGTGGCGCTAAACCACTAAGCCACCGGGACTGCCCTGTCTTGGGTTTTCTATTGGAAATATGGTATCATATGCAAATAAGTGTTTTTCTGTTCCTTTTCAATTGTTTTCATTTACATCTATCTTTCTTATTATTTGTCTAGAGTTTCCAGTACTTTGTTGAACAGTAGCAAACTTTCTTTGTTTCTAAAGTAAAAGAAATGTCCAAATTCCCCCCCCCCCCCCCCAAATAAGATCTTGATTGAACAGTTTTGGTAGAATCTATTTTTATATATTTCAAAATCCCACGTTTCAGGGGAACTCTGGGCAGAGTGGATTATATGATTAGTCAGCACCACATTCTGTCCCCCTGCAGACAAGATTGGTCAGAACCCTGGGCCCATGGGACTCCTCCAGAGGGACAAAAAATAATTTAATGTATCCAGAGGGACTTTAAAGTATCCAGAGGGACAATAAAGAATTTAATGTTGACGGGTACCTGCCAAGAGACCCTACTGCCTTCCTTTTCCTCTCTCCACATAAAGTCTTGATTGTAGGGTGGAAGATTAGGTTTGTCTAATCAATAGTAAAATGGACCCAAGTCCTGGCCCTTGATAAAACAAAGCAGAAGTAAAAACCACAAATCCCATACCCCTAGAATTGTAAGAGTAGAATCAATGGTTCACATTGTGTTTAGTTTAAGCAGATGATCCTGAGAACCCAGAAAGCAGTGAAATCAACTCAGTGAACTATCAGTGCACAAAAAGAATCATTTTCCCACAGCCTGTAAATCTCTGGGAAATAAAGAGTATTCCCCTTTTTCATAAACAGCATGGATAAAGCAAAGAAAGTTGATCACATTTAATTAAACCCTTGTAAGGAATGAGAAAGAACACAACCAAACCCAAAAGACTAGATGGAAAAATTATCTTAGCTCATACAGAGGATGTCCATATAGCAGATGGTGGCTGGAACCAAAGGTTTCACAAGCCTGCATCTATGGGCTCCCCAGAATCACTGGAAATTAGATGCCACTCTAGTAAGACTAAGTTTTCAACACCTTTTTGAATGAAAGCACAAAATTAAACTGAATTAGGGAAAAATAAATTTACATTCCCACTCCATTTTGTAGACCAAGAACTCAATTTGCACTTGTATTCTTGTGTCAAAGCAGCCCTGTGATAGGTTCAACCACTATCATCACCACTTTACAGAGAAAACAGAAGTTTAGAGTGATTGGCTGATTTTCCTATGATTACAAAGGTATGTTATAGAGTCAAGATTTGAACCTGTACCGTCTGATTCTAGGGCCACCTCATGTTAGCCATTCCTCAGCTAGGGGGTGAGGTCAGCTATTCCCCGTGACTTTGCTCCCTAAACATATATTTAGGAGTATTCTCTCTTTCCCTACGACCACACTCTTAGGCTTTCACAATCTCCTTTTTTTTTTTTCTTTTCAGATTTCTTTGCATTTATTAAATGTCATGATTGAAAATTGATCTGTATTACCCTTTATAGTTCCAATTTGTGCATTTTTACTGCCATCCCATATCCATCACATACATATGCTACAGATATTCACTCTTTGTGGTTGTGATTTCTGTGGTTTGTTTCTAAAATGACCAGCATCCTTATCAATATTCTCACTAGTATATCCTAACTCATAGACACACATTGTGATCTGGAGTTCATAGCTGTGGGCCCCAGCTGCCTGCCTCTCCCTTTTACCTGATGATTGTTTTCTACTCCCTAAATTGGCTGAAGCCATTTGTAGGACCCCCAGAAATGTAGTGGGGCTCTGACTACACAATAGGAACACCTACAGCTGATTTTTTTTTTTACATTAATTTTCTCTTTTGTCTGCACAGTGGATGTACTAGATTGGGCGATCACAGATTCCCTGACACAGTAGCATAGCACTGAGGTGGAAGTGACCATTATTGAGATCATTGCAACACTCCTATAACTTCTTTCCTCTGAATTATCGTTTTCAAATGTCTTGCTCTTGTCTTGCTATCTGCTACTGAAAAGAAGATACCATGAATGCAACATTATCATTTCATATTAATCATTCACTCAGGGAAATAAAATTTTGGTTGTTTAATTATACATTAAGTTCTAATTATTATTTTTTCTTACTTTTTATTATTGTTATTATTACTACCAAGTTTCTAGTACAGAAAAGCAGCAATTTAGCTGTTGATCAGGGCACTGCTGTGTTCTAGGTGAATTGAACTTGTTTCTGGTCTCAATTGTCTGCATTTCAGTTGGTTCTATTTGCCCTAAACTAATACCTAAATGTGTGCATTTTAATGACTTCTCCAAATAAACATGTTCCCTAAAAGTGCTGGAAGTTCTCAATAAAGATATAGTTTCTATAAAAGACTCTTAATGTATAAACAAAGCTTGTAAGTCTCCATACTAAGATTTATCGAGCTCAATGTATTCATCTCAGCCAACATTCGGGTTTGTTGTGTATGGAGAAATTGCCACCAGCTTCAGAGGTGCACATCAGAAACACATATGTGTTTTTTTTTATTTTTTTAACTACACATTCCAAAGTCCATTCCCCAGGATATCTGGCTAAGTCATTTTAGAGTTCTATCTAGGCATAGGTACTGGAGAAAAGCTCCACAGATGATCCCAATGTCCACCTCTGGTTCTAGAATCACTGTCTCAGACATTGCTGAGACCACCCGATGGCACAGCCTGCCTCTGCTTCAGAGATATTCCGAGGCATGATGGATAGATCCTGTCATAAGCATGTTGATACATTTTTTTAATCAGTGGTCCTGATTTCAAAAGTCCTAAAACTTTACTTAAAAAATGTATTGTAATTCATTTGGTAGCCATCCTTGACCTTAACTAACCTGAGACTATGTATAATCCTGTTTATCTTGCTAAGTATAAATACTCATTTGTGTTGATCCAGAAATAAGATTAAAAGTTAAAAATTCTAAAAACAAAATATTTGAATAGAGAGTGCCACATCAGAGCCCACTGAAGGATGTTTCAAAATACAGGATGTGATATCTGGATATCTGAGCAGAATCCCCAGTAGATAATATAGACTGGCACATGCTAATAAAATAGAGCGCTATTCTCTGGGTTACTGATAATCCATTCTGTGAAAATTTATGAATAATCTAGAAAATACTGATTAAAAGACCATTTTCAGGAGACTATTTTTCTCTGAGAGGATCTTAATAGATATTTGGAATTTTCGGAATCAGGTTTTGTTTCCTTTATTTTGTTAGTTTTTTTTTTTTTTTTTTGAAGTGCGGAACAAAAAGAATTCTATAACCAGATGCCTTATATAAATAGGTTTATTCTAAATGAAGCTTTTAGCAATGAAACGTTTGACCAATTTTGTATTTTGAGATTCAGAGTAAAGAGGTATGCAAACCCAAATGAAAAAAGAAAGAAAGAAAGAATGAAAGAAAGAAAGAAAGAAAGACCTTCCACACTAATACTAATAGGTTAAGAGCTACAAAACAGATAGAAAACAGAATAAGATTCCAATATGCTTTTTTGGTCTAGGTAAGTCATAGGATTTATTTTCTTCCATGGCCTCTTGAGTAAAATGTGTACATTTAAGATTTGGAAACTAATTAAGTCATGTAAACAATACAGATCTGCCATGATCATCTGTTAGAAGTGCTGATAGCCTTCAATGAAGTTCAATTTTCAAAATAATCTTTTAAAAAATTCAAATGCAAATCCACATTGCATAATACAGTTAAATTGCTGCCCCTACCCCTTGCCACTATCTATGGGTTGAATTACCCATGGTCAAGCAAGGTCTAAAGCAAATGATCCTCTTTGTGACTTATCATCAGAAGGTCAACAGCAGCCGAACGCTATGGTACCTGCCTATGCCATTCACCTCACTCTAGCCCATCACATGGAAATCTATCACTTCACATCACCATCATGAGTGTGAAGACAATACCACAAGATATGGGGGTGAGGGGTATGTTTACATGACTTTTATCACAAAATACTGTTATAATTGTTCTCTTATTTTAAGGCATTGTTGTTAATCTCCTACTGTGCCTAATCTATGAGTTAAACTTTATCATAGGTATGTATGTGTAGGAAAAACATAGTACATAAAGAGTTTGGTATTATCCATGATTTCAGGCATCGTCTAGGGGTCTTGGAATGGATACGCCATGGATAAGAGCCTTTTAAACATTCCCCTTTGCTCAGTTAAGGGTGAAAATAAAAGGAAGCCCCAAGGAAGGCATTGGAAAAGATGCTGATGTAGGTTTTATGATTTGAAAACATGAATAAACAGCAATTTACGCAAGTTCCCTGGGGATAGCATTTTATATATATTTATACATATATGTATATATACAGTATATCTATATATGTATAATATATACATATATGTATATATATCAAGTATCATATATATCATATCATTATATATGATACTATACTTGAGCTTGAGCTGTAATTTTAATTCAACTCAGGGAATTAATGATAGAGTGCCCGGTAAAATGTAAAGTCTGCTTTGCTTATATACTTTCAATTGATAAGTAATATGGCTCAGTTTTAAGACATTCTTAAGAGTTGACCAAGAGTGTGACAAGTAAAATTGGGACATTCTACACCTGAAATTCAAATATTCTCTAAGGACATTGGAAGACATTTATTAAGGAGTCCGTGATTCACATGACTAGGCTTCATTCTTCCTTGGGAAACTGTTCAATGAATGGGCTGTGCTCCACCTTAGCTGTCAGAGGGCAGTGCCCTCTGCATTTAGGTGAAATATGAAAGGGCTTTACATACTCCTGATCCCAGGAAGTGTTGACATAGCCACCTTCTCCTAGAGAAATGCTGATTATCATAGAAGATATCGCTGACACCAGGCATGTGAAGCGTGCGTAAGTGGAAGAGATCAAAAAAACAAAAGCCTATCATTTTCAATACCACACTGTTAAGTTGATATCTTTTTAGCTTTCATTTACTCTTTCTTGTTTTTCCTACCTGCCTATATCTTATCAGCTAACACGGATTTTCCTGACCCCAGCCACATAATAAAACCATCTAGGGAGGTTTTGAAATACCACTGCAGGGCCCCAGTGCAGAGCAAACTCAGCACACTCTGCAGTGGAACCCGGGCATCAGCATTCACAGGCTCCCCCAGTGGTCTCAACATGCAGTCCAAGGGCAACCTCGGGAAGAGCTGACTTGGTTGTCTCCAGTGCCTTCAGAACACCTGGTTGGTGAGACCACAAGGCATGAGCCTCAGTAAGGAAAGCATTCTGATAAGGAAAACAATTTGATGGGGAAGGAAACCTTCCCTTGGCTTATGTGTTTGCTGATGCTTCAACCTGGTGAGAACAGTGAAAACAGCCAATTCTAAAAAGTGCTGTCTATAAAAACACACCATACCTAGCAGAATTGTTAGTTCACTCTCGTTCATCTGCTTGTGATCATTTCATCTTATATTTATAATTACAATCTTACAATTATAATAACATAATTTAGAGACACATTAAGGATTTCATGGTTTTTTTTTAATATTTCATGACTTTTAGAAGAATTGAGTGCTAAGGTTAAAAACCACACTTTTTTTTTTTTTTTCTAATATGAAGCTTTTGGAGTACAAAGAAGGAAACACACTTTCTCCTCAACATGAAACCAAGAGGGCTTTAAATATAAGCACTTTGGATTTTGAGTAAAAAATATATTATCTGGCAATAGTTAACATTTATTGAACTGAGCTGAGAAAATAAGGTCCTTTTTTTTTTTTTTTTTTTTGGTCTGTCTTAATGATCTTGTAATTTTATGCTAATTCATTCTGTCACTAGACTCCTATCCTGGATAGTAATGTGTCCAGACAGAAAAATGTTGTTAAGTGTATTCATTTCTATAATATACGTATACATGTTCTATTGTATATAAGTTATTGATGTTATATTACATTGGATTTTAACCCATTTGCCCATCTCTGTTCATGGGTATACCATTTGTGACAGATTCCTTTATAGATTTGGAAGATTTCCTCATCTGACTCTAGAAGGAGCACCAGAGAGAAGTGAAATAAACTAACATTTATCAAACACCTAATATGTTCTAGACATTTTAAATAAAATACCTGATTTAACATTCAGTATAGCCACATAAGGTATTATTATTCCCATTCTTGGATGAAGACAGTGACTCTCAGAAGAAACAGATGACCTTTCCAAAGCCACATGTCCAGTGAATGTTTGAGACAGGACCAAACCAAATTGGAAGATGTTACAGGGAGGTAGATCCTCAGCTGAGAAAGAACTTTCTCATAATTGGAGCTATCTGTCACCAGGATGACAGCAGCTGGTGAGGTCTGATCACATTAGAGATATTTCAGCAGAGATTTAACATATGTGTTTATTCTTGAGAAGCATTTTCTTTCCTTCCTGGTCTGATAAACATCCTCTCCATCCTTCAAAGCCTGGCTCAAAGTCACCTCTTCTGAAAAAGCATTCTTGACTTCTCTGCCCCCCTTTGTTCTTGCATTAAATAGGATTTTGTCCTCCTGTTCTCTACCATTCACATCATATTACACTACATGTGTTGACACCGTTGACGTTCCTACTAAAATGCACACCATCTTTCTCTTCCAATTCTTAACACATTATTTTGCACATGGCAAGGACTTAAAAAACGTTAATGGGATGAATATTCAAGAATCAGTGTATTAGTAGACTTCTCCAGAGAAACAGAACCAACAGGATATGCAAGAGAATATATATAAAAAGAGATTTATTTTAAGGATTGTTCTGTGTGATTGTGTGGGCTGGCAAGTTTGAAATCTGCAGGGGAGACAGGCAGGCTGGAAATTCTGGTAGGAATTGATGTTGCAGTCTTGGGTAGGAAGGCCATCTAGAGGCAGAAGTCCTTTCTCTTAGGATGACCTCTAAGGCCTTAGACGATTGAATGAAGCCCACCCACATTATGGAAGATGATCTGCGCTATTCAATGCCTACTGATTTAAATGTTAATCATATCTACAAAATACCTCTAAAACAACACCTAGGATGGTTTAAGCAAACAACTGGGCACCATAGCCTAGCCAAGTTGACACATATAATTAACCACTGCAATTAGGTCCTGTGCTTCCCATACCATGATATTTTAAATAATAGGAGATTTGGGGATAGCTAATGTGATGTTAAACTTTTTATTTTTTGAAATTAATAAATTAAATGTTAAACTTTTCTATCATTCTATAAAAGAATATACATCTTTAATACCAAAAAAACCCCAGAAAAGATATGAATAGAATAAAAGATATTTGAAACATATGTTTTTCAAAAAACATACCACAGTGCTTATTTTAAATCAGTGCCAGTTTACAGATCACATTTTAGTAGCTTTTCATGCTGAGATTCTGTTATTCTAAAATCCTGATACTTTGCACAAGGACTAATGCTAAGTGGGCAGACTGCATACCCCTCCCCCATCTTGCCTCCTTCTGTCCTCTGGGTGCTCTTCCCTCACTCTTTCTACTGTTTGTCCATAGCTTCTACGGGGACAGTTCTTCCACCAAAGCATACTGCCTGCAATGCTCTTGTCTCCAAATAACAGTAAAATCAACTCTAATTGGCTTTTCCTATAAGAAACTATGTACTATGAAAATATGAGGCAAGGTGGGTTTCAATACTAATTTGATCCAATAATTGGGTCAAGATTCTCTTATCTTAGTCATGGATGCCAGCTTTCTCCCAGGCTGCTAGCAAGACAGCTGAAGTAGTCAGCATTTATATAGCACGCCACCATGAGAAGCTGAGAAGAGGTCACTTGCAGAAATTCTTTACGAGATGAGGAAAGACATCCCAGAAGCACCCATAGAAACTAATTTTCATCACTGATCCAAACTGGGTCCAGTGCCTACGCCTCTTACTGATTAAGGAAGTGGAAGTACTCTTACATCAATCAAGTTAATTCCTGGGACTGAGTTGACCCCTCTTGCTTTGTAACATATGGGATCTTTGAAAAATGAGTGAATACTAAAAACAAATCAAGATTCTGGTTGGGTGGGAGAAAAAGGAAATGGTTGCTGCATTAGTAGCTACCAATATCCATAAAGTCCATCCCATAATTTATTCAGCATTCACACACATTTTAATTTGCATGCATTCTTTATTTTAAAAAAAAGTTCTCACTTCTTTCCAAAAATTAGACAACACAGTCTTCCTTACTGTTCAGTACTGAGTCTAGGCCTACTCAGTGATGTGCTTTCTCCTATTTCAGGTACACATGCCTGGAGACCCCAAAGTCCATCATGATGAATTAGGGTCCACTGAGACATTCCACATATTTGGTAAGGAAAGAACAAGATAATGCCAAAAACAACCCAAAGCTTCCAATTTGGAAAGTGGCAGAGAGGGAATCATCCCACTGTGGTCACTGAACCATCACACTCAGCATATACCATCAGGTGATTCTTGGGGGGACTTCCATGTCTGGTTGGTGAGCCCTTGGTCAGCATCCAGAGATAATCTCCCTTTTCTATGGTGACCAAATTTTTGATGGCAATGGAAGGTGTCTTGGTGGGAACTTTCCCCATCACTGCAGTTTTTTCAGGCCTTGTGGTTATCTTAAACAATCATAGGATCTTTATAGCCATGCTTCTGGTTGCTATGGCAGCGGATGTCCTTTAAAGACTTGGTGGATCTCTAGCCCACTGTGCTCTCTGTCAATTCCATGGCCTAGCACCGTAACCTAAGATATTGTCTGATCACATTTTTGAGGGCATTGCATAGGCTCTTATTAATGAGTGCAAGAGGCAACCAACATAGTCCAAAACCCAGATTTTTTTCCATCCTTGTGCCTTAATATTTAAGTATCAGTGGTCATCACAGATCATAGTTTAGCCAGTAGTATTGTTTTGGCAAAGCAGAGATTGCCAACAGTGCAGGCCAGGAAACAGTTTCCTCGTTGCCCCTGCCCCACCTCCCTCCTACAGAATCTGCCCCCATTTTAGGGCCTGTTGCCTGCAGGACCTCATTTCCCGGCATCAAATTCTTTGGGTTGCAAGCAACAGAAAAAATGATATGGATACTCTCTTTACCCAACGCCTAGTGAGAGCTATGCTCTAGAAAATGTATTTTGGAAACACTGTTTTAAACACAAAGGAATAATCAGTGCAGAGGTTTCTATAGAAGGAGTGATTTGAAGTTACAGCATATTGCTCTGCATATTTTGAAGGAAAGCAGCTATGTTCCCATACTGGTCATTATACAAAGGATTCTGTTTATAATGAGCTAAGTGGATAAGCGATTAACATAAGGGAAATTGTCAGTTTCTACCACAAACATCTATAGTTAAAAGGGACAGAAATTCAAAATTAAGACTGTGTAAACAAGAGAATCTTGCAGTGCTTTTTATTATGATTATTTTAAAAGAACTGTCTCTCATTTGTCAACATAATACCTTCCCTTTTTTGTCACCAGATGCTAGAATCTCAGTTTATACATTTGTTCTAAAATCAACCTTATGGCATATTTTCTATTTGGTTTGTTTTAAAGAGATTACTATAACTAATTCACTGGTTCGACTTTAAAATCCTGTATATATTAGCCCCTTTCTATGATTTACTGGCTACCTGAGCACTCTTTCATTAAAAAAAAGAAAGAAAGAAAGAAAGATGTATTGCATTTAAAATAAGCACTTTCTTATCTCCCCTCATCAATTTTTATAGGCCCTCCAGTGCAGCATGCATCCAATACTCCTCGATTATTTAAAATCCCTTAATATCCCCTCTGATATGGGAACCCGAGATTGTTCTTGGGTGAATTCATGAATTTTCTCTGGAAATTTATCTCACAGATGCAGTTTTGAGACTTTTTATCGCTTCAGTTTGACTTTTCCTTGAGCCCTACCATGAGCTCCAAGTGATTGTATTTATCTTAGTTTGTCTGAAAAGGCACTCTGGGATCTGCAGTTTGAACTTGATGATGGATTGATAATTGAGGTTGGCTTTTTAAAGTGACGTTTTGGTTAAAAGTCATTTCAACAAAGAAAAACAGCTTTTAGAAAGTGTATATTCAATAAAATTCAAGAGGAGGGCCCTGGCTGGCTGTCAGGAAATCTCCTACCAGCATTGTCTTTGAAATTCTCCAGCCTGGTGGCGAACTAAGTGTCTTCTAGGAGAACAGACACAGCTTTCCTCATGGGCTCCTTTCCTGAAGACAAGGGAAAAGCATATCACATAATCAAATGCCCAGTTTCCATTTGGAATACAGACAATTCTCTCTTTTGACCCATAACCTTCCTGTGTGAGATGTGGAAACACACTCCATGCAGCATCCCAAGGATAAACATGCCCGTGATGGATCACCAATGGGTTAATTTTGATTAAATAAAGCCCAGAAGGAAGCAGAATTACAGAAGAGAGCCACCCTTCATTCTGTTCCTGCAGAACAATGCCCTCAAGGGCACAGTCTGCCCTCTGTGGGATGGCTTTAGGTCGTTGAGAGATTCCCTCGAATTCCATTCCACAAATGGTGGTTGCACTAACTTTGGGAAGGACCTCACACGTAATCAGAAGGCACTGCTGATTTCCAGGAGGGCTTCCATGAGCCACCTCTGTGGTGAGACAGCCACTGAGATAGGGGCATGCACACTCAAATCCCAGTACCCATGAGCCATTGGGTGGATCTGGGGAAGGAGAAAGGTGAGTGGTGACAGGAACAGGATTGAAAGGACACAAAGGAGACAGACACGTGTGACAGGAAGAAGAGGAGGTGGAGAGAAGGGGAGGCAGAAGGCAAAGCCAATTGCCCCCAGCTGAGCCCCTGATGCCGGGAGAATGAACCACCTGACAGAACACCGCCCAGGACCCTTCCATGGCTCTCTCTGCCTCTCACGTTTGGAGACCTCAATGACTAGAAGAACCAGAGTGACCCATGGGAAGAAAACTATTAGCTGTATCGTAACATGGGTGATCAGAAGTATGACCACCTAGAGACCAGGCCGAAGGAAGGCCGGCTCCTGGGTCAGAAGTTCATGGCCTCTCCTGCCCAGCCTCACCTGTCCAGGCGTGAGGCACATGCAAGCACCAGGACCACCAGCTACCACACGCACGGAAACAGTCCCCAGAATGACTCCCTATCTAAAAAAAGAGGCATGGCTTTTCTCCAGTGCATTTGTTTTTAATGTTTAACAAGCTGACAGGAGCGATTACTCAAAGGCTAACGGCCCACTTACTGGTTGCTCCAACACAAACAAATCGTCACCAGGCTGTCAGGACCTCGACAGGATCCATTCTACTCAAGACGCCTTAATGCATCGCCCGCATCTGCAACCACGCGTGCAGAGTGAGCCGTCCTTTCCAATACCTCAGCCCCCCCAAAACAATTATTTGCTATGTTTTTATTAAAAGGTGGGAGGAAAGATTTTCCTAAAAAATGGGCTGTGGGAAACAAACGAACACACAAGCTCAGGGTGAGTTTAGAGTGCTCATAACCAGGTCACCATCTGCTTTTGCTTCTTAATCAGATAAAGGGTCTCCTCTGAACCATTTGTGCTCTCAGCCAAGTTGTCTGTAAAGATGTCCGTGCCTTCGAGCACTAGGCAATAGAAAAAGTAAATCCAATTGGAGCCCTTGTTAGGAAACATTCTGGAACGCATCACGGGACCAAACCACAGCCCCTCTGGAAGGAACACGTTTGTTCAAGTGTTTGCAGAAGTACAAAGCCAGCTCAAGTTTTCAGAGACTTACTGTTGATCTTCCTTGAAACTCTGGGGTGGGTCTGGCAGCAGGTTTGATACTGAGACAAGACTGGCCTGTTGCAGTTATCCTACTCATGAAAGTCTCCAAAGGGGACATGTGTACCTTGTCATCTCTGACCTGAGTGGGAGCTTGCCTTGCTCTGCTCTCTCATGCTCTTGCTTTCTGGCATCCATGGCCCTCTTGAGACACTAAACAGAGTCACCAAGCCCCTCCGAGTGGGATGCAGCATCTGACTTCACAGCTGTCACTGTATGCTCAGAGTGTCACAACAGCTTAGGACAGATCAGGGAAAGTCACTTTTGACGAGCATATTAGGAGAGTCAGTCATCATTAACATGCCAAAGCTAGGTGGCCTCCACCTGCTTGTCCCCATTGAGCCAAGCCTGGCTTTGCAGCCTTTGATTAATGGATGGTATCGGCAGTCAGGAGCCTCTCACTTGATGGAACGGCTGTACCCTTCCAAGGCAATTGTGTCTTTTGCTGAAAGGTAATGAAGAGTAAACATGGAGTTGAGATAAACTCAGCCAGACAAGAATCAAATGCCCCCTGTATCACCACGATTACTCATTTCTACAATTCTGAGAATTCAGCCCATGAAGGGGCCAAACAGCTCGTTTGTTTGCGAGACTTGATTAATAATTCTGCACTTTTGACTCAGCTCAATGCTTTCTTTGCATTTGTCCAGGTATTTGGAGAAGATAAGAATTAAATGGGAACTGAAAGGTATGATATAGACATATTCACACACGTACCATGTAGTGTCTCCCTTTGACGCCCTTCAGATTGGCAGATGTCACACTGATCAAGGCAACAGATGATCTGGTGTACGTTTCAAAAAATGTCCTGCAGTCACTGAGGTCTGTTAAATTATTTCATCAAATTAGTGCCTGTGATTCAGAGGGGGGAGGAAAAAATGTAAATGTTAACCTAGGCTAGCAAGCCAGGTGGGCATGCTTTGTCTTCAATTTGTTTTTCAGGAGATGAGATTCCATCTCTCCCAGTAAAGGTCAGATACCTCCCCCTTGTGGTTCAAGGTAACTGGTTCAATCCGATTACAACCTGTGCTCAGGTGTTCCACTTGCTTCACAGGTAGGTCACGTGACAAGCGAGGAGCTGAATTTATCACAAATCGCATTGTCCTCAAGTTAGAATGAACCACAGCAAATATAAGACCTTGACACCACAGAGGAGAATTAATGAACAATGGGAAGAGGAGTAAACAAATCACTAATTTCCCCTGGAAAATTCAGTGTTGCTGTACTGGTTATATTATTATAATGTTTTATTTGAATTATTAAGAACTGTTCAATGTCTAGAAGTAAAGGAAACAATAAAATGATTTATTCAGGAATATATAAAGAGTGTCTACAAATCAATAAAAGAAAATACAAATTAGTAGAAAAGAAGCAAAGCAAATTAACATGTAGTACCTAGAGAAGAAATCTTATAGCCAATTACCTACCTCATAAAAAACTTAATGTCATTGGCAGCCAAGCAAAAACTAATTAAAACCATAATTAAATATTATTTTTCACCCAATAGATTGGAAAGTTTTTAAAGTATTGCAAAAATGTGGGAAACTGGTAGTATGATATAGTTTTGATGGAAGTATCCCTTGTAAAACATTTATTGAGTGCTACTTGTTGGTGCCCATCAAAAATTTAAATTCCCTTTGATCTAGTAATTGGACTTAAAGAAACTCTCGTTAAAGAATATTAACTCAAATGTTAAAGTTCTAAGTATAAGTATATATTGGTTGCCACGTTTGATATGGTAATAAATAGTAGATATAAATGTCTGTCACTACGACAGTGATGAAGTAGATCGTGACACAACTCTACCGTGGAAAGAGTTATTGAAGAATGCGTTAATGGTGCATGTGCTGTCCTGAAAATGTACACTCACATCATTAGGTGAAAAAGCAAATTTTAAGGAAAAAGTATGTTTAATATGATCCTATGAGTATTATAAAATTTGTATGCACATATTTATGTGCATGTGTAGGTAAATACAGAGAAATGGGGTAAAATGTCCATGAAACGAGACTATTGGAGGGAGAATTTCCTGGTTTACATGATATACATGTACAGTGATCGACCCGAGTCAGACTGCGTCCCAAATTCAAAATTACTTGTGTAATAAAAGCAAAAGTCTGACAGGGAAAAAGAAAAAAACCCAGCATGGGCAACGGGATGGGTAGCCTTACCAAATGAGGCTGAGCACACCGTCCTCCCGTGAGATCTTGTCGCCCAGATGTCACATTTAGACCCCTGATCAGAAAAGGGACACACTGGTGAGTAGAGCTGCTGCGTGTTTTCTGTCTCCTTCTTTCTCTCTCTCCCACGTTCTGTGAGTGGTCACAGTATATCAGGCACTAGGCATCCATTAAGGAATTACTAAACGTGACGCCTGTTTCCATGCTCTTGATAAGATAACATTGGAAAAAGGGCACCTGGGTGGCTTATTCAGTTAAGTGTCTGCTTGGGCTCAGGTCATGATCTCAGGGTCCTGGGATCAAGCCCTATGCCCGGCTCCCTGCTCAGTAGGGAGTGTCCTCTCGCTCTCTCTTTCTCAAATAAAAAAATAAATAAAATATTTCTTTTAAAAAAAAGATAGCATTGGGAAGGATTTTTTTTAATTAGAAAATACCAGACATTCTTTATTTTTTAAAATATTTATTTATTTATTTATGATAGAGAAAGAGAAAGGCAGAGACACAGGCAGAGGGAGAAGCAGGCTCCATGCTGGGAGCCCAACGCAGGACTCGATCCTGGGACTCCAGGATCGTGCCCTGAGCCAAAGGCAGGTGCCAAACCGCTGAGCCACCCAGGGATCCCCAGACATTCTTTAAAGGATCCAAAGATGCTCCAGTAATAGAAATGCTGGGAGGGCTTTGCTGGTACTGTGCGTGTCTGTAAACGCATCTCTGAGACGATGTGTATTAGTTTCATAGGTGGCTTAAAACAACAGAAATGCATTCCTTCAGGGTTCTGGAGCCATAAGCTTGAAATAAAGGGGTTGGTAGAGCCCCCTCCCTCCAAAGGCTCAAGAGGACCATCCATTTTTTGCCTCTTCCAGTTCCTGGTGGCCCTGGGTGTCCCTCCTGGGTACCACGTTCTAGTCTCGGCCTGTGCCCTTACGTGTGTGTCCTCTCCGCCATGTCCCGTAAAGAGCCTTGTTATTGCATTTAAGGCCCTCATCTTGAGATCCTTAACATCTGTAAAGACTTTATTTTTCCTTTTTTTAAGTTTTTATTTTTTATTTAAGCTCAATTTGCCAACATATACAAATGAGGTGGCATTCACACTTTCTGGAGGCCACCACTTAACCCACCACAGATGGCACTTAAGGGAAGAACTAAAAGGCATGTAGAAGACAGACTCTGTGAGGAGTACATGTGTGTGCATCAGCGTGTGTACATGCACATGCGTGTGCGTCCATGTGTGTGTGTGCATGCCTGTGCTGGGGGGCACCCATGCATTCCAAGCAGATGCAGAGGTCTCTGGATGTGCACTCTGTGAGGAACCTGTAGGCAGAAAAAGGGAGGAAGTGGGGGACTAGGAAAGACGCGCAGCCCGAGTGAAAGACGGTGGTGCCACGGGCAAGGGGTGCAGGGAAGACAGTTCAGAGAGCCACATGAGACATAGTATTGGCCTCCAGACTTGTGCTTGAAGACAAGGAGGAAGAGAGAAGATGAAACCAGCAATGATACCCCATCTCTCACCTGGTGCAGAATATAAGGGAGACTCAGGTTTTGTGGGAGCGGGGGGGTTGGCAGCAAAAGTTTACTCGGCTTAAAAGCGTAGCCTTTGCCAACTAACCAACTGGAGGAAATGTGATTGCGACAAACACAGAAGATGAAGAAAATAATCAAGGTACATTTTTTAAAACCCTCCCATGATTAATGGATGAAAACACACTAATAGATAATTAATTCACAAAAGCAGAAATACGAGTGACAGATAGTTAACGAAAACATATTCAGCATCATTCCTAAGTTTAAAAATTGTAAATTAAAATATTTAGTATTATCGTACTACATGAACCAAGGTTTGTAAAACAAACACCGTGATGATCGGAATGTAACAAATGAACCCCTGCTTGCACTGCACTGACTGTGAAATTTGGGACAAACTTTCCAAAGGCAATTGGGCCCAGTGATTCTGATTTTTGAGACCTACCCTGAGTCACTCAGAAATGCAGTTAAGCATTTAT
The DNA here is from genome assembly GCF_011100685.1 of Canis lupus familiaris. Taxonomy (NCBI): domain Eukaryota; kingdom Metazoa; phylum Chordata; class Mammalia; order Carnivora; family Canidae; genus Canis; species Canis lupus. The sequence continues at coordinate 4,216,933 of NC_049238.1, forward strand.
GAACAAAAATTTTGCCTCCACATCACGAAGACTCAGAAAGACCTTTCCATCAACATCAGAGACATAGTTAAATAAATTATCAAGTGGCATAATATGAAATATTGTTCTGCATTAAACTACACTTTATAAGAATTTTATTTATTTGTTTATTTATTTAGTTTAGATTTTAGGATTTCTTTCTTTCTTTTTTTTTTTTAATTGAAGTATAATTTGCCAACATCTAGTGTAACACCCAGTGCTCATCCCATCACGTGCCCTCCTCAGTGCCCGTCACCCAGTTGCCCCATCTCCGCCCCCGCCTCCCCTTCCACAACCCTTTGTTCGTTTCCCAGAGTTAGGAGTCTCTCATGGTTTGTCTGCCTCTCTAAGTTTTCCCACTTAGTTTCCAAGAATTTTAAATAACATGGAAACACTGTATAAGGTTTAGCAGAACAAGGCAGGATACCAAATTTTATATGTGAAAAAGCGCACCATTTAAGAAGTATCCCAGAAAAAGGTAGGAAGAAAACAGGCCAATATGAAAACAACGATCACTTCTTTGTATTTTTCTGTACTTCACCAATTTTTCTTCAATGAGAGGGACCAGGCAAAAGCTGAGGAAGGCGAGGTGTCTTCCGTAGAAGCAGGGCTTTGTGGAATGATCTTTCCTGGGAGTGATTCTTTACGACTGACAACGGTCTGGTCTGGAAGTGAATCTCTCTCCCTCTTTGGGGGTCTCCCCCCCGCCCCATCCCAGAGTTCTCTGGCACTAAAAAGCTTCACGGGACCAAGCTTCTGAGCCAAGCTCAGCCCTCCCTCACCACCTCTTTTTCCCTCAGTCTCCGTACCAACCACCCACCCTCTTCAGAACTCTATGGGGAAAAAATAAATAGATTTGATTCATAGCGGAATAAAGCAAACTCTGAAAACTGAAGAACCATTCTTGGGTTGGAAGTGGTCTTGTCTTCCTAATGCCTCTTGCAACTATTTGACTGGGTTCTAAGAGCAGCTTTGATGGCAGAAAACCTTAAGAGTCACTTGGCCCACAGTCCAGATGGAGAGGAGGATGTGCCACCTCTGTGGCTGGGGATGAATCGCCAGGCAAGTACAATATATGCATCTTTCTAATATGGTCCCTTCTCAATCTGGGATGGGCCAAGACCCCACAACCAGATTCTTAGGTCAGTGTGAGCGCTGGCTGAGCGCAGTGCTCATAGACTTCTGTTTGCCATGGAACTGCAATCCTTGGTTTTCCCATTGGCTTGGTTTCTATGTATCTCTCGACTAACTCATCTCCAAATCTCTACACGATGTACAAAACTGCTCAATACAGTCAAAGAACGTGGATGCTCTGTGGCTTTTAGTTTTCCACCTTGCTGGTTGGTGTCAATGGCCCTCTACTCTCACTTGGTTACCCTGGCACAGGTGTGGTCCAGCCTCATCTGCACCATCATCACCGGACGGTCCCCTCCTCCTTGCATCTGTGTGAGACTTCCGGTCCTTGCAACTCACATATTTATTCCCTTTCATTGTCCTCATGCTCATCTCGTGCAGCATATCCTGTAGTAGTAAAGTGCTGACACTTTGCATGTCTGCAAATGTCTGTATTCTACTCTCTTTCTTGATTGATGGTTTCTCTGGGTGCCGGATATAAATCGAAGAACAACTTTCTCAGAATTGTAAAGGCATTATTCCATTTTCCTGTAGCTTCTAGTGCTGCTAGTCCTTGGTGTCCTCAATCCATGTGCTTTGTAAGTGATTTCTTTTTTCCTCCCGAGGAACTTTTAGGGTATTTGTCTCTAGTGTGTGCAATGCCATGATAATATCACTCAGTGTGGGGCCTTTTTCCTTCCATTGTGATGGACACTAGGCGAATCCTTTTAGTTTTAAAACGTATATGCCTTGTTTCGGAGAAATTTTCTGCAAGTGTTTCATTGAAGATTTTCTTCTCTCCTCTTCCTTTGGTGTCTGTCTGCAAGCCCTCTTACTTAGATGTTGTATCTTCTGGGCTGAGCCTTTCATTTAAAGAACTTTTCTATTATTGGTCCCTTGGTCTTTTTGTTCAACCTTCTGGGAAATGTCCTCAAATCTGTCTTCCATTCCTTCTACTGAATTACTAAGTTTTTATTCCAAAGAACTGTTCTCAATTTTTCTCTTCATGTCTCTGGTTTATGGGGACGTAAAGCAAACAGTCACTTTGGGAATAGTTACACCCCTTTTCTCTTCCCCAAATAGTTTTTGGTCCAGGAGTACTCTGCAATGTGAATGATGCGCCAAGAGCTATTTTCTGTTACTTCTCGTGTCAAACGACGCAGCAGGTTTGAGAACTGGCATTACCACATCAGCCTCCTTTCTATGTATTTGCTTGCAGGTGGATATATTCAGCTAAACCCCACTCCCAAAGCCCAAACAAGTGACAGAGAGATCAGCGCATGTCTCACCTTGTTGGAACACATGCACAGGCTGGAAGAGTCACTCACCACAGTCTCATCTAGTTTCTTCAATGAGATTCCTGCCAGATGCCTTGGCTAAATGCATTGTCTCTACACACTGTGGGCAGAGGGAAACAGGTCATCCTCCAGAAAAACAGAGCACCGTAGCAACGGAGAGCAGCCAGTGGATTCATGGCCGGAACAGGAAAGGAACATCATACGGGCCGGTCCCTCCTGACTTCTAACTCACCACTCTCGGATGCTGTGGCCCCAGGCAGAGAAGCTGACCTGACTGATTACGGAAGATAAATTAAACCTCTCTCCTCGAGCCGTCTGGCTCTGTTCCCCAGGCCGCTGTGGCCCTTCCTTCTTCTCTGCCTCTGTCTGGGTTTGGATCCTTGTCAGGGTTCCTTATCCCTGATAGTGTGGATAATAGTAATGATAGTAAAATATATCAATTCGAGCATTTGCAGCTATGAGGTACTAACTACACTTGAAGAGTTCCAGAGAATTCCTAAAATAACCGCTGATGGGATGCTGGGGTGGCTCAGTGGATGAGCATCTGCCTTCGGCTCAGGGCGTGATCCTAGGGTCCTGGAATCGAGTCCTGCATAGGGCTTCCTGCAAGGAGCCTGTGTCTGTGCCTTTCTCTGTGTGTCTCTCTCATGAATAAATAAATAAAATCTTAAAAAAAATCTGTTTGAGGTAGGTGACATTATACGTATTTTATCCATTATAATTGGAAGCTCAGAGAGTTTAAATGACTTGCCCAGAGTCATTCACTCATATGTGTGGTTCATCTATTCTGACTTGCTTTATTTCTGTTTCCAAAACCCCAACTTTGTGTAAAGTGGCCAGGTAACAGAGCAGAAGGACACTAAATGGGAAACAATATATCCAATATGGCTAAGAAATAATAATAATTAAAAAAAAAACACAGCAGCACATTTTTAAAAGCTCACAATTTACCTATTTCCATTCTTCAGACTGGATTTCAGTGGGGGAGAGCCTCATTTCACATGCCTTGTGCCGGAGTAAAACGAGAGAATTGGCATTGCAGATTACTCAAGATGATAGCTCCCTATGGACATGAAAGACTCCTTTATTGGAAGAAATAAAAGGAAAATGACCCAAAATCACAACCCTAGAATTATAACCTTATTCAAAAGCTATAAAGCAGTACCAGTTATCTGTTAAATTCACGCATACTTAAAAATTCAATAATGACCGTGTTGTGAATACTAACTTCAAAAAATGATCAGATGTGTCTAATGAATGCGTTTTTGTGTGAAAGGGAAAGATAAATGGCACTTTATTGCAATAGATTAGAATTGATTCCTATCAGGATTTTCCAGAATATTCCTGATTTAAAACAGCTCATCTCAATGCCGGAATATATCCTAATTTTTGATTAAAAAAAAGAAAAGGTTACTATGACTTTAAAACTTGAAGGTCTTTTTATCTGTGATCACAATGCATCCCTATCAAGAAAGGAGACCACTATTATCACCTTCATTTTGATGAAACAGAGAGAAAGAAGGTAATCGCTCACTTAGGCCCCTTGCCAGGAGCAATAGAAGAAATGGACCTACACTTTCTGCTGGCTTGCCAGTGTTTTTCCACCAGAGTACTGCATGCAATGGCTGCAATCATAAAAAAAAATTATTGATTTGGGGTTGTAGAATTGATATTCATGACTCATCCTCACACTGAGCATAAAAATGATCAAAAACATACTTGAAGATACTCCCTTCTCTCTGTTTTTCCTTTCTACTTTGTACCCTCTGGGGTAACATAATTAGACACCAGAGTCAAAAGGAGGACGAGGGTGTAAGCAGAGGTTGCAACTGGGGAAAAGCAGGAAAAACCTAATATGCTAAAATACTTGAACTCCCGTTTTCGTGCAATAAATAATATGATTATAACAAAGCATACAATGTCGAATTGAAAGGACTTGATATTAGAGGTTTTTGTTTTCATTCCTGGGTCAGCATATGACAAGGGAAGTGCTAATGCACAGGATCCTAGAGCACACAAAGGCCAAACCAGTCGTGGTTTTGGGGTGGGGGGTGGGGGGATGCTCCTAGAGAGCCCTGCATACATCCCCCCCCAGGGCTGGGCTCAGCTGAGGACGGTTGCACTAGGAAGGCTGGAGGGGCCTTTTCTTTTCACTCCAGCCATCACACAACCCCAAATCTGGGGAGAGTGGAGGTACCCAGGGCCCACATGCAGAGCCTACCAGTTCACAACGAATGAATTTGTCACTGGAGAATATTGACAGGTGACAAATTATATAAATAGCTTTCCTGTTGCAGTTGGGAAAAGTGAACAAGTAGTTAACCCTGCTTCTAATATCATTACAGGTTTTTAAAAGTGACTTTTTGTTTTTTGTGGTTGGTTTTTAATTACAGGAACCTGAGAAATTATTCTGGGAAACTTCTCCCCAGCCGGAGCCAAAAGACTGAAAAGGTGAGGGTCACCTCAACCGAAATCACAGTGCTCTCCAGGCGCGTGAGAGAGTGACAGGGCCTCCGTGGAACCAAACGTTGGAAATCAGGACCATCTGTGCAGGGAAACTGAGGCCTCCCGCAGGACATCACTGGTTTGAGGTCCCTTTCACTCTTGGCATCACACGTGCTTCCTTACACAGAAATGAGAAGCAGACGCTGTTTCTACGCCTCTGTCTACACCCGAAGTGTGACACGTCAGAATTACAGGCAGTTGGAACCATGGGCTTTCTGTGCACAAGATGGGAGAACCCAGAAACATGCAAATTTCCTCTCTGATTCTTCAGCTCCTCCCTCCTCCTCGCCAGAGAAAATATATGGCTAGACCAGGACTGATTTTCCTAAACAGCGTGTGATTAAATACTCACGAGGTGCTTGCCTTAGTCAGCGGCATGTTCCTCCGTATCAAAACACACATAGGTTCTCTTGTCGTGTTATTTCTTCCCTCCTCCCTTCCTCCCTCCCTCCCTTCCTCCCACCCTCCCTTCCTTCCTTCCTTCCCTCCTTCCTTCCTTCCCACCCTGCTTCCTCCCATCCCTCCTTCCTTCCTTCCCTGTTTCCTTTTCCTTCCTTCCTTCCTTCCTTCCTTCCTTCCTTCCTTCCTTCCTTCCTTCCCTGCTTCCTTTCCTTTCCCTCCCTCTCTTCCTCCCTCCCTTCCTTCCCTCCCTCCCACCCTCCTTCCTTCCTTCCTTGCTTCCTTCCCTCCTTCTTTTCTTCTTTTTCTTTCATTTTCTGATGGAGAGCAGATGCAGCTTTCCATCCAAGCCAGGGCCCGCCATCTAGGATGTTCTGCACCAGGGAGCACTGCTGGTTGTGCTGTGTGAGTCGCTACCGAGCCCAGCAAGACCCAGAGGTCTCGGGCACAAGACCAGGGGTGGGTATGCATGCCCGCTACCGCACAGAGAGAGCAGGGGGGAGTCAACGAGGCCGCCGAGGTGCCCGCAAGCACACGCCTGGCCCATCCTGCCCTGTCAGCCAGGCAGCAGTCCTGGGGCCCAGCATCCTGACCAGCTCAGGCCACCCAAGGCCACACCCGGGCAGTGTTCAAGCGGCTTCCTCCCGCTGCCCCAACAGTCTTGGGGCTTCTTGAATGGGGGGATTGCTTTCCAGCCCATTGTTCTGGGCAGACACTTATTAACCCGACTGCACTGAGAGCAGGGGATCTCATCCATATCTATCGACCAGCAGTCGGTCGTACAGTAACCGCCCCACTCGGATCAATGCAGCCTGTAAAGCAGGCCTCCCCGCCAGCAGTGCCCTTTTCTCTGGCCATTGATGTGCTTGTCTGTGCTTGTCGGGATGTGGGAGAGGCTGGAGGGAAGGTGAGCTGTCATGTCCAGGGTTTACGGTTCCCCAAAAGGCCTGGTGAGAGCAGAGCTGCTTTCATGACAACCCTCTGCCGTTGCAGGCAATGTTAAGCAACTTTCAACAAATAAACACACTGTGTGGAACAAAAATAGAAGACTTTGGCCATCGTTCCCAGTTCGTGAATCACAATAATCCTCTGGCCAGGCAAGAACTGACATAGGCAGTTCCTGAGATCTTAAACCTTTCCCGTATCTGTGACATCAAAACCCATTCCACAAATCTGGCTTTATACTTGAACCGGATTTTATACATGCCTATCTGTAAGCGTAGAGGGGTTACCTTTGACTTCTTTGTATCCTGGGGGCATTTTTCTTGAACAAAAACATTACTGGGAAGTAACCAATGCCTGTATTTTACTTATGTCGATCAATTCTTTTTTTTTTTATTTTAATTGTCCCTAAAACAATTAAATTTTTTTGATGCATTTAAGGAATCCATCTGGGAACTCGTGATTTTTAAAGTAATCCTAAATAAGCCAGGTCCAAATCTAGTCAATTTTGTCCCCCCTTGATTGGTAGGAAGGAAGGGAGGGAGGAAGGGAGGAAGGGAGTCGAAATGATTTTATTTTATTATTATTTTTTTCTTTTAAAGAAAGCCAAAGCTAGGAGAGGCGGGATGCCCCCCTGGGCTTGCTGAGGATTCACTGCCAGGGAGGCCTGGCTGCTGGGAGGCAGAGATCTGCATTTCCCCTGCTTGCAGGGGTTGCTGACAACCTTCCAGTGAGAGAGGGTCCTTCTCTGTGCACATGGGAATACTTAGCACAGAAGGTTTCAAAAGAGAAAAGGGAGTGACCCTGACTCTCATACTCAGGTGGCCCTGCAGGGGCAGCTGGGCTGTCTGCCCCTCCCCCTTGGCACTCAGAAGCCCCGCCCCCACCTCCCCACCCCCACCAAGCATGCGCACACCCCTCTATGACCTTCCAGCATCTGAAAGTGTGCCTTCTGTGCCTCTCCTCCTAAGATCTCAGTTACATGCAATGATTTGAACTGAATGCTGAGGAGGGAGCAGTGCACGGGGAGTGGCACCACAATTATAGAGATTTGTCCACCTTAAACCCATGTGGCCAGACCATGGTTCACACCTCTGTACCATACACCTGCCCAGGTCAGATCACTCCCTTTAAGAGAATGTGAGCTTTGTTTCCAATTGTCTTTCCACATAGATGTGAAATTTTAATGTGTGTGTGTATTCTTGTAATGGTATCATCAAACATATTTATAATTAAAAGGAAGCTCTGAACAGAGGCATTGGGTGGATTTTCCACAAAGAGCCTAAGGAGCCTGTCTTTCTGGTAAATTATGCAAGTATACACACTCCAAAATTAAAAGGGAATCCAAAAGGGGAGATTGGTTTAGTTCTATTTAAAAGTAAACATTTTAGGGGCGCCTGAGTTGGCTGGGTGGGTCAAGGATCCAACTCTTGATTTTGGCTCATGTCATGATCTCAGAGTTATGAGACTGAGCCCCACCTTGGGCTCTGCATGGAGCGTGAAGTCTTCTTAAGATTATCTATCTCTCCCTCTGCCACTCCTCCTCTAAAAATATTTTTTAAATAAATAAATAAAAATAAACATTTTATTTAATAGTAGTAAAATATATGTTCTATATATGCATGTACAACATAGGTAAATTAATTTCTGTAAGAGCAGATTTTTTAAATGCTTAGATAATTTTAACAGTAAATTGCTAGTATTTTAAGGTTAGGGAATGCATCTTTCCCAAAAAATAAAATAAAATGAAATTTGGTACAAACTTGCAACATTCTTGCTTAATTACTGACATGATTTGTCAGTTCTAGGCTGGTCCAAACCAGGGTCTTCAAATTTTCTTGAAGGGTCCGAAACCAACCTGATTTTTCCAGGACCCAGATAGTAATATGATAGCTGTAAGTGGTATCTCACAGTTGTTGGTGTTGGAACAGAAACCATTCCTTGCTGGGCTCCTTTTTTCCCTCCTCTCTTCTTTCCTTCCCTACCTTTTTTCCTGGTCCTATTCAGGTGTATGTACAGAACAGAGAGTAATTCCTAGTGAACAGAAGGTGCTTCCTATGTTAACCAAATGAATAAATCATGCCTCTCATTTATGCCTTCAGATAGATAACATATAGATCCTGGGCTATGTCCTAGGGATGCACAGATCATCCCATCATAGCCCCTGCTTTGAAGAAAACTGCAGCCTGGAAAGGACAGAGGCAATCATGGCCCGTGTACTCGACTTTATACCCAGTAGAACGCCTCACCCTCTTCCTCTCTACAATGAAGTTGTTTTTCAGGAATAATCAGTTGCAATCATCGTGTTCTTGATTTATTTGCTAGTTTTAAAACAAGTAAAAGTTTTTTTTTTTTTAAGATTTTATTTATTCATGAGAGACACAGAGAGAGAGACAGAGAGACACACAGAGAGAGGCAGAGACACAGGCAGAGGGAGAAGCAGGCTCCATGCAGAGAGCCCAATGTGGGACTCGATCTCGGGACTCTGGGATCACGCCCTGGGCCAAAGGCAGACATTCAACTGCTGAGCCACTCAGGCGTCCCTAAAACAATTAAAAGTTAAGTCAAAATTCAGATTTTGAATGATATCACTCAGACTTAATTAAATATTTCTTGAATTACCAAGAAATGTGAATTTACAAACAAAACTGTCATGTCTGTTGGTTGGTAGTGTTTCACTTGTAAACTTTAGAAACAAACCTAAAATTCCAAGTGGAGTTTGAAGCAACTCAATTTCTGTTTCTTTATCTTTCAAACCGCTCAGCTTCATTGTCTACTGGAATGCTCCACTGAACCATAGGAAGATATAGAGATGCAAAGTGGGGGATGAGTGTTGTTCCTAAAGTGAGTGCCCACAATCTGAGTCACTCTTATGTAACAGAGTCCAAGCGTGACAGGGTAACCATATAGCTGGGTGTTCTCATATGGAATACAATATTTATCAAGAGTTAGGTCATAAAAATATGTTAACTTGAAGTTTACAGATATGTTATTAAAACTCAACAATAACCAGAGTTGTCATTTACAAATGAGACTAACAAAATATAATTTGCCAGAGAGCATATTTTACCACTGGCATTGCTTAGAATTTCCAGCATATCTTGATAATGAAAAGAAGGAAAGTCCATTCTATGACTATTTTGAATGCTCAGTTGACAATGCCTGTGCTGCTCTAATGCCTATTCTCACTACCCCAGACTTGATGTGCCACCTCAATCAAGCTAGCATAGAATCACAAGATAATATTATTTGACGTTGATTTGATGCTGATATGCTAACTACCCCCTTAGAGTCACTGCCACCTTCAAATATGGGTCTAGGAATCAGAACGCAAGACACTTCCCAGGGTATGTCCCCATGGGGAACAAGAACACGTGATACCATCTTCTTCCTAACCAAGTCTTCCCAACCTGTGTGGGTCTTCTTGGGATCTGAATTCACCCAGAGTGACAGAGAGTGCCATGCACACAGATGCACCATGTTGATGAGTCCAGGTGTTGTGAAGAACTGTGCCATTCAATTTCTTAGGACCGAATGAAGCTACTGAATGGTCCAGATTGATTTCATTGTTGGGGGTTTTCTGAAAACTCTCACAGGGGCTTCATTCTGTTCTGTACACTTCAAAAGCCTCTAAAATTCTTAGTGATGAGACGGAGAGTTTGCCACCATCTACAAGCTGGACAGGTGCTTATAGGACTATATTGCCAGGCACTGTTCTAGTTGCTGTATGTCAACAATGTATATCCCAATAAGCCTGTGAAGTAGCCACTATCTATATTCCTGTTTACAGATGAGAAACACAGAGAGGCCAAATAACATGTGCAAGCTCCCACAGTGAAGAAATGACTGAGCTGGAACTCAACCCAAGGAGTCTGGCTCCAAAGTCTGTGTTATCACCAGATATGACTGTGAAGTATCATGTGGAGAAACACAGGAGCAAAGCACCTAATCTTGAGAGATGAAAAGTGTGTTTGGAGTTCCATTACTTAAGTATGTTACTTATTTATTTCTACTGTCTGTCTGTTATAGGATCCCCTTTGGCTGTATAAATGAGTTCTCCTGGTGAGATTTTTATCTAGAGAGAGAAAATCAAGTTTTTGACTACCTACCATGTGTCAGGTACCAAGCCAGGAGACTGATACATGTCATTGCATTTAATTATCCAAACAAACCTGTAAACCAGGTACAGTAAATCCCTGGTTTTGTTTAGTTTCATCCTGTTTTGTTTTCCATTAGGAAAATGAAAATTCAAAAAAAGTCAGTGATTTGCACAAGGTTTCGCCTTCTATAGCTGGTTGAGAAATGGAAACTATTTTGGAACTTGGGCACACCTGGTTGGCTCAGTCAGTGGAGTATGTGACTTTTGATCTTGAGGTCACAAATTCGATCCCCAGATTGGACATAGAGCTTACTTTAAAAATTAAAAACAAAAGAAAAGAAGGAAAAGAAAGGAAAGGAAAGGATAAAGAAAAGGAAAGAAGTTACTCAGGAAATTAAACTCATGTTTCTCCAGGCAAAAGACAAAAAAACCCTGAGTTGTAAGATTATTTCATGGCTTTGGAGTCAGAAGACGTAGATTAGAGCATAGGATGGTCACAATCACCTTTTCTCTACAAACCCTGGATGGGCACTGCTCTGCCCACAGCCTCCTCCTTAAATCAACACTGCCAACAGGACCACACTTGAAGGGTCACTGCAGTGTCGCAGGTGAGCCAGGAGGTATCCCAACATGAAGGGCTTTTCCCCAGGGGTCCTATAGTAACGAGTTTTAAGTTGATCAGATGGGAACTTACTGGAATATGTACTGCAAATACATATTTGTATTTGGGGGGCGGGGGCGGGGGCGGATGCACCAAATCATGGTGCGAGGCAAATGATGTATCTAGGGTAAGGGTAAGTGCAATGGAAATGAGAGCCAGAGGGTTTAGGAGAAACCCAGAGGCAGCAGCAAGTTCCCTGGAGGCTGAACCTGCAAGACTCACAGGTTCCTGATCCCACCCATAACAACCCATGCAATTTTTCTTTGTCCTATGTACTCATGGTGATTTTAAAAATTAAGAAGATAACCCGTTTATGGAAACTCACTTAGGATTCTTACATATCTTGCACAAAGTGTTTACTTACTAATAGTTGCTATTAGTTTTTATATCACAAGGCATTCCTAAAACAGTTGTCATTCTTGTGAGCTTAGTCATAGGATAATTTCTCAAAGTTACTGCAGGTTTAAGGCTGCTGTGTTAAAAATCTAAAAGCATTGCGTTTGACATAGGAAGACCCCAAATACAAGTACCATCTCTGTAGTTTCTATCTGCGCAGGTTATTAAGAAGTACCTTCTGGATGCAGTACATACAGAGAACATAAAATATAGTGAAAAGGATTATAAGGGAAAGGAGAGAAAATGGATGACAAAAATCAGAGAGGGTGATGGAACATGAGAGACTCCTAACTCTGGAAAACGAACAAGGGGTGGGGGAAGGGGAAGGTGGGGGGTGGGGGGATGACTGGGTAATGGGCATTGAGGCGGGCACTTGATGGAATGAGCACTGGGTGTTATACTACATGTTGGCAAATCGAAATCCAATAAAAAATATACCAAAAAAAGTACCTTCTGAAGTTCTGCTTCTCCTTTCAAAACAGAAGATAGTATATATCTCCTATCTAACATGTAGATTGAAGAACAAATGTCAAAGCAGACTTAAGGTTCTTTAGAAAAGTGAAAGCCTATCAAAATGAAAGTTTATTTTGTTATCTGCTATAGTGCAGTTATAATCATAAGGAACGAGATGGGGCAAAGAAGATACAGTGCACAGCATCAGAGAAGTCCTCTCTGACTAAGTAAACTATACTTGAAACATGAAGGATAGATATGTAGGTGAGAAGGGGTAAAGAAAGAATTCCAACATATGGAGTAAGCATACAAATGGGAGCAGTGGTATCCTGGCATGAGATGAGACTGGCTTGAGAACCAATTATGAAGTCTTCAGGAATTTTGCAAGCCAGTTGTTGAACATAGCCATTGTTAAAAAATACATTATAGGGATCCCTGGGTGGCACAGCGGTTTGGCTCCTGCCTTTGGCCCAGGGCGCGATCCTGGAGACCCAGGATCGAATCCCACTTCGGGCTCCTGGTGCATGGAGCCTGCTTCTCCCTCTGCCTGTGTCTCTGCTTCTCTCTCTCTCTGTGACTATCATAAATAAATAAAAATTAAAAAAAATACATTATATAAGGAGAGAAAATGAGTGGAAATATCCGTGAGGGTGACAAAACATGAGAGACTCCTAACTCTGGGAAAAGAACAAGGGGTAGTGGAAGGGGAGGTGGGCGGGGGTTGGGGTGACTGGGTGATGGGCACTGAGGGGGGCATTTGCGGGATGAGCACTAGGTGTTATGCTATATGTTGGCAAATTGAACTCCAATAAATAAAAATTTAAAAAAATAAATAAAAGTTTTTAAAATAAAAAAAAAAGAACTTAGTAAACTCAACAGCAAAGAAACAAACAATCCAATCATAAAATGGGCAAAAGACATGAACAGACATCTCACAGAGGAATACATAGACATGGCCAACAAGCACATGAGAAAATGCTCCGCATCACTGGCCATCAGGGAAATACAAATCAAAACCACAACGAGATCCCACCTCACACCAGTGAGAATGGGGAAAATTAACAAGACAGGAAACCACAAATGTTGGAGAGGATGTGGAGAAAGGGGAACCCTCCTGCACTGTTGGCGGGAATGTGAACTGGTGCAGCCACTCTGGAAAACTGTGTGGAGGTTCCTCAAAGAGGTAAAAATGGAGCTACTCTACAACCCAGCAATTGCACTGCTGGGGATTTACCCCAAAGATACTGATGCAGTGAAACACCGGGACACCTGCACCCCGATGTTTCTAGCAGCAATGTCCACAATAGCCAAACTGTGGAAGAAGCCTTGGTGTCCATCAAAAGATGATGGATAGAGAAGCTGTGGTTTATGTATACAATGGAATATTCCTCAGCCATTAGAAACGACAAATACCCACCATTTGCTTCAACGTGGATGGAACTGGAGGGTATGATGCTGAGTGAAATAAGTCAATCAGAAAAGAACAAACATTATATGGTCTCATTCATTTGGGGAATATAAAAATTAGTGAAAGGGAATAAAGGGAACGGAGAGAAAATGAGTGAAAATATCAGTGAGGGTGACAAAACATGAGAGACTCCTAACTCTGGGAAACGAACAAGGGGTGGTGGAAGGGGAGGTGGGCAGGGGGTGGGGGTTACTGGGTGATGGGCACTGAGTGGGACACTTGGCGGGATGGGCACTGTGTGTTATGCTATATGTTGGTAAATTGATCTCTAATAAAAAAAAATCTAAAAAAATTTACAATTAAATAAATTGTATTTTTTAAATGTGATAAATACTCAAAACTCTGCAATTATTTTCCATATGTTTCTGTTATCTATTTTCTTTGGATTAATAATAATTAATAGTTCATAATTATTTTATGGTGGAAGTACAATGGGATGGGTGGCTTTGTATCTCTTCCCAATTCAGCATTCAGTGGGGTCACACTGCAGGTTGAAATCAGTCATGACAGGAGTATTTATACCATAAAATAGACAAACTACAAATCAGGGCTTAATTTATAGTCTAGATTTTTTTAAAATTTTTATTTATTTATGATAGTCACAGAGAGAGAGAGAGAGAGAGAGAGGCAGAGACACAGGCAGAGGGAGAAGCAGGCTCCATGCACTGGGAGCCCGACGTGGGATTCGATCCCGGGTCTCCAGGATCGTGCCCTGGGCCAAAGGCAGGCGCTAAACCGCTGCGCCACCCAGGGGTCCCTATAGTCTAGATTTTTAAAAAAGATTTTATTGTTTTATTCACAAAAGACACAGAGAGAAAGGCAGAGTCATAGGCAGAGGGAGAAGCAGACTCCCTGCAGGGAGCCGGATGCGGGACTCCATCTCATGACCCCGGGATCGCAACCTCAGCCAAAGGCAGATGCTCAACCACTGAGCCACCCAGGTGTCCCATTTATAGTCTAGATTTAAGATTATGTTGATTATTTCGATTTTAAAAAAGTGTGCCTGTCAATAGCTGTCACATTGTGAGTAGCAGAAAAGATTAAGGTAATATTCTTTCAATAATTGAAAACTGATCTAGTTCAGCAAAGAAGTCACTCATGCTTGACAAATGAGTGGAGTTCCAATAGACATTTTTGTTGTATATTCATGTTGCCACTACATTCATTTATCAATGTTGTGAGCAACTTCTTTGCTGCATCAGATAGTAATCAAACATTTATTCATGGACCGATTTAGTCAATTATGATTTGATTGTAACCATCGGCTGGTGATGAGTACCAGAGATTGGCAAATATCAGTGAACATATTCTGGGAGAGTCAACTAGCAAAATGGAATTTATGATAAATATTATTGCATATTTTATTATTTGCAAATTGTGAATTTTAAAATAAATTCATATGCACCCATACACACATACATACACATTTTTTTTTCCCCTAGGGAGCTAATCATAAGACCTTTCCCAGGATATTGGGTGGAAGATAGGCTTCTATCACAGTATGGAAGGAAAAACCATAGGACAGGCATTGTGAAATAAAGATAGAGAAAGGAGACGATAAGGAGAGGTGACACTGGTAGGAACCAGATCCTACAGGGAAGGTCTATCCTAGGGACTTTGGAAAGCCCTGAGAAGATTTTACTCAATGATGTGCAGTTGTTGCAATTTTACTGGAAAAAATTTTCCTGGATGCTATTGGAGACTAATTGGAGGAGACCAGGAGAGCATGAGAAACGGTTGTTATTGGGTATTTCAGTATTCCAAATCAGACCTTATGGCAGCAAGTATTAGACGGTGGCAGGAAAATATACTCTGTATTAGGCAGAGGAAGTAAGGCTCAGACGCTGTAACAAATAATTCCAAAATAGTTATTGGCTCACTAAAATAAAGGCTTATGCCTACTCACGGCCCTGCAGTGAAAGATTTGGCAGGCAGTTTCCATGTGATGATTCAGGCATGAGACCTTCCATTTAGGGTCTCCAACGATGTGTACAATCTCCTGGTACTCTCATAATCTGAGAGAGTAAACTGAATAAAGGGAAATGAGAGAGCGAGGATGAAATAAGTGGCCAGAAATGGCTCGTGTCCCACTGCCCCCAGCTAATCACATTGTCCCACAGAACTGCACAGGGCCTACCGAGCTCAGCTTTCTTCTGTGCCCAGGAGGAAAATAAAGTGACTCCTCTCTGCTCAAGTTCGCTTTGTCAATGTCTTATTTCCTGATGGTTAAGAGACACTCAGATATCTGTTGATCTAATACACAAACGTGAGTCTCACAGCTCCCACATTGAAGAATTCACTAGAGACACAGGAAGATGAGTCCTGGGAAGTTCACAGTAGAAGCAAAACCCTCAGATTTGGGTTTTTTTTCATTCTTGCTCTTCTTTTTAACCTCTCTGTGACCTTCAGCAAACCGATTTTTCTTGTCTGAGGCTTGCTTTTGAAGCCATAAAATGGAGAAAATAATAGTGCATCTACTTGGAAGGTCTAAGGAAACCCAATAAGCAGAGGTAAGTACACATTGTAAGGTGTCAGCACTCATACAGGGGCCTGAAATGCACTGGTGGGGATACGGCACAGACTCCTAGGAACATGAAGGAACTGTAACTTTTGATTGGAATATTCTTCTTGCTCTGCTGAAGCAGCAAGAAAAAAAAAGCTGCTATTTGGCTCGTTTGGAGGGAGCACAACACAGAGAGGGGCCGTCTGCACAGCCCACACTCTCCCCAGCTGTGTGGCTCTGCACGCAACCGTCAACTACAGGGTGCCTATCACTGATAGGACTTCTGCAATTTCACTGAAATCAGAAAATACATTAATACATATTTCCTAGATGCTGTAGCTTCCTGGCTGACGGGTAGAGTTGGATCCTGTTTAAACAAACAAACAATTAAGGTTTTATTTTTAAATTGCTTTTAAGTAACATAAAATTTAGTTGGCAACTGATCTTTATCCAATTGGAAGAAAAGGCAAACTCTTTTTTTTTTTTAATCAACAATGAATATATCAATAGAAACATGCTACCGTGTGCTTATTGCATATAATGTTTATCACAAAGATAGCAAAGTTTAGAATCTTCATGACCCTCGCCCCCCACCAAAAACAAAGGATGCACTTCCTCTTCTCCTTGTGTCTTCTACAAACCTACCTTTCTTGTCCACCTCGACCGTTTCCATCCCATCTACTTGTATGCCTGATAAATGACAAATTCCTATTCTCCTTTCAAGCCTCAGTTCCTAGTTCCGATGACCTGGTGGATCTCTCCAGGCTAATTCCTAAAGCCCCTCCCCATGTATGGCACTCACACAAACCTTCATTAGAACAAACACTACTGAGTAGCTCAGTGTTTAAATGCATATGTGACTCTCCTGGACTGTTAACCACCCAGAAGTAGGAGCTGTATGGTTTTCCTCCCCCGATCTCTAGTTTCTACCGCATGCCCAGCATACAGTAGATGCTTCATGAATGTTCAGCAGCAGGAAGGAGGATTTCTATGATTGAGGGCATGTGGACCACCTGCCCCATAGGCATCTCTGCAGTGTTGCACAGTGGATGGGCGGCTCACCTGTAACCCAGTGTCAGGCACCCCCATGTCCTCGGGTACCCACATTAGAGGCAGGGCCAGCACTCTGCTTCCACACTGCATCAACATGTGCACAGAACTCAGCTTCTTTGAATTCAGCAAAAAGAATCAACACACCAAATTCGGCAAGAAGTAAATACTTTATAGACTA
Organism: Canis lupus familiaris; assembly: GCF_011100685.1. Lineage (NCBI taxonomy): Eukaryota > Metazoa > Chordata > Mammalia > Carnivora > Canidae > Canis > Canis lupus. The sequence goes on from NC_049238.1 coordinate 4,234,019, forward strand.
TTCCAGGGGCGCCTGGGTGGTTCGGTTGGGTAAGCATCTGCCTTCAGCTCAGGTCATGATCCCAGGGTCCTGGGATCGAGTCCCATGTCGGGATCCCTGCTCAGCCGGGAGCCTACTCCTCTCTCTGCCTCTATCCCTCCACCCTTGCTCTATCTCTCCTTTAAATAAATAAATAAATAAATAAATAAATAAATAACCCTTATGAAAAAGAAGATTCTGTACAGGTGGCAAAGTAAAAGTCTATGCTAAAAATTTCTTTAAAAAAAAAAAAAAGCCTAAACTCCCTTTCAACCAATTTCTATTTCCCAGAGCCTTTTCTACTCCTGCAGGGGTGCACTCCAAAGCTGCTTGCCTCTTATTCTCCAGAATCACCCTCTCAAGGGGTGTGGGGGGGTGCCCTCTGCTTGGGGTCAACCTGGACCTGGGGTGACCAACCATACTGATTTGTAGGGGATGGAGTCTCCTGAGATGTGGGGGCTTTCAGTATGAAACCTGGACTGCCCAGGGCAAACTGAAACAGTTGGTCACCCATCTTATTTCCTGAGAATCAGATGCCAGGATGGGAATAAATATGCAGGGAGTGTATTAGGGGAAACACCTGTGGAAGGAAGAAGGAAAGAAGGTAGGAGCTGGAGAAGTGGGAGTCTGGGACAGCAATGAGAGCCCGACCCTGAGAGAAGATGGGAAGGGCTGTGGCCACCTGAACTGCTGAGGAGCCCAGGACGTTCTGTGGCCTCTAGCCAAACCAGCCAAAGCAAGTGCCCCGGGAAGAGCCCTGCCTGTCATTGGTAGGGAGTCACCCTGGGAAGGGAGTAGCCCTGAGAAGGGAGTAGCCCTGGGAAGCTTGGCCTTGTATAAACGCTAGGACGGATTTCAGGCAGGGCTCTGATTGTCTTTGCTCTGATGACAAGATACACACTCCTGAGAGCCAAGTTTTGGAAGGAAGAGCTCTCTGGAAGTCTCTAGTCCTGCTGTTTATGGATGGTCTTCCCAGAAGTGTGGTGCAGGGAGGCCCCAGAGAGCCTTAGCACAGCTCAGGTGTAGCCCCAGCCCTGTCCACGGGGGCTCTGTGACTGACAGCAGCAAGGATGTCCTTCCTGGTAGATGGGCTCCTTCCTTTTCTTCCTTCCTCTGCCTCCCTGCCCACCTCCCTCCCTCTTTCCTTCCTTCTTTCTTATCTTTCTTCCAAACACTTACTTTATATCACTGACTTCACTTTTTGATCTTTATTGCAACTGATAATTGTACCCATTGGCAATTCTTATTTTTTAATCATTGGTATATTATTATTGTTTCTGGGGAGAAAAACCAATCTTCAGAAAGTGAAATGAAGCTACAGAGAACCTGAAGCCTAGATTGTTCCCTGAGAAAAGAAAACATCTCCAGCACATCTGCAGATCCACACAAGGAATGGGAGCTCCAGAGCTCAGAGCTGCCTAGGAAGGGGTTTGAGGGAAAGAGAGAGAAAAGAGAAATAAAACAAGAGGAATGATTAACCAAACCTCTGCCCTTTCTACCATACGCTGCCTCCTAGCTCCTGACTGTCCATCAGATAAAGCAAAACAACACGGAGACTCTCAGAGCAAGCCATGCTCCCACTACTCTGAGAGAAGCTCCAGATCGGAGCTAACATCAGGGCAGGATACTAACCAGGTTATTAACCCTTACGTACCCCTTAAGTACCCCTTACACAGGTCCTGCATAACCAGTGTAACTAGAAAACACAGGATCGGAGGGAAGAGAAGCTCTTTTCTAGACAATGTCCAAGCGGAGTTTTCTTCAGGGTCCTTTCCAGGTTCTGGAATAGCAATAGAGATCAACTGTGATTTCTGGAGTCCAAGAAAATCTAATTATCACCACCGTGGTAAGGAGTATATTCATTTAAAAGTGAATTAAATCTATACCCAAGGGATTTCTTGCGCCCTGTGATAGTGAGTTGTATGTGCCCACTGAGTTCTGCAGGGAAGCGCTGACCTCTGCACAGCTGTGCGGGTGCCTCATGGATGTGGCTAATGTCTTCCATTGGTTGACCTTAAGGAAAGAAGATTTTCCTCTGTGAGGTGAGTGGGCTTCATCCAGCCCCCTGCAGGGACCAAAGAGCAAAAGCTGAGGTTTCCCAAGGAAGGAGAAATGCTGCCTTAGGACTGCAGCCTCCGCACTCCCCTGAACTTCCAGCTGGCAGGCTTGCCCTATAGATTTAAGACTTGCCAACCCCCACAATCACAGGAGCCAACTCCTTGAGATAAATCTCGTAGTGTGTGTGTGTGTGTGTGTGTGTGTGTGTGTGTGGCCTACATTAATAGTAGATTACATAGTTGGCTAAAAAAATATATTTAAAAAATAGACTTAAACCCTTCCCAGAAAGTTACTAAAATCAACATTCAGGAAATTTTTATTTATTTATTTATTTATTTATTTATTTATTTACTTACTTACTTATTTAGAGCACAAGCTAAAGGAAGAGCAGAAAGGGAGACAATCCTAAGCAGACTCCCCACCATGCCTGGACCCCAGTGTGGAGCTCAATCTCATAACCCTGAAACCATAACCTGAGCCAAAACCAAGATGCTCAACAGACTAAGCCACCAGGTGCCTCAACATTCAGGAAAATGTAGATACTAAAGCAAGAGAGAGGGATTCCTCAGTAGCTCAGTTGGTTAAGTGTCTGCCTTCAACTCAGGTTATGATCTCAGGGTCCTGGGATTGAGCCCAGTCTGCTTCTCCCTCTGCCCTTCCCCCTACCCATGCTCTTTCTATTCCAAATAAATAAATAAATAAATAAATAAATAAATAAATAAATAAAATCTTGGAATCAATCAATCAATCAATCAATCTAGAAAGACCCTGGGAAGCCATCAGATCCAGCCCATCACCGGATGCAGGGGAACTCACACAGCCATTGTTACACCTCTGACCCACACCTGTCTAGTCTGACAGTCCCAGGCTGATACTGTGGCCCTGAGGAACCAGACTCTGAAGTGCAGCACCCTCGTTCTGTTGGAAAGGTACACAGCAGCCCCATATCTCTGCCAGTAACAGAACCCACTGGGCCTCAGTTCGTCAGAAAGACAGGTTCCCAGAAACAATTCTGTCCAGCAGGACAGAGTCCAGGGGGACCTTCTGGGCTCTAGTCACAAACACACTTTTCCTTTTCAATCAAACCTATTTAATAGCAGCAGATAATATTGATGTGGAAAATTCCTCTGCCCGGATAATAAGTGTGCATCACATTAAGGGTTTTTTTTTTTCCTCCTTCTATCTGAAAAACTCTTAGAGACTATTTTATTCTGTTCAAGCTACTATAACAAAGTACCATCGACATGGTTTATAAACAACAGAAATTGATTTCTCACAGTTCTGGAAGCTGGAAGGTCCAAGGTCGAGGTGCTGGCAGCCCTAAGTGTCTAGGGAGGGCTCACCTCTTGGTTCATGGACTGCTGTCTGCTGGCTGTGTCCTTGCAGAGTGGAAGGCGCAAGGGGGCTTCTGTAAGGGAACCGATCCAATTCCTGGGACGAATCACCTCCAAAGGCCCCATCTCCTAATACCATCACTTGAGAGACTACCTTCTCAACATATCCATGTGGGGAGGACTCAAGCATTCAGTCTGTAGTAGAGACCATCAAATACTCAAACCTGCGAATACACAAGTATAGCAATGAGCTGAGATACAAACCCATCTTGTCTATGCAGCTAGCCACCTTACATGATTTTGTTGTGCTGCCTCCAAAGCAGCCCTTGGACAGAGCAACACCTAGGCCAGCTGAAGAATGCTCCTCAGGAGCTGACCTCCCATCTCCCTAATATTTCTGGCTGCACAAGGCACCTGTGATTTCCTGACAGTTGCTCCAAATGGGCCCTATGTAGCTTTGCAGAGGAGCATGAGTCCCCACAACAGTCACGAGAAAATGAGAATTGCCTTCAAAATGACAAAAATCTTTTTCACTTGGCAAAAGACTCACTCCACACGGGTAGGGTTGTCCTTAGTGCTCCATTATCCACAGTGAACTTTGAGAAAGCTTGGAAGACAACTCTGTCTGGGAGCATGCCGTATCAACTTCTGATTCTATAATTATATCCTGAAGTTCCCACATCCTCTGCCATTAAAGAAACATGACACCCTCTAACTGTGTCTGTTGGCCTCTTTCCACCAAGCATATTACCATCCGAATGTGACAACCACACAGTTGATGCTGTGGGGGACTGTTAGCAAATATTTCTAAGGAGCTGTAGTTGAGTGCTTCTGATGAAATTCTAACAGGCAGATGTTTTGCTTCACTGTCATTGGTTTGTTTCACCTGTAAGTCAAGCCTGTCAGCAGTTGACATTTGCACCTTCAGACTCAGGTCGTATATTTCTTCCTTTAGCGGCTCCAAGTTCTTTTAAGTTTCTTAACTCTCTGCAGATATAATCTCTGCTTTTCTGAGAAGTGTTCAATCCAGTGGTTACTGGTGCATAAAGATACGCTGAGGAGGCAGAAGCAAGTTGATTGCAAATGAGACCGCAGTCCAGGCGGGGTAAGTGCCACCCATCCACAACAGAACCCGACGGAGACGGAGAAGGCGAGACGCCGGCCAACTGTGTCTATCTCATCTTGTGCATGACCCTGACATATTGAAAGCAGGCTTGGTGCAGTGGGAAGAGCACTAGACTTACAATCGTGAAATCTGACCAGAAAGTTTTGAAATACACAAAGTGAATCTCAGTTTTCTCATCAATAATGGAAATGATACCAACTTTATAGGAATGGTTGTGGGAATATAAAGCTTTTGTGCAATGTCAAATTTATATATGCAATGACACCTTAGTATTATTTTTCTTATTAATAAAAGCACATTTTCAATAACTTCAAAGCTGGGATTTGATCCTGGGTCTCTTTGGAAAAAGCATTCATATCTCCAGATCCTCTTTTCTTGAGCAGTAAAATAACATGGAGTGGAAGGGAGAGATGTTTAATAACATTTCCAGTCAACTATTCTATGATACTGTGATATTAGCAAGCCCCATTAAACATGGAAATTCTAGGGAGATACTACAAAAATATGTAAATTATGCAAAAACCCAGAGAGTAGAAAAATAGAAAAGCTACAATATTAATAGTTATAATTCTTATAATAAACATTAATACATACTAGTAATAAACTGCCAGCAATGGTAAATACCATAAGATCTGTCACTCTTGTACAAAATAATTCACTTTTTCCCCACAAAGTATAGATTATTCTCATAGAAAATAATGTGAATCAATGAGGATTTGGGTGTAATATGGCTTTGTGGAAATCAAAGCAAAAGTTTGCATTGTGGTAATTGCACAAATATCAATATGCATTCAGATAATATTAATCTATTTTGTTTTATTTTGAAAATAAATAGTGAATGCTGGTATCACAGTAAAGTTGAGCACACATTTATTGAATGACTGCTAGATGCCAAGAATCTTTCTAAGTCCTGGGGCTGCAGAGATGAACAGACACAGTTTCTGACTTCTTTCAATCTTGCTGCATATTAATTGTTTTGTCTTCTTTATCCTGTGGAACCAATGAATGGACCACCAAGTATTTTGAAGTATCTACCACGTATAAGATTCTATGTTGGAAAGTCAAGAAATATATAAAGTAAGTATCTCAGCTTGTTCAGGCTACTGTAATAGACTCCCATGACTGGGTGGCTTAGAAACAACAGAAATTCATTTCTCTCATTTCTCACAGTTCTAGAGACTGGAAGTTCAAGCCCAAAGGGCCAGCAGCTTCAAGATCAGCTGAGGCCTAATTCCTGATTCACAGATGACCATCTTGCTGTGTCCTCACATGTAAGAAGGAGAGAGAAAGTTCTCTAAAGTTTCTTTTATAAAGCACTAGTCTCATGATGAAGACTTCTTCCTGGTGACCTAAACACTTCCCAAAGATACTACCTCCCCAAACCATAACATCAAGGGTTTAGTATCTCAACATATGACTTTTTGGGGGGAGACTCAAACATTCAGTCCATGATAGTAGGTGTCAAATAGTTCCAATGATCAAGAAACTTACAATAAAGTTGGTTACATCAAAAGTTAAGAAACAACAAAAACATTGTTCATGATATTATAATATTAAAGTAGACTAAATAAAATTAATTAGTAAGTAAGAATTTTAATTAACTGGTACAAACCATTTAATTTACATTGGAGTTGATCCATAATGGCTGGCTCCTTCAATATTTGCCTATAAAATTCTCCAAAATATAATTTTTCTTGTTCCCTTGTCACAGTGGCCATTCTTAAGGTATGTTATATATCCAAGAATATGAGCGTACATCCATCATATAGCACAAATATACAGAGAGAGTTCTAATACTTTAAAGAACATTTCACCTTTTTTTTTTTTTTGCATTTCACAAATTAATTGAAAGTCTGGAATTGTTTTCAATCAAGAGAAAACATACTTCTACATTGGGAGAGCTTTTCTAAATTATCAATCAGAAAATAGATTCATGCTAATTTATGGTTAGTATTCAAATGAAAGATATAATCAGCATAAGGCTAATTCAATGTCAATATGTATTAATTATCCTTCAAACCGTGTGTAAAAGAGCACTTTTATTTGATATGTATGAAAATTATATTCTTAATTATGTCCATGATGACTAATTCTATATTGAATTTGGTAGGTGTAATCAGCAAATTTTATTTTATATTTTTAATTAAGAAAACTTAGGTAAAGAATAATCTTCAAGGCTGTCAATGAATCCACAAGATTGTAGAGATAATATATCTCCAAATTTGTTTTATCAATTGGATTATGGGCTTCTCATGAAATATGGCTTTTTTGAATGTTTAGAAATCACCAAATTTTTCCATCAAACAATGAATTGAAAGACATGAACAGAAATTTCACTAAAGAAAACATACACATGGCCAAAAAGCACATGAGAAAATGCTCCGCATCACTGGCCACCAGGGAAATACAAATCAAAACCACAAATGAGATACCACCTCTCACCAAAGAATGAGGAAAATTAACAAGACAGGAAATAAGAAATGTTGGAGAAGATTTGGAGAATGGAGAACCCTCTTGCACTGTTGGTGAGAATGTGAACTGGTGCAGCCCCTCTGGAAAACTGTGTGGAGGTTCCTAAAAGAGTTAAAAATAGAGCTACCCTACGACCCAGCAATTGCACTGCTGGGGATTTACCCCAAAGATACACATGCAGTGAAATGGCAGGACACCTGCACCTCAATGTTTACAGCAGCAATGTCCACAATAGCCAAACTATGGAAGGAGCCTCAGTGTCCATTGAAAGATGATGGATAAAGAAGCTGTGGTCTATGTATACAGTAGAGTATTCCTCAGCCCTTAGAAGAGATGAATCCACCATTTGCTTCGACATGGATGAAACTGGAGGGCATTATGCTGAGTGAAGTAAGCCAATCGAAGAAGGACAATCATTATATGGTTTCACTCATACAGGGAACATAAAAATAGTGAAAGGGACTATAGGGGAAAGGAGAGAAAATGAGAAGGAAAAATTAGAGAGGGTAACAAAATATAAGAGATTCCTAACTCTGGGAAATGAACAAGGGGTAGTGGAAAGGGAGGCAGGCGGAGAGATGGGGTGACTGTGTGATGGGCACTGAAGGGGGCACTTGATGGGATGAGCACTGGGTGTTATGCTAAATGTTGGCAAATTGAACATATATATCATATATGATATATATGTTATAACCTTAACAGAAATTATTTAAAGGTAAAGAAATATATATAATATATATAATAAAATAAAAGTAAGATTCCCCCCCCAAAAAGAAAAAGGGACTCTTAATGTTTACAACTAGTATTTATTTAGTAGCTACTATATGCAAGGAATTATTCTAGGTACTAGGGATAAAAAAGAAAAATATCCTTTTTTTCAGGGATATAGATTTGAATGAGGAGAGATAGATAAGAAATAAATACATACATATGTCAGCTGTGCTAGGTGTTATAAGAAAAATGAATCTACATAAGGGAAATGGAGAGGTACTGTGATGGATTTGCTTTTGTTTAGGGCATTCTGCATTGGTACTTTTCCTCAAGTGGAATTTGAGCACAAAGCTTTTGAAGAAGTAAACCACCAATATAGCCCAGGGGAAAGCGTTTCTTGAGCAATTGCAAGGAAACCAGCACAGGTGATTCCGGGGAGCAGAGTGGAGGCTGAGATTAAAAAGATGGGGAGAGCAGTAGGCCAGGCAGCTGAGAGGGACCATGTAGGGCTCTGAGCACTGGATCTGGGAAGGACAGGGCCATTGTAGTGTTTGGGGGATTAAAAAGGGCTGCAGCTGACCATTTTCCTTGGATGAGGAAATGATCCTGAGGATCTCCCACAGGAAGGCACAGATGGAGGCTGGAGCCCAGTTGAGAGGTTAACAGTCAAACAGGAGACAAGGATTGGGTGAAGATTTAGTGGGAAAGGGCTTGAGATAGGAGCAGAATCTCAATATATTTTGGAAATAAATATATGGCCAGGTTCTGCTGATGCCCTGCACAAGGACTGTGGGTAGTCCCAGGCTTGGATATTGACTGCTGCTTGCAGAGATACAGAGGATGGAGGGACATAAAGCATGGGTTGATGGAGGGCTTGAACCAAACAGCCACATGTGTTCAGTTCCAGAGACCAAGGAAAAGCCAAATGGGACTGTCAAGTAGGCAAAATCTGGAGCTTCAGGAGTGAAATAAGTCAGGAGATATAAATTTGTGCATTTTCAGCATATCTGATGATACCTAATGTCATGAGACAAGGTATTCAAACACTGCATGACATTTCCTTCACTTCTGAATGCATTTTTCACAATTCCACATTATAATGTACATTCCTTTGTGAGTAATGTTGGTCATATCAGCCTTAAACAAGCATTTATCTTAATTCATAAAACTATATTTTAAATTTCTTTGCAATATTCTGTTATACAAATAACACTGATAACCTTAACAGAAATTATTTAAAGGTAAAAGAGAAAATCTAGTGCCAAAAAACTCCCAAATCACTCCTACTGATCTGTGTTTCATTCTAGATGACCTTGTACATATATTTTTTTCAGTTTTAAATCATTCTTTTGATAAAATTATTTATTTTGCTGTTGTTGACATTTATATCTTAAGCATTATCCATAATTATATAAGACTGCTTCGTGTTGACCACATTTTGGCTTCATGCATCATGAAGGAAATATGTAATAATCCACTTGATCTTTAGTCAAATGCCACCTTATGAATTGCTTAGAAGAGTGCCAACAGATACATTTGGGGGCCATTCCAGTGGACAGCATGCAAATATCAGCAGTATGGCTCTGTGATATTTTATTTGGTGTGTCAACTTGACGGGGCCTTGGGATGCCCAGATATTTGGCTAATCATTATTTCTAGGTAAGTCTGCGAGGGTGCTTCTGAGTGAGATTAGAATTTTAGTTGGTGGGCTCAGTGAGGCAAATTGCACTTCCTAATGTGGGAGGCATGAGAGTCCCACCAGAACAAAGGACAGAAGAGGGAGATTTTGCCCCTTCTGAAGACTATTTGAACTGGGACATGCATCAGTCTTCTCTTGCCCTCAGACTGTGATTTACACCATTGGTTCCCCTGATTCTCCAGCCTTTGGACTCAAACTGAGGTTAACCACCAGCTTCCCTGGGTTTCTTGCTTATAGACAGCAGAACATGGGATTTTAACAACCTTTACAACTGTGTGAACCAATTTCTCATAATAAATCTTTTCATATCTATAAAATTGGTCCTGTTTCTCTGGAAAATCCAAACACCAGCTCTCACTGAGTAGAGACATAAGAGGTGAGATATCTATATATCTACATATTTCTTTACCAGTAGAAAACACACTAATGAGATGTGACCAGTAGTCATCAATCCTGTGCGTGTTCAGCCAGTTGATGAACTGGCTCTGTGACCCCCCAGCAAATCACTGTATTCTTTTACCTTCCTCATTTAAGAAAGGAAGGACTGAACGTTGGTAGTCTCAATACTTCTTTACAAAAAATAAATATGGAAATACCAGATGTAAAAGGAAAAAAAGAAAAAAGAAAAGCAGATCCTGAAACAATTTAGTTTATTCATTCTTGATGGAATTTGGTAGAAAAATTTGGCATTGTTTAAGAAATCCGTGAAGAACTACATGTCCCACCCCAGAAAGAATGATTTGAAAACTGCTAAAGTCTACAGTCATTAGGATAATGTTTCTTTCTCAAACAGAGAAAAGTAAAAAAAAAAAACAAAAAAACAAAACAGAGAACGGTATTATTTTAAGATGCTGTGTAGTAAATCCCAGTAATTAAAGACATAGACTTTGTATCAAAGGATCAGGGTTGAGATCCATTGTCCACAAGCAGGCCTGATGCATCCTGACCTCCACGTGGGCCAGCAGAAGGGTGAGTACTGGCTGTGTCCAGAAATTTAGCACCTTCTTCTGTTATGAATGAAGAAGAAATGATGGGCAAAGTGAGTGCTAATTCTCTACGTAATAAACTTTTTCATTCCAAATAGACAAATGTGTCTCAAGTCATAATAGTACAGCAGATACCTCCAAGCTTGGAGAATTTTGCAAACTAGAATTTCTCTAGCTTTTCAGCTAGAATTTCTCACAGACACCTCTCCTCATTAATCTGACAGTCCCCAAATATTTCTAATTGCAGATTTATATCCTTAAAAAGAAGCAGAAAGTTATTAAATCTTCTCTGTGCGTGAGGAGGAAGATGAGGAAGAGTCTGGAGAACAAGGAGGGAGCCTTTTCTGCTCCATCATTCCCAAAAACCTTTCCACTGACACTGTCAAGACAAGACTTCACTCTCTTGGAAACCACTCAACTTTTACAGTTTTCCTGCCAAAATTTTTTTTTTTAATCTGAGGAGATTTTATAAAATTCTCCTCTCATAGATGATACAGTGTAGTAGAAAATAGTTCCTTCCACAGCATCATTGTCAACATCACAATGGAGAAACAAGCCCAGCATGTTTTAGATCAGTATTCTGACTTCTTATCTAGTTCATACATCAGTATTCTTTCCCTTTGAAAATTCCTTCTTTATTACAGTTTTGTTTCGTTTGTAATAGGACATAACCTTTGAATTTCTTTTCGAGTTGATTCAAAAACATTCATATTCATGCTTCCTTGGCAACACAGAAACACAAACTTCATATACCTTAAAATGGAGTCAAGTAAATTATAAGACAGTTTATTTCTCGATGAATCCCAAACGGAACAGAGTTATTTGTTTTGTTAAAATAACCTATACAACATCAATCATAAGTTTTTTAAATCATCTGGCCAGAAAATTATCAGAAAGGGCCACTTATCCAACTGTCCCTTCCAAGGGAGTGCATTTCTAGACTGGCTCCATTTCAAGTGCTTTCAGTTCCTTTGATTTTTATGTCTTGTGGTCTTTTAATTGATACGCTGAATTGAGCCTTTTTGAATGGCGGTAGAATGAAAATCTTTAGTAAATCCAAACTCAATCCAATTCTCCCCGCCTTCTGCTTCCAGAGGTTAATTCTCATGCTCTCGATAGCTGCCTCTTCATCAGCATCAGGAAATCTGTCAGTACTGTTGTCAGGAGGATTCAACTTCAAGGGAATATTTGAGAAGGAGGGGATGGAAGAAGGAGAGTCCAAAATAAATGTACAATAAGTCATAATTACAGGCAAAAAAATATATGTATATATATTTCGAAACCTGTATGTACTTGCAAAATTTCATTTTGGAAAGAAAAGCCTATCAAAGCATATCATTTTAATTATACTTCTATTACCAGGGGACTCTGAAAGTGTATATTAAATTAATGGAATGGATTGCCTTGGTTCCACAGTGGTTATTAGCAGGAAGAGCTCCCAGTTTTCTTATTATGTACATCACTAACTTTAATTGCATTAGGCTGAGCTGGGAGAGCTATTTTTAGGAAATATTTCATCCACAAAACAATTTCTGTTGGCTGTCTGCCTACTACAGCTCCAGGACTGAGGTCTCTCTCATAAATGTTAACTTCTTATTTCTGCCGGTCAGGCTTTAGCACGTACCAACTTATGAAAACTACCCAACATGACTCGGGTCCTCAAGTTCCTGGGTGAATCTAGTGAAGCAGGAGAGGGGGATTTGCTCTGTGGGCAGATGATGACAGGTGTGTGGTCACAGTGCCTGGATGCTCGCGCTCCATGAATGACATCAGCATATGGAATGGGGAACGACACACCTGGGGTTTCTGCAGGTGTGGGGGGTCACTGCCTGCTGACTCCAGAATGTGAAGATTTAAATAAATAAATAAATAAATAAATAAATAAATAAATAAATAAATACAGTAAATTAACTTTTAGCAATTTGTGTCCAGTAATGCACTAAATCTGGGGTCAAATCACCACTGAACTCCATGATGGAAAGTACAGGATCATTCATTAATGTCATGACATTTCTGGTGCCAAGGTCTTGATCAGACCTTAAGGCTTATAAAATTGGGAGATAACTAAGAAATTATTAGTCCAACCTCTCCACTTGATATAGTAAATTTACTGAGAGCAACTGACATAACATCTAAAAAGTAAAATTTGTCAGTCTCTCAAAGTACAAGACATACATAGCTTCAACCTAGCAAATCATCCACCATAAACATGTCTACATTCATGAGTATAATATGGACCCAGATATGGGTAACACTGTTATAATTAAGAAAAAAATGGGAATAATATGGATATCTCTAATAAGGAATACTTTAATAAACTAAGGCCTATTCAAATTGTAAAACATCATGGAGCCTAAAAAACATGTTATAGGCATGTACATTATGAAAAACTCATATATACATATTTATATGTGTGTGTGTGTATATAGATCAAAAAAAGAAATTCATGGTGTATAGATTATATTCCTATAAATTCCTAAATAAACTATGCAATGTAATTTATAAATTTTGTAACATATAGACATACTTAGATTTCATGCATGTGAAATTCATATCATGTTTCTATACATACTTTACATATATGAAATGGACTTTGTATATATATATTACTACATATGCACACACATATATAACATTAAGAAAGTTAAACAATGAATCTTAAAAGAGATAGAAAATGAATTTGAAGAGAGGGTGATGGGCACAGACACTATTTATTCTATATTCTTTTATGTTTTTTTTATTTTACCCATAATAAACTATCTATTCATAATTTAATTGTGTAACTAAAAATCACATCCAAATTAGGAAGAAACTAGAACCAATAGAAGTTTGTTGCATTGCTCAAGTCATTCCACTAATTTGTGGTAGAGCCAAAACAAGATAAAGAGAGGATGAGATTTCTGGAATAAAACCCTTAATGTTATAGACCTTAGCACTAAGAGGGACCCCAAGGGTTGATAACAATGGCAGAGCCTTATTTAAAATTACTGTATTCAAGACACTGCTTTAAATGCTTTATGCATAATGATGTATTTAATCCTCAAAACAACCACATTATGAAATAGCTGTGATTATCTTTTTGATAAAATATTTTCAATATGGTCACCATAATCCCCTCCCTCTACAAATGCCCTACAATTGCCCCCTCCCACGGACTCTGAGTTTGGCTTTGGTGAGCAGGACAAAGATAAACATTACCTGCACAGAAGCTAGAAGAGTGGTTAAAGGGAGGTTAAAGCCTGTGCACTGTGGCTGCTGGGATCCTGCCACAACCATGTCCGTGAGCCTCAGCTAGCATCCTGGAGGAAGACAGAGCACATGGAGAGAGCTCCTCGCTGAGCTGGCATAGCAGCCATTATCCCAGCTGAGACCTCAGCGGCGGGAAGGAGGTCCTCCAGACCCCAGGCTCAGACTGTCCGTGAACACAACCTTTATTTCAGAGATGACAAAACTGAGGTCACATAATTGGTAAAGAGTAGAGCTACGTACCAAATCCAAGCAGCTGTTTCCAGAGTCTATATATCTATATCTATATCTATATGTATCTATATCTATAAAATTATTTTTGCATATATATTTTTTATTGGAGTTCTATTTGCCAACATATAACTTAACACCCAGTGCTCATCCTGACAAGTGCCCCCTTCAGTGCCCATCACCCAGTCACCCCATCCCTCCGCCTGTCTCCTTTTCCACTACCCCTCGTTCATTTCCTAGAATTAGGAGTCTCTCATGTTTTGTCACCCTCTCTAATTTTTCCCTCTCATTTTATCTCCTTTCCCCTATAGTCCCTTTCACTATTTTTTATATTTCCTATATGAGTGAAACCATATAATGTTTGTCCTTCTCCAATTGACTTACTTCACTCAGCATCATACCCTCCAGTTGCATCCACGTTGAAGCAAATGGTGGGTATTTGTCCTTTCTGATGGCTGAGGAATATTCCATTGTATAAATAGACCACAGCTTCTCTATCAATCATCTGTCGATGGACACCGAGGCTCCTTGCCAGTGTGGCTATTGTGGACATTGCTGCTATAAACATCGGGGCGCAGGTGTCCCGGCGTTTCACTGCATCAGTATCTTTGGGGTAAATCCCCAGCAGTGCAATTGCTGGGTTGTAGAGTAGCTCCATTTTTACCTCTTTGAGGAACCTCCACACAGTTTTCCAGAGTGGCTGCACCAGTTCACATTCCCGCCAACAGTGCAGGAGGGTTCCCCTTTCTCCACATCTTCTCCAACATTTGTTATTTCCTGTCTTGTTAATTTTCCCCATTCTCACTGGTGTGAGGTGGGATCTCATTGTGGTTTTGATTTGTATTTCCCTGATGGCAAGTGATGCGGAGCATTTTCTCATGTGCATGTTGGCCATGTCTATGTCTTCCTCTGTGAGATTTCTCTTCATGTCTTTTGCCCATTTCATGATTGGATTGTTTGTTTCTTTGGTGTTGAGTTTAATAAGTTCTTTATAGATCTTGGAAACTAGCCCTTTATCTGATAGGTCATTTGCAAATATCTTCTCCCATTCTGTAGGTTGTCTTTGAGTTTTGTTGACTGTATCCTTTGCTGTGCAAAAGCTTCTTATCTTGATGAAGTCCCAATAGTTCATTTTTGCTTTTGTTTCTTTTGCCTTCGTGGATGTATCTTGCACGAAGTTACTGTGGCCGAGTTCAAAAAGGGTGTTGCCTGTGTTCTCCTCTAGGATTTGGATGGAATCTTGTCTCACATTTAGATCTTTCATCCATTTTGAGTTTATCTTTGTGTATGGTGAAAGAGAGTGGTCTAGTTTCATTCTTCTGCATGTGGACGTCCAATTTTCCCAGCACCATTTATTGAAGAGACTGTCTTTCTTCCAGTGGATAGTCTTTCTTCCTTTATCAAATATTAGTTGACCATAAAGTTCAGGGTCCACTTCTGGGTTCTCTATTCTGTTCCATTGATCTATGTGTCTGTTTTTGTGCCAGTACCACACTGTCTTGATGACCACAGCTTTGTAGTACAACCTGAAATCTGGCATTGTGATGCCCCCAGCTCTGGCTTTCTTTTTCAATATTCCCCTGGGTATACAGGGTCTTTTCTGATTCCACACAAATCTTAAGATTATTTGATCCAACTCTCTGAAGAAAGTCCATAGTATTTTGATAGGGATTTCATTGAATATGTAAATTGCCCTGGATAGCATAGATTCTTTCACAATATTAATTCTTCCAATCCATGAGCATGGAATATTTTTCTATCTCTTTGTGTCTTCCTCAGTTTCTTTCAGAAGTGTTCAGTAGCTTTTTGGGTATAGATCCTAAAAACTACACCTCTTTGGTTAGGTTTATTCCTAGGTATCTTATGCTTTTGGGTGCAATTGTAAATGGGATTGACTCCTTAATTTCTGTTTCTTCAGTTTCATTTTTAGTGTATAGAAATGCCACTGATTTCTGGGCATTGATTTTGTATCCTGCCACATTACCAAATTGCTGTATGAGTTCTAACAATCTTGGGGTGGAATATTTTTTTTAAGCAGTTGGCTTTTTATTTTATTTCATTTTTTTAAAGATTTATTTATTTATGATAGACATAGAGAGAGAGAGAGAGAGAGAGAGGCAGAGACACAGGAGGAGGGAGAAACAGGCTCCATGCTGGGAGCCAGATGTGGGACTTGATCCTGGGACTCCAGGATCACGCTCTGGACCAAAGGCAGGCGCTAAACTGCTGAGCCACCCAGGGATCCCCTCGTTTGGGTTTTCTATGTACAGTATCATGTCATCTGTGAAGAGGGAGAGTTTGACTTTTTCTTTCCCAATTTCAATGCTTTTTATTTCTTTTTGTTGTCTGATTGCTGAGGCTAGGACTTCTAGTACTATGTTGAATAGTAGTGGTGAGAGTGGACATCCCTGTCATGTTCCTGACTTTATGGGAGAGGCTATCAGTTTTTCCCCAATGAGAGTGATATTTGCTGTGGGCTTTTCATAGATGGCTTTTAAGATGCTGAGGAATGTTCCCTCTATCCCTACACTTGAAGAGTTTTGATCAGGAATGGATGCTGTACTTTGTCAAATGCTTTCTCTGCATCCATTGAGAGGATCACATGGTTCTTTTTTTTTTTTTTTCTCTTGTTGACTTAATCTATCTTGTTGATTGTTTTACCAATGTTGAACCAACTGCATCCCAGAGGTAAATCCCACTTGGTCAAGTGAATAATCTTCTTAATGTATTGTTGGATCCTAATGGCTAGTATCTTGTTGAGAATTTTTGCAGCTGTGTTCATCGGGGATACTGGTCTATAATTCTCCTTTTTTGTTGGGATGCTGAGAACTAGCAGAGAACTTGCCTAATTTAGGGAGGGAAACAGGCATCTGAATGATCCAGGAGATAGAGAGGTCCCCCCAAAATCAATAAAAACCATTCAACACCTCTATATTTAATAGTGAAACTTGAAAATTCCAAAGATAAAGAGAAAATCCTTAAAGCAACAAGAGACAAGAGATCCCTAACTTATATGAGGAGAAATATTAGATTAACAGCAGACTTCTCCACAGAGACCTGGCAGGCCAGAAGGGGCTGGCAGGATACATTTAGGACACTAAATGAGAAGAACATGCAGCCAAGATACTATATCCAATGAGGCTCTCATTCAGAATAGAAGGAGAGATAAAGAGCTTCCAAGATAGGCAAAAACTGAAAGAATATGTGACCACCAAACCAGCTTTGCAAGAAATATTAAGGAGGATCCTCTAAAAGAAAGAGGAATCCCAAAGAAATCATCCACAAAAACAGGGACTGAATAAGTATTTCAATGACACTAAATTCAGATTTTTCAATAGTTACTCTGAACATGAATGGGCTAAATGATCCCATCAAAAGATGCAGGGTTTTGGACTGGATAAAAAAGCAAGACCTATCTATTTGCTGTCTACAAGAGACTCATTTTAGACCTAAGCACACCCCTAGCCTGAAAATGAAAGTGTAGAGAACCATTTACCATTCAAATTGGTCCTCAAAAGAAAGGTGGGGTAGCAATCATCGTACCAGATAAATTAAAGTTTATCCCAAAGACTGTAGTAAGAGATTATGACGGACACTATATCATACTTAAAGGATCTATCCAACAAGAGGACCTAACAATCATGAATATTTATGCCCCTAATGTGGGACTGCCAAGTATATCAATAAATTAATAACCAAAGTAAAGAGATACTTAGATATTAATACACTGATACTGGAAGACTTCAATATGGCACTTTTTTTGCAAATGACAGATCTTCTAAGCACAACATCACCAAAGAAACAAGGGCTTTAAATGATACACTGGACCAGATGGATTTCACAGATATATATAGAACTTTCCATCGGGACACAACTGAATACACATTCTTCTCAAGTGCACATGGAACTTTCTCCAGAATAGACCACATACTGGGTCACAAATCAGGTCTCAACTGATACCAAAAGATTGGGATTGTCCCCTACACATTTTTAGACAACAATGCTTTGAAACTAGAACTCAATCACAAGAAGACATTTGGAAGAAACTCAAACATGTGAAGGTTAAAGAGCATCCGACTAAGAGATGAAAGGGTCAACCAGGAAATTAAAGAAGAATTAAAAAGGTTCATGGAAACTAATGAAAATGAAGATACAACCATTCAAAATCTTTGGGATACATCAAAAGCAGTCCTGGGATCCCTGGGTGGCCCAGCGGTTTGGCGCCTGCCTTTGGCCCAGGGCGCGATCCTGGAGACCCGGGATCGAATCCCACGTCGGGCTCCTGGGCCATGGAGCCTGCTTCTCCCTCTGCCTGTGTCTCTGCCTCTCTCTCTCTCTCTCTCTGTGTGTGTGACTATCATAAATAAATAAAAATTAAAAAAAAAAAACAAATACTAAAAAAAAAAAAAGAAGAAAAAAAAGCAGTCCTAAGAGGGAAATACATCGCAATACAAGTCTCCCTCAAAAAATTGGAAAAAAACTCAAATACACAAGCTAACCTTGCACCCAAAGGACCTGGAGAAAGAACAGCAAGTAAAACGTACATCAAGCAGAAGAAGAGAGATAATAAAGATTCGAGCAGAACTCAGTGAAGTAGAGACCAGAAGAACTGTAGAACAGATCAACAAAACCAGAGTTAGATTCTTAATCAGTGAGTTATTTGTCTGAGCAGCACTGATAATGTAGGAAAGACATCCTTGTGCAACAAAAAGCGAGTTTGTCCCCAAGAAGGAGCAGCAGCATCACAGATGGGAGAGAGGTCTTTGAAGAGTATGTAGTGGGAACATACATGTGCTCAGGTTTAACTGTAACAAGTGTCAGCACACCAGAGGCAGAGCACCAAATCTGGCTGACTGCCTGTTTTTGTAAATAAAGTTTTATCAGAGCACACCATGCCCATTGGACTGTCTGTGGCTGATTTCACACCACAATGCAGAGTTGAGGAGTTATAGCAGAGACCATATGGCCCAGAAAGCTGAAAATATTTATTACCAGACCCTCTCCAGACAAAATTTGCAACCCATGAGCTGGAGGGGAAGGATGTTAATGGAGTCCAGAGATAAAGCTGGAGACCTGATATTCTCATTAGTCAAAGGACTTGATTTGAGGCTGAGGAACTTAGGTGGATATAGCAGGTCATGGGGAGCTGCTGCCTCTGCCCCTGTTCCAGGCTGGACCTAGAAGGGGGAAGAGGAGCCAGAGCAAAGGCCCACTTGCAGAATATAAGCAGAAATAAATGTGTTTGAAGACCAGGCAAGAGGTTGTATAAAAAATGCTGTCATAGGAAAGGAAGAGGGTCTAGAATGGGGTTGACAGATGCCCAGGGGTGAGGAGAATGAAGCAAGATTACTGAGTTGGAGAAGACTCTGAGGATCCCAGAGAGCTAATTTTTCCAAAGACTTACCCTCACCACCTAATTCAGGGAAGGGATGGAAGGAGCCTGGCGCATAGTGGTGAACCCGCCACCGCCCACCTGCCTGGACGTTGTGGTCTGCTCCTTTCCTGGGAGCTCACTCCTGCCCCCTCACCCACCTGCTCCCACTCCCAAGTCTGGAAGAACTGCAGGCCTCTGCCCTGAGAACACGGAGCCAAGGGGCTCAGCTAAGCCCCCACTGCATCATATGTGAAGTCAAATTTTCCTGGGATTACAGCCTTTGATTATACTGAGAAACCCTCTTTCAATCAGGGTACTGAGTCTTTGAAAGTTTGTTCATGAAATATTTCACCAAAAAAAAAAAAAAAAAAAAAGAAGAAGAAAAATCCAGATGAATATAATCTCAAAGCCTTTTTCAGCAAAAGTATGAGCATTATAGAATATTTTTTTCTCAAAATTCAGTTTCCAATTTAACTTACCTTTATGCCTAACCTGTGATACAAAGTCTGCATTTACCAGCACCAGCCTCTACCCAGGGCAGGAATTGTGAATCTGTTGCTTCACAGTACATCCTTCTTCTGTGTCCATTTGTTTGTTTGTCGGGTTTTATTTTTTGTTTTGTTTTGTTTTGTTTTGTTTTGTTTTGTTTTCTTCTGGCTTCTTACTTCCTCTCTGCTGTGGACTGAATGCTTGTGTCCCTCCAAAATTTGTATGTTGAAATCTTAATCCCCAGTGTGATGGTGGCAGGACAAGAGGCTTTCAGGACATGATAAGGTGCTGAGGGTGGAGTCCTCATGAATGAGATTAGAGCCCTTTTAAAGCATCCCAGGGGCACCTGGAGAGCACAGTTGGTTGAGCATCTGACTCTTGATTTTGGCTCAGATCCTGATCTTGGAGTGATGAGATTGAGCCCGGAGCAGGAAGTCTGTTTGAGGTTTTCTCTCTCCATCTTCCTCTGCCCCTCCCCTCTGCTCTCTCTCTGTCTAAAATAATAAATAAACAAATCTTTTAAAAAATAAAAATAAAACAAATAAAAGGACCCCAGATAACTTGCTTATTCTTCCTACCATGTGAGGACAAAGCCAGAAAGCAGCCCTCTACAACCCCGCGGTGCTCTCACCACAACTTTACCCTGCTGGCACCACCATCTTGACTTCCTGCCTCCAGAGTTGAGAGGAATAAATATATGGTGTCATGGGACACCCCTCTGCCTCTGCCTTCAGTGTTCAGCGAGAAAAAGACCAGCGAGCTGAGGCCAGAGGGCACAAATCCTGATTCTTGGTCCAGTGAGGCTGACTTTCTCCCCCATCCACATCAGATCGGCTTTTTTTTTTTTTTTTTTTTATTGGTGTTCAATTTACTAACATACAGAATAACCCCCAGTGCCCGTCACCCATTCACTCCCACCCCCCGCCCTCCTCCCCTTCTACCACCCCTAGTTCGTTTCCCAGAGTTAGCAGTCTTTACGTTCTGTCTCCCTTTCTGATATTTCCCACCCATTTCTTCTCCCTTCCCTTATTTTCCCTTTCACTATTATTTATATTCCCCAAATGAATGAGAACATATAATGTTTGTCCTTCTCCGACTGACTTACTTCACTCAGCATAATACCCTCCAGTTCCATCCACGTTGAAGCAAATGGTGGGTATTTGTCATTTCTAATAGCTGAGTAATATTCCATTGTATACATAAACCACATCTTCTTTATCCATTCATCTTTCGTTGGACACCGAGGCTCCTTCCACAGTTTGGCTATAGTGGCCATTGCTGCTAGAAACATCGGGGTGCAGGTGTCCCGGCGTTTCATTGCATTTGTATCTTTGGGGTAAATCCCCAACAGTGCAATCGCTGGGTCGTAGGGCAGGTATATTTTTAACTGTTTGAGGAACCTCCACACAGTTTTCCAGAGTGGCTGCACCAGTTCACATTCCCACCAACAGTGTAAGAGGGTTCCCTTTTCTCCGCATCCTCTCCAACATTTGTTGTTTCCTGCCTTGTTAATTTTCCCCATTCTCACTGGTGTGAGGTAGTATCTCATTGTAGTTTTGATTTGTATTTCCCTGATGGCAAGTGATGCAGAGCATTTTCTCATATGCATGTTGGCCATGTCTATGTCTTCCTCTGTGAGATTTCTGTTCATGTCTTTTGCCCATTTCATGATTGGATTGTTTGTTTCTTTGGTGTTGAGTTTAAGAAGTTCTTTATAGATCTTGGAAACTAGCCCTTTATCTGATATGTCATTTGCAAATATCTTCTCCCATTCTGTAGGTTGTCTTTGAGTTTTGTTGACTGTATCCTTTGCTGTGCAAAAGCTTCTTATCTTGATGAGGTCCCAATAGTTCATTTTTGCTTTTGTTTCTTTTGCCTTCGTGGATGTATCTTGCAAGAAGTTACTATGGCCGAGTTCAAAAAGGGTGTTGCCTGTGTTCTTCTCTAGGATTTTGATGGAATCTTGTCTCACATTTAGATCTTTCATCCATTTTGAGTTTATCTTTGTGTATGGTGAAAGAGAGTGGTCTAGTTTCATTCTTCTGCATGTGGATGTCCAATTTTCCCAGCACCATTTATTGAAGAGACTGTCTTTCTTCCAATGGATAGTCTTTCCTCCTTTATCGAATATTAGTTGCCCATAAAGTTCAGGGTCCACTTCTGGATTCTCTATTCTGTTCCACTGATCTATGTGTCTGTTTTTGTGCCAGTACCACACTGTCTTGATGACCACAGCTTTGTAGTACAACCTGAAATCTGGCATTGTGATGCCCCCAGATATGGTTTTCTTTTTTAAAATTCCCCTGGCTATTCGGGGTCTTTTCTGATTCCACACAAATCTTAAAATAATTTGTTCTAACTCTCTGAAGAAAGTCCATGGTATTTTGATAGGGATTGCATTAAACGTGTATATTGCCCTGGGTAACATTGACATTTTCACAATATTAATTCTGCCAATCCATGAGCATGGAATATTTTTCCATCTCTTTGTGTCTTCCTCAATTTCTTTCAGAAGTGTTCTATAGTTTTGAGGGTATAGATCCTTTACATCTTTGGTGAGGTTTATTCCTAGGTATCTTATGCTTTTGGGTGCAATTGTAAATGGGATTGACTCCTTAATTTCTCTTTCTTCAGTCTCATTGTTAGTGTATAGAAATGCCACTGACTTCTGGGCATTGATTTTGTATCCTGCCACGCTACCGAATTGCTGTATGAGTTCTAGCAATCTTGGGGTGGAGACTTTTGGGTTTTCTATGTAGAGTATCATGTCATCGGCGAAGAGGGAGAGTTTGACTTCTTCTTTGCCAATTTGAATGCCTTTAATGTCTTTTTGTTGTCTGATTGCTGATGCTAGGACTTCCAGTACTATGTTGAATAGCAGTGGTGAGAGTGGACATCCCTGTCTTGTTCCTGATCTTAGGGGAAAGGCTCCCAGTGCTTCCCCATTGAGAATGATATTTGCTGTGGGCTTTTCATAGATGGCTTTTAAGATGTCGAGGAATGTTCCCTCTATCCCTACACTCTGAAGAGTTTTGATCAGGAATGGATGCTGTATTTTGTCAAATGCTTTCTCTGCATCCAATGAGAGGATCATATGGTTCTTGGTTTTTCTCTTGCTGATATGATGAATCACATTGATTGTTTTACGGGTGTTGAACCAGCCTTGTGTCCCAGGGATAAATCCTACTTGGTCATGGTGAATAATTTTCTTAATGTACTGTTGGATCCTATTGGCCAGTATCTTGTTGAGAATTTTTGCATCCATGTTCATCAGGGATATTGGTCTGTAATTCTCCTTTTTGGCGGGGTCTTTGTCTGGCTTTGGAATTAAGGTGATGCTGGCTTCATAGAACGAATTTGGAAGTACTCCATCTCTTTCTATCTTTCCAAACAGCTTTAGGAGAATAGGTATGATTTCTTCTTTAAACGTTTGATAAAATTCTCCTGGGAAGCCATCTGGCCCTGGACTCTTGTGTCTTGGGAGGTTTTTGATGACTGCTTCAATTTCCTCCCTGGTTATTGGCCTGTTCAGGTTTTCTATTTCTTCCTGTTCCAGTTTTGGTAGTTTGTGGCTTTCCAGGAATGCATCCATTTCTTCTAGATTGCCTAATTTATTGGCGTATAGCTGTTCATAATATGTTTTTAAAATCGTTTGTATTTCCTTGGTGTTGGTAGTGATCTCTCCTTTCTCATTCATGATTTTATTAATTTGAGTCTTCTCTCTCTTCTTTTTAATAAGGCTGGCTAATGGTTTATCTATCTTATTAATTCTTTCAAAGAACCAACTCCTGGTTCTGTTGATCTGTTCCACAGTGCTTCTGGTCTCGATTTCGTTGAGTTCTGCTCGAATCTTTATTAACTCCCTTCTTCTCTTGGGTGTAGGATCTATTTGCTGTTTTTTCTCTAGCTCCTTTATGTGTAAGGTTAGCTTTTTTTTTTTTTTTTTTTTTTTTTAAGGTTAGCTTTTGTATTTGAGTTCTTTCCAGTTTTTGAATGGATGCTTGTATTGCGATGTATTTCCCCCTTAGGACTGCTTTTGCTGCATCCCAAAGATTTTGAACGGTTGTATCTTCATTCTCATTAGTTTCCATGAATCTTTTTAATTCTTCCTTAATTTCCTGGTTGACCCTTTTATCTTTTAGCAGGATGGTCCTTAACCTCCATGTGTTTGAGGTCCTTCCAAACTTCTTGTTGTGATTTAGTTCTAATTTCAAGGCATTATGGTCCGAGAATATGCAGGGGACAATCCCAATCTTTTGGTATCGGTTCAGACCCGATTTGTGACCCAATATGTGGTCTATTCTGGAGAAAGTTCCATGTGCGCTTGAGAAGAATGTGTATTCAGTTGAGTTTGGATGTAAAGTTCTGTAGATATCTGTGAAATCCATCTGGTCCAGTGTATCATTTAAAGCTCTCGTTTCTTTGGAGATGTTTTGCTTAGAAGACCTATCGAGTATAGAAAGAGCTAGATTGAAGTCACCAAGTATAAGTGTATTATTATCTAAGTATTTCTTCACTTTGGTTAATAATTGATTTATATATTTGGCAGCTCCCACATTCGGAGCATATATATTGAGGATTGTTAAGTCCTCTTGTTGAATAGATCCTTTAAGTATGATATAGTGTCCCTCTTCATCTCTCACTACAGTCTTTGGGGTAAATTTTAGTTTATCTGATATAAGGATGGCTACCCCTGCTTTCTTTTGAGGACCATTCGAATGGTAAATGGTTCTCCAACCTTTTATTTTCAGGCTGTAGGTGTCCTTCTGTCTAAAATGAGTCTCTTGTAGACAGCAAATAGATGGGTCCTGCTTTTTTATCCAGTCTGAAACCCTGCACCTTTTGATGGGGTCATTAAGCCCGTTCACATTCAGAGTTACTATTGAGAGATATGAGTTTAGTGTCATCATGATATCTATTCAGTCTTTGTTTTTGTGGACTGTTCCACTGAACTTCTTCTTAAAGGGGAATTTTAAGAGGCCCCCTTAAAATTTCTTGCAGAGCTGGTTTGGAGGTCACATATTCTTTTAGTTGCTGCCTGTCTTGGAAGCTCTTTATCTCTCCTTCCATTTTGAATGAGAGCCTTGCTGGATAAAGTATTCTTGGTTGCATGTTCTTCTCATTTAGGACCCTGAATATATCCTGCCAGCCCTTTCTGGCCTGCCAGGTCTCTGTGGAGAGGTCTGCTGTTACCCTAATACTCCTCCCCATAAAAGTCAGGGATTTCTTGTCTCTTGCTGCTTTAAGGATCTTCTCTTTATCTTTGGAATTTGCAAGCTTCACAATTAAATGTCGAGGTGTTGAACGGTTTTTATTGATTTTAGGGGGGGATCTCTCTATTTCCTGGATCTGAATGCCTGTTTCCCTTCTCAGATTAGGAAAGTTTTCAGCTAGAATTTGTTCAAATACATATTCTGGCCCTCTGTCCCTTTCGGCGCCCTCGGGAACCCCAATTAAACGTAGGTTTTTCTTCCTCAGGCTGTCGTTTATTTCCCTTAATCTATCTTCATGGTCTTTTAATTGTTTGTCTCTTTTTTCCTCAGTTTCCCTCTTTGCTATCAACTTGTCTTCTAGGTCACTCACTCGTTCTTCCACCTCGTTCACCCTCGTCGTTAGGACTTCTAGTTTGGATTGCATCTCATTCAATTGATTTTTAATTTCTGCCTGATTAGCTCTAAATTCTGCAGTCATGAAGTCTCTTGAGTCCTTTATACTTTTTTCTAGAGCCACCAGTAGCTGTATAATAGTGCTTCTGAATTGGCTTTCTGACATTGAATTGTAATCCAGATTTTGTAACTCTGTGGGAGAGAGGACTGTTTCTGATTCTTTCTTTTGAGGTGAGGTTTTCCTTCTAGTCATTTTGCTCAGTGCAGAGTGGCCAAAAGCAAGTTGTATTGGGAAAAAGAGAAAAAGAGAGGAGAGAAAGAAGGAAAGAAAAGAGAAAGAGAAAAAAAAGGGAAGAAAAGAAAAAAACGAAAAAAAAAGAAGAAGAAAAAGAGAAAGAAAAAGAAAGGAGAAAAAAAGGGGGTGGGGGAAGGAAACAAATCAAAAAGCAAAACAAAACAAAAACAAAAACAAAAACAAAAACAAACAAAAAAAGAACCACCGGGGAGTATCTTCTGATTCTGTGTTCTTTAAGTCCCTTGGCTTCTCCTGGAAGTTGTCAGTCTAGCTGGTGTTCTGGGGGAGGGGCCTGTTGTGCTGATTTTCAGGTGTTAGCAGTTGGGGGAGCTGCTGTGCCCCTGCCTGGTGCAGGGCTCAGTGGGGTTGTTTACCCCGTGAGGCCGCAGGAGGAACAGCCCCAGTGGCGGGGCAGCTCTGGAAACCTGGATTCAGCTCCGGCAGGAACTCCGTCTGCAGGGCCTGGAGGCTCCGGGGCGGGGCCGCTGATCTGCTCAGCTCGGGGCAGGAGCGTCCTCGCTGTCCTGGGCCCTCCCGGCCTCTGCCTGTCCCGGGGGAGGCGGGATCCTGGGCTGTGTCCCGGCGCCCTGTGCTCCGGAGCCTGCGCTGGTGGATTCGCGCTCCCGGGCCGCGCAGCCCCCTCCGCGGAGCCGCCGCCCGAGCCCCTCCGAGCTGCTCCTGGAACCGCGCAGCCCCCTCCGCACGGAGCCTCTTCCTCTGCCCGAGCCCGGCCGAGCTGCTCCCGGGGCCGCGCAGCCCCCTCCGCGGAGCCGCCCCCGAGCCCCCCGAGCTGCTCCGGGTCCCGCCGCCCGCGCTGCAGCCCTTAGGGAGCTCGGCGCACTCTCCCGGGGCGCAGGTGTCTGTTAGTGTCCCCGGGAACCCAAGGGCATCCCCGCCCTCCTGGGTCCTGCTCCAACCCCCTGCGAGCCCCTTTCCGCCGGGAAGGTCGGTGCAGCTCCTGCTTCTCGGGGACGGGGCTCTCCTGTCCTGGGGACACTCGCCCCGGCCCCAGCCCGGCTCCTCGCGGGGCCCCTCCCCCTTGGAGGCCTTTGTTCCTTTATTTCTTTTTCCCCGTCTTCCTACCTTGATAGAAGCGCGAACTCTTCTCACTGTTGCATTCCAGCTGGTCTCTCTTTAAATCTCAGGCCGAATTCATAGATTTTCAGGATGATTGGAAGGTTTTCTAGGTAGTTTGGTGGAGACAGGTGATTTGGAGACCCTACTCTTCCGCCATCTTGCTCCTCCAGTACCAGATCGGCTTTATTATGAGATAAGTGGTTTAAATGCAAGTCCTGGATTTCCTAGATAAAGATCTTCTTTAGCTCCATCTCCCTTTCCTCCCTCACCTCCACTTCCTCTTTCTTCTCTTCCTCTTCTAACAGATCTGGAAGGTTCCTCAAATGCTATCTCTTCTAGCTCTCAGAGTTTGTTAGCCCACAATAGGTTTTGGAATAATCTCTCCTAGAGTCTTGCTAAACAAAGGGATGGGATTCTGGTGGCGGGACTTCAGGTGTTAGGCCAAGTTGAGGAGATGCCCTTTATGGAGCAAAAGCATTACCCTGTGCTTGTCCACCCTGTGGGTGCTTCAGGCCTTCTGTCAAGGAGCAGCTGGTATGAATAGCAAATGGTGCCATGAGGCATCCCCTCTGATGCTCAGACATATGAAGACTATCTCTGAGCATACAACTAGCACAGACCTAGGACAGATGAGAGGAGAAGGTTCAGACCATCCTCACTGCCCTGAGGGAGTACAGGAAACCAAATGAGTTCCAAAAACAAAAACAAAAACAAAACAAAACAAAACAAAACAAACAAAAAACCCTCAAGCCTTGGCATTGAACTATGCATAGCATTTGGAGACAACATTGTCTCCCATGAGAAATTGTATTGTAAACAAGATTAATGATAATGACTCATCAACACCTACCACGTACCAGACACTGGACTTGATGCTTTAATAATAAGCACAGAAATGAGAATAATAGTGTATACTTACAGATACAGGGAGCTAATGTGGTTATTGCTTTACTCACATTCACATTAGAAGTGTGGAATTGTGTCTATGACAGACCTGGCATCCCTCCTGAGCCCCCCCCACACCAGATAGAAGTACATGCATGCATGTGTGTGTGTGTGCGCATGTGTATGTGTGTTTGGAGCCCAAGCCAGTTTAATAACTTAAGCAATCTTTATTACAGATAGTACTCAGTGATTGGACCCAGGGTCTCTTTGTCCCCCTCCTGCCACATCTTCTCTACATTGCCATCCACAGTAATCAGAACAGAAATTACATGACATCAGGTTCCAGGATTGGCCCTCGGTGTGCCTATACTTATGGTCATGGAAGTGCATCCTGAATATACAGCTGAAATTTTCATGATGTTTTCCAGACATTAGGTAGCTACTTTGACAAAGTCTTAAAGGAAATTAAAACTTACACATAGTTCTGAGTTGTTGGCTGAATTATCGGCTGAAATGAAAGGTAAGTATTTCCCAAATCCAGGAGTTTTGTCCCCATCCCACCCAGATGAACCTAGAAGGCCATTGACTTTTCCATGACACGTAGAGCCTTGGTTTTTCTTCCTGCTTCTCTAAGAGAGGCTAAATTCTTCACCCATTTCTTCACGGAATGGCTTGAATTCTTTCACCACGCTGCCTATTCTTTGAATGCAGCTAGCAGGCACGGAGTGACATCCTCTCGGGGAGCCTGACATTTAGTTGTTCAGCAGCCTCTGCATAGTCTCCTTCACACACTGCACGTATAGTAATTCAGCTTTGGGTCTTACTGATTTTTTTTTTTTTTTTGCAAACCACACCACAGTGTTTGAATTTATTCATTTTTATATGGATATCTACAACTCCTAAAATCTGTTCACATGGTCTCTTATCAAACCAAATCTTTTCCTTGCTCTGTATTTCTGTAATTTTGGAGAGGAGGTGGCAAGGGATGGTTTAAAATGCAGGTCCTAATATCTAGTCCAGGTTAATTGAATCTTATTTGGTGTGTCCATTGCTTTGGCCAACTAATAACTTTCTCGATCCTGATACTTCTGTATATCCTTAGATCACAACTCAAGGAACTGGTTAAAAACCATATAAGGTTTGGTTCAATTTAAGATAACAAGTAAATAAAATATATCATCAACTTCTTTGATTCCTTTGTGAAAAAACTGTCAGTAGATGGACAGCTCCTGTGACACTAATTTCCCATTTCTGCATACTTAGAAGCATGGCAGGTTTATCACTTCACGCCCACTGGAGAATATTGCTGTGTTCTCACTGTATACATTTTGCACTTTTTTTCCTAGAGATAAAAATTGACAGAGATGTCAAATTGTGTTTTGTAATGAAAAAAAATCTGTCAATGCCACAGATCAATGATATGCTATGTAAGGAAAATATAATTAGACAAATCCAACAAAAATCATAGTAAATGTATACTGATTGTTTTACTCCAAAGTAGCAACATAATAACTAATATTTATCACACACTTTACACTACATTCATTCCCTAACTTGATAAGCATAGCAGTATTTGATGATTTGTAGGAAGGTCCTCCCATCTTTCTCACTGTAAGGATAAGAAAACTAAGAATTGCATATATTTGCAGAATGACATCACATAGGCTTGTTAATTGTCACGTAAAAATTTCAGTGGAGGAACATCTAGTTTATGAAACCGAGCTTAAAACTCTTTCTCCAAATAAGAAAAATTGATGAAGATTTCAAGTTTTAAAAAGTTATTAAATTTAATGAAAACATAACAAATATTCCAATTAAAATTATTTTTGATTAGTATTCCTTAAATATATATATATATTTATTTACATATAAAGAGAGTTAAATATAAAAACGAAAGGAAAAAGATAACACAAATAAATCCAGTACATGTTCCCTGATTTAAGTCCATGTAGACTTATGGTAAAAAAAAAAAATTTAAAAATTAAAAAATGTTAAAAAACACTATGAGAAAATAGGAGGACATTCCAAAATAATAATAGAGTCAAAACAATAGGAAGTCACAAACATCTTTAAATGTGTATGTGCTTAATAACACAGCTTCAAAATACATAAGGCAATAGTTGATAGTAAATCTAGAGTCATAACTAGAGATTTTGACAAACTTCCCTAGCCATGAAATGATGAACTACTGCCATATGCAACAACATAGAAGACACTCAGAAATATATTGTCAATGTAGGTAATTACAAATATGATTTCTTTTATGTAAAATTCAAAAATAAGCAAGGCTACTCTATTTTGATTGAAGTTAAGATTGTGGTTTCCTTTGGGGAAGAGGTAAATATTGATTAGGAGTTACTCCAAATAGAGATCTGCGGTCCTCTTACCTTTTTTTTTTTTTTTTTTGTATTTCTAGATCTATTATTTGTATCATGAAAATCTATTGAGCTGCAGTCTTTTTTTTTTTAAGATTTTAGTTATTTATTCATGAGAGACACAGAGAGAGGCAGAAACACAGGCAGAGGGAGAAGCAGGCTCCATATAGGGAGCCCGATTTGGGACTCGATCCCAAGACCCTGAGATCACAACCCGAGCCAAAGGCAGACACCACTTAGGCACCCAGGGGCCTCTAGAGCTGCAGTCTTGACATCTGTACTGCTCTGCACATTTGTCATGGTTCTGCTATTTAGGCAAAGCATTTTACTCTTCTACTCTAAACCCAAGTTGCCTCACAAACTTAGAATAAATTTGAAGATGTAGTGGGATGCCTGGGTGGCTCAGCGATTGAGCATCTGCCTTTGGCTCAGAACCTGATCCCTGGGTCTGGGGATGGAGTCCTGCAACAGGCTCCCTTCGAGGAGCCCGCTTCTCCCTGTGCCTATGTCTCTGCCCCTCTCTATGTGTGTCTCTCTTGAATAAATAAAAAATCTTAAAAAAAAATGAAAACGTAGCCATGCCTATAATCTCACCCCTGAGCTGGCCCCTGCGTGCTTAGAGTTCCCTGAACCTGCTAGGCTATGGACAAACTACTCCCCTACCCTGCTTGTTCTTGGACATGCCAAAGCAACCCCCTTGTGCAATTTTGGATTTTCTTTTTCCTCTTTCAAGAAGACTCTTCTCCCAAATATTTTAATTGCTTGCTCTCCCATTCAGGTTGCTGATGCTACCTTATGTGAAAGGGCATCCCTGACCATCTTATCTAAAATAGAAATCCTCTTTTTTTTTTTTTTGCCCTACTTTATTGTTATCCACAGAACTGAACACTATGTAGACTTACATTGTGTGTGTCTATTTGTTTATTTTATGCTTCCTCTCCTAGAAAGGCAGAGTTACTACAATCTTTTTCATTGTTATATTCTCAAAGTTAGAATACAGAGGTATCAGTGTTGAATAATTGAACGAATAAATAAAGTAAGCTTCAGGCTCATTTTTCATAGCTAGAAGTAAATAGTCAACATCTGAATTAATACTATGAGCATATTATTTAGATATAAGTGTGCCTAACACAACTAAAATAAAATGTGGTGAAATGTGGTGACTTTGGGGGAGGGATGGCTGGTGTGGGTGAGCAGAGAACAGTTGCTCATCATCACAAGAACTTTTGTACTGTTTTCTATTGAACCAGATGCATTTATCATGTTTTTAATATTAAAATAAGAAAAAAATATGGGATATCAGGGCCTCTGGCTCTTGATTGTATTATTTTGCAGTAAACATACTCTTTTTAGCAGTCTGCCACCCTTGGCTGAAAAACTATTTCTACCAGATGCTGCTGACATTAATGTAATTATGATATTGAGCCATTGTTAGGTCCACAGTAAAACTACTCCATTGTGATTGTTCTGAACACCAGGCAAACTCTCTTCCCTGGCTACGGTGGAATTAACAATGGGGTCTACCTGGGAATGTCCTTGGATCACTGGTTGTGTATAATAAGTAACTTTTGCTTTCAAGGCTTGTTGAAAAGGAGTGAAAAGTGAACCAAAGTCCTCTCCCTCCCTACATCTGCATCCTGCTATTCGCCCTCAACTCAAACATCAAGGGATAAAACAGCATCATTTCAACATACAGGAATGCAAAAAACAGTTATCTAAATAGTTTCATGCAAGGAGGGGAGGAGTGTGAAGGGAGATAAGAT
Organism: Canis lupus familiaris; assembly: GCF_011100685.1. NCBI lineage: Eukaryota > Metazoa > Chordata > Mammalia > Carnivora > Canidae > Canis > Canis lupus. Next base: position 4,265,764 of record NC_049238.1, read on the forward strand.
ATCACTTATTTTTTAGCAGAAGAGAAGTTTTCTTCCAGAATTTTTAGATGTCTAGATGCTCATCTCAAAAGATTTTTGATTTAAATATAACTCTCAATATCAGTATGAGTGGAAAATGGTGTGACCATGTATATATTTTGTTGGATCTTATATTAAAGGTATCACGTATAAAGACTTAAAAGAAGTTCTAATTTTCTTTACTTCCCATGTATCTTCGATGGACGATTCTAAAATGTGTGACAAGGCTTTGAAAATCATTAGGTCCAAGTTCAACAGGGAAGAAAACCCAATCAATAATAACCATTGCAGACTTGCATTTTCTTAAAGGCACATGTGTGGGTTTTTTTTTTTTTTTTTTTTTGCACTTTCCTCTACAACCCCAATCTTCTCCAAGAAAGAACAAGCTAATTATTCTGTCAAGAAAATCGAACTGATTACAGCCACATGGTGCGTCTTCTACGAATGAAAACCACAGAGCTGTTGTGTGCTGGGGTTTGGTCTTGTGATCTGGGAGGAGCAGGGAGATGGGTTTTGTGATCTATCACATCGTCCTCATGAAGCAGACCACAAGCAGGTGTCCACCCACCCTTCCATATGGGGGTCCCCATATGGAGCTCCCTACACTTGCTTGGCAATCTCTTCTCTCAGCTCTGACCAGGGCTGGGTCCATCTTTTCACTGGGTTATCTGCTTAAGAATCAAGTCTTGCCCCACACAGGATTTTCCTGACTGCCCCATCCAAAAAGCACATTTGTAACCCTTTCTATATATGCCTCTACCTCATTTCCTTTTCTTCTTAGGACTTGACACTCTTTATAATTATTTTACCAATGTATTTTATTTTGTGTTTATTCTCCTTGCTGAACTCTGAGCTCCAAAAGGTAGGGACTCTTGTCCTTTTATTCACTGCAGTATCTCATGGCTAATGCAGCATCTGGTACATGAATGGGAGACAACAAAACTTGCTGAGTGAGTTGATAAAGAGGTGGATTTAAACAGAAGAAGTATAACAAATAGATGTATCAAAATAAGCACAGATAGACAAAAACTGTTGAAAACGGAATGATATTCTATATTTTTAAATAGTATCCCAGTTTACAGAGCACTTTTGTGTTGATTATCTCATTTGATTCTTTTTAAAAAATTTTTATTTAAATTCAGTTTAGCTAACATCTAGCTTATTATTAATTTCAGGGGTAGAATTTAGTGATTCATCAGTTGTATACAACACCCAGTGCTCATTCCATCGTGTGCCCTCCTTCATGCCCAACGCCCAGTGACCCCACGTCCCCTGCAGCAACCCTCAATTTATTCCCTGGAGTTAAGAGTCTCTTATGGTTTGCCTCCTTCTCTGTTTTAATCTTAGTTTATTTTTCCTTCCCTTCCCCTATGTTCATCTGTTTTGTTTCCTAAATTCCACATATGAGTGAGATCATATGGTATTTGTCTTTCTCTGACTGTCTTATTTTTGTTTAGCATAACACCCTCTAGTTTCACCCACATTGGTGCAAATGGCAAGATTTCATTCTTTTTGATGACTGAATAATATTCAGCAACCTCACTTGATTCTATCAACAACCCTGGGTGAAAGCAGAAGAGAAAGGTTCCTAAGTCTTAGGCAACTTGCCCTAAATTATCCAGGTGGGCAGAGATAAAGCCCAGAATCCACTGCCCATGGCCCAGACCAGTATCCATTCTCCTGCAGCTACCTTCTCAAAGGGTGATTTGGCTCTGTGTCTGTAGTAACATTTTTCATAAGCTCTAGCAGTTTGTTTCATTACAGTATTATCAATATTTGCACAAAACAAAACTATGTGATGAATCTCCCAGAGCCCTGGTTTCAGAAGAACTTTTTCTTCTCCGTTTTCTCACCACTGTTGCTACTTGCTGTGCCATTTTGCCAACAAATGTTAAATGGAACTAGCACTTATCCTAGACCAATGAAACATCTAGTTATACCTGCACAAAAAAAAGTTATTTGCACTTGAATCAATTAATGTAGAGATAATTCTTTTAATGGATGTGTTATTTCTCAGCCCTTTAGAAATTCAGACATTCATTACTGACCAGATTGGTGATGCTTGCATAAGTCTGCAAAATGAATAGAATGATTTATCCTAACAGTGCTTTCCTTGAAAGGAAAGTTTGTTTAAAACAAAACAAAACAAAAAAAGCCCTCACCTAATTCAATGTGCCCTGCTTGTCCCAGTCCAGGGCACATCTTGGGCTGCTGGGCCTACAGATGTGATGGCAAGATGAAGGGATCCAGGAGTTGCATTTGTAATGTAACCCCACATTGTGTTGGATTCCAACAAAACTACGACAAAAAAAAAAAAAAAAAAAAAAAAAAAAAAAAAAACCTACTACATAACTGAAGAAGGAAATTGCTTTTAGGATCAGCTAATATAAACTGGGACTTGATATTTTTTACTTGAAAAAACACAAACATGCACACACACATGCTACCGTGATCTTTCATCTGACCACAGAAGGAGTAGGACAAGAGTGTCCCCTCCCCTGGTGACAGAGCATGTTTTTCTAAATCTCCGTTTCCTTTCCAGAACTGTGAAGCTGACAGCAAGTCACTTAACTCCGTCCAGCAACAGCTGTGTGGGTTTTGCATAATTAATTATTTATACCAAGGCAGACACAGTAATTAACATCCAGATGAATATGATATTCTGATCAGAAATACTTTGCATTTCAGCCACCCCTCAAGCAAGTAACTGTCAAACTGGACTGTTTGACAGAGCGGGGCCTGCCAAAAACCTCCCAGACATCTGTTCGGTAACAAAAAGAACAGATTCTCAAAGCAGTGTGTACATATATTCACTGGTTTCAGTAGGCAAGGAATAGTTGATTACCTTTTCACAATTTCCGGTCAATTTTGTCTGGTTCCAAGAACATCACTCAGCATCTCACAGAAGGGCTGAATTTTAAATGAAATCTATGTTTCTGGGAGTGCCAGCCCTGCACATGCAGATAGACCCTGCTCAGTCACTCTTCAGATCTGTGAATGGAAGTGTCATGAAGTTACTTTCATCTTTCCACAGCTAGAAAACCAATAGTGCCTGTGAATTATTCTTAACAACCAAGTAGTTACTTGACACCAAATTATATTGCCACCTGTATGGAAAATGAGAATACATAACATATATATATATATATTATATATATGTAATACATATGTTATACATATGTAATACATATGTTAATATATAATATATTATATTATATACATATATATAATATTACAGACTTCTCTAGAAATTGTGGGGAAATGTCACCAACCAGCAGATCATGCTGTGCATGTTAATGCAGGGCCTCCAATATGGCTCATATTGCTTCCTGGGCACAGTTGGACTGAGATGCTTGCCTGGCCATTTTTCAATTCAAAGTGGAGTAGTTATTGCCAAGAAATATAATTACTGCCCAGGGCTGGTGATTGTGACTAATATGACTACATGGATTGGATTATTTGTAATCCAATTAATTATTTTGAAGTCAACCAGGAAATATAGATTAGGAATCAAAAGACCCAGATACTAGTTTGGTTCCATCTCTTAGGACCATTTTGACTTTGAGACAGTCTGAACATCCATTTCCTTATCCATAAAATGGGAACATCTTATAAAATAAAAAATAAGTTTATCTCATTTATAGGTACTATCCATGAAAGCTTTATGGGAACTCCTGAAATCTACATTATGATGTCAAATGATGGCAATCATTTCAGAGAACTCTAACACTTGTTTTACTTTCTGGTATCGACTGACTCATTTTTGGGGTTGCTAGGTTTAGCAAATAAAAATACGGGATGGCCAGTCAAATTTGAATTTCAGATAAACAATGAATGAATAATTGGCATAAGTATATCCTGTGTCATATTTGGAAAACATTTATACATAATTTATTTTCTTACTATATGAAATTCAAATTTAATTTGCCATCTATATTTAACCCATATTCATCTTATATTCAACACTGCTTTTTTGGTTTGAATAACATGTTACTTGACAAGGCATGGAAAATCCACACATTTCCCCTCCCTACACAAAAGGTAAGTGTGCCATGTTTTTGAACAACCATGTAATTAGAGGTAGTGAGCCTTACATTTCCTTTCACTTATTTCTACAACACACCTCAATCCACTTGTGTTGTTTCAGTTAATACACAGGTGGTATAGATTACAATGGTATTAAAGCAAATGTTTTAATATTTATCAAAAAGAGATACCCCTTTTCCTTTAAGTATGCTACTAATTGAGTAGTACTAATTAGTACTAATGCCTGATAGAGACATTTCTATGGGTTAGGCTACATGTGATGCCCTAGATCATTCTTAATCTTAGGGATGGTAAAGTCTATCCCTGTTGGCCTCTCCTCTTATCCAAAGATCAATTAAGAGCAAAAAGCCTGGGATCCCTAGGTGGCGCAGCGGTTTGGCGCCTGCCTTTGGCCTAGGGCGCGATCCTGGAGACCCAGGATCGAATCCCACATCGGGCTCCCGGTGCATGGAGCCTGCTTCTCCCTCTGCCTGTGTCTCTGCCTCTCTCTCTCTCTCTCTCTGTGACTATCATAAATAAATAAAAAAAAAAAAAAAAAAAAAAAAAGAGCAAAAAGCCTGAACACAAAAGATGCACCAAGAATACCAATTTTGCAAATACTCTATTAACAGCTAAAATATAAACTCTACTGTGAGGCATCTTTCTTTTTAAAAAAGGAAGGAGAAAGGACTAAACATTTTTTTAAAAGTTATACAGGAGAATGTTTGTAGATTTGTGTCTGAAAGACAAAAAACAATGAAAGGATTGCTTATCTGTATAGAAAATATGGATATTTTACAAGCTTCATTAGTGTTGTCACTAGATGAAAAAGAATACGAGATGGAGATGAGGTATACATCGTGAGGATATAAGAGAGACTCAAAGAGGTTTGGAAGAGGATCATCCCACTTAAAGAGAAGATAGTTCCATTAATTTGGATCTGGTGTTTGGTGAGTTTGCAAGTAGAATTGTCTCAAGTCATATTCCAGAGGAGGGAACAGCATGAAGCCCAGCATGAGGAATGAGCAAGATATCACAGGCAACCATGTTAGGTACACTTGAGTGGGGGATGGAAACAGGCTGACTGAGAATGTCTTCTCAGGAAGATATTAATTAGAATTTAGTCTCATACACTGAAAAGATACAAGAGCAAGTCTGTATGATTCTTAAGACTTGATGTCTACCTGTGCTGATCTTGGTAGCATGTGGTGGTAGAAAGAAGTCAGGAAGTTAGACACTCTTAATTATAACCTCAGACTTTATATAAAATCATGCACATCATTTCATCTTTTTGGATCTCCATTTCTCTTTTTTGTAAAATAAAGCTATTTGGGAAGAATTTCCTGGTTCATTGCCACTCCATAGCTCCAAGCTTCTTATTCAGGCTATGTAATCCCCACTTACAGTGATCATCCTATCTCCGAGTCCAGATCCCATTCCCAACCTCAGAGAATGGGAGCAGGGATGCCTGATACAGAACACTACACCCTACCCAGTGTGAAGGAGGCAATTATAACCATAAAATGGGCCAGGAGAAGGTGGGCTACCTGGTGGAATGTTCAGCAGGTTCCTCATAGCGTTTCAGCTGACTGCTTGTTGGTGATGCTACAGAGGTTTGTGCATTTGGTAGAGCAGTTGGACCAGACCAAAGGACCAAAGCCTTAAGTTTTGAGACTCTGTCAAATCTCTGATGGTCGCTTCTATTCTCTAAAATATGTTTTGTTTAGATTTGGTGTTTTTTATGCTCTCCTTGACTAAGTCTTTGCCATAAATTCTAACCCTAACCTCTACTTTACCAATAATTGCTCTGTTATCTCAGATTCCTTGTAAGTCAGTTTCTTATTGTGGAGTTCCCTGATGGTGGAAGCTGGCCTGTCATAGAGAGGCTTCATGGACTTCCGGCAATCACCTGGCTTGCTTCTGCTGGATTGGACACTTTAATGTAATATATGCTGTTGACATGCCCTGCGTATCCTGTGGTGGGGAAGGGGGACTGGTGAGCAGACTTTGGAGCCATTGAGAACTGGCCTTCCAACTCTGCTCCATCACCTATGTGAAAGAATATCATGTCTTTTCTCTGATAAGATTCATTCTCTCAATGTAAAAATGTGTAATCTGGTTTTACTCAGAGGGTATTAACAAAGCCAAGCCTACCACAAAGAAGGCACTGGGTTGATTTTCTTTTCAACTCTTTTGTGGCCATTACCTTCTTTTCCTTCACAGAAGACCTGGGCCTTGAATTATGGATTATCATCTATACTTCATCCAGCCTACAAACCCACATTAATTCTTTGTCCATCTTTCCATGTTTGGTCTGTGTCAAGACCACTAAAACTCACCCAACATAACCAAAGGATAAATTGTTTGGATATAGAAACTTAAGTCTTATGACCTTTCCATAGCTCTGATCCTGTGTTTCATTTTTGTGTAAATACTGTTATTCCAGTATCGAGCATCCAGTTCTTTGGTCCCAGGTGCAAATATATCCTTGAGCTCCGTACCATTGCCTCATTCTCATGAACCTGAGCCCTGCAACAGCAGGTGAATCCAGGAGCAAACCAAATCTGTTCTGCTGAGTTAGCAATTTTTTGCCCTATGTTACTTTATCCTCAATGTAACCATTTGATTGTTGAAATTGTAAATTTTATACCTCTTTTTTTTAGTGACTTTATATTTATGGACTAGAGAAATCCTGTTTAGTCATTCACAGTCAATCAAGTATAAAACAATGACTTTCAACAATTAAAATAATGGTTATTATTAATTTTTCGGTGTTTTTCTTGATAGGCATAGCATTCTGATAAGTTATTTTAAGAAATCTCTGACAAGGTAAATAGCCATCCATGAGGCACGCACAGCACATAGAAACTAAAGAGATAATTGAGTGGTAATGAAAGAGTTATGAATTTCTGAATCGCTCATCTGGTGTGTTCACAGAGCATCGCTTTCCATATTAATTTAGGGATATAATCTACGAAGCACACTTCTGAGACTAAAACCTGTGATTTGGGAAACATGTGACTAATCCTCTCACATGCAAATAAACACATGTGCAGTGATTGGAAATAGTGTCTCGCAGCAGTGGAGACCAGCCTGTGGAGTCCTCAGAGCACGAAGCATTATTATGCCATGCTGGTGGGAGAGCATCTCTGTTTGCTGAGTCTGAGATTTGTTTAGTGCAGAACTGTGGGTCAAACATTCGGCTCTGACCTTTACTAAAGGGACACTTTTGGCCTTCCTAGCGAATTGTTTAGTTTTGCCATTTCCACCCCCAAGCGATGCAGGAAAGCACAGATGATCTAAGCATTGTAATTTGTTAGTTGGTTTGGACAAGATAACTACGTAACTAAAACATAAATCCAGGAGCTGACAAAACTGTTCTTGATGCTGACCTTCTTAGTCAGTAGTTCACAAACTACTAGCTGTTACGTATTTGGGCATTTTGCCCCCTTCTTCACTTTAGGATCTTGAGAGACAACTTTCTTCTGTTCTAGTTCTGCCTGCACATGATGCAGAGAATGATGTTTGGCAAAGAGTAAGCCCTTAGGAAATGCAACATCGATAGGGATGAAAGGTCTTGTTTGTATAATGCTGTCCAACCTGGGCTACGTGACATTTTCCCTACACTCAAAATTGTATATTTCAAACATATTAGTGTATTGATTTATTCAGAATATGTAATAATTGATTTGGAATAAACTATTTAAATTATAATATCTAAACTGAAATTGAGATTAGAACGTAAGCTTTGTCAACCTGATGAAAGACAAAGGCTTTATTTCAATAATAATAATAATAATAATAATAATAATAATAAGTATTAATTCATGATGATCAGGAGGATCAAGGGGAAAATTATGTATATTGATTATTTACCACTTTCGATAGGCAGATATAGTGACACAATGTTAATGGTTTTACATATGCTACTTCTTTTCATTTCCTCCAACCAGTTAGAAGGAGAAAGTGAGGCTCAGAGAAGTTGAGTAGCTTGCCCAAAGTTGAAAAGTTAATAAGCAGATCCAAGATTTGAATCATTAAAAAAGTGGCTCCACAGTCCATTTGCTTTCTAGATAATTAAAGTGAATTTGGGTCTATTGACTGGTCCAGATTGTGAAACATTATACAAGCAAGACAGTTCATCATTTATTGACAAATGAGTTTTGCCTCAAGGCTTACTATTTGCCAAGAAACATCCTGTGCACAATGGATATGCAGAGCTTGGAGGGTCAAAAATTATCCCTCAAGATCCTAAATTCATAAAGGGAATAATGTACATAGATATTTACAGGTTTGTGAACTACTGACTTCACTTGGTGTACTTGAATAAAATATCAATTTCAGAAATATATCAGATACTTTTATTTTATATTCTAAACAGTATATCAGATCACAAATTCATCTAAAATTTATCTTTCTACCCCAATCGTCTAAATTAGCCAAAAGCTTTATGAAAGTAACAAAGAAACATACAAGGAACTTAGAGGAACTAAAGGACAACAAATTTTTGGTCTACCAGAACATACTGCAAGCAGAGTAGAGCTACAAGTGCACACACTCCTGCCACACAAAGCATCACACTGGGGCCACTTTCAATATCACCAATGAGAAGTGTCTTTGCATTTGTGTTCCACTAACTTGAAGTCAGGGACTGTTTTTGAAGATGTGAAATATATAAGCTAACTTAAACCTCACAGTAATATCATACGATAGATTAAAAGCTGAGGCCCAGAGCTAGCAAGTGACAAATTGAAGAATTAAACCCTTCAGTCTGGCTGTGGGGTTCACACTGCTGACTTTTGAGTAAACAGCTGAAGTGAATGAGCAAGGGAAAGCATGGTGGAAGGAGACCACTCATGCCCTATGGAGCATCCACGTGCCTGTGTCCCATAAGCATCAGAGGGTGCTTATCACTAGAACATCTATGAATGTAATTCACACTACCTGATTAAAAGAAACATGGGGGATCCCTGGGTGGCGCAGTGGTTTAGCGCCTGCCTTTGGCCCAGGCCACGATCCTGGAGAACCGGGATCGAATCCCACGTCGGGCTCCCGGTGCATGGAGCCTGCTTCTCCCTCTGCCTATGTCTCTGCCTCTCTCTCTCTCTCTGTGACTATCATAAATAAATAAAAATTAAAAAAAAATAAAAGAAAAGAAACATGGTTTCAATAGTTTCAGTAGAATAATTTGATAAAGTTTATCATCCATTTATATTTGCTTTAAATCTTAACAAATAAGAATATAGATGATACTTTAATCTGGCAAAATATACCTACTAAAATTCTATAGTAAATATTACCACTCATACTGAAATTAGAAAAATCCACTTTCAAGGCAGGAACAAGGCAAGAATGTCTACTATTGTGTTACTATTTAGCACTGTACTGGTGGTTCTCGCCAGTGCAGTAGGTCAAGAAAACAGTAGAAGTCAAAATATTAGAAAGATGATGTTATTCTTTAAAGAGAAAGCTGAAAAGATACCATATACAAATTATTAAATTTGATTTTAAAATAGTAAATTAGTAAGTATGTCAGTACACATCAATCATTACTCAATCAGGGAATGAGAAACTGCTCTGCTCTGTGTATTTCAAACAGAAAATGGCTTAATTCAGGGGTTAGAGGCTATATTCATTTCTAGTGCCTTCCATAACGAATTACCTCTAACTAAGTGGCTTAAAATTATTAATTTTATTATTTTTATTTTGCACTTCTGGCGGCTGTACATCCAAAATCGAGTTGTCGGGAGCACCCTGCTCTCTCTGAAGACTCTAGGATGAGTCCATCCTTGCCTCTTCTGACTTCTGGTGGTTGTTGGCAATCCAAGGCATTCTTTGCCTTCTAGATGCATCACTCTGGTCTCTGCCTCTGTCTTCACATGGTCTTTTCCCTGTACCTCTCTCTGTCTCTGCATTTCTTCTCCTCTTCTTATGAAGATACTAATCATATTGGATTTAGGCCTGCTTCACTCCCTATGACCTCATCTTAATTACACCTGCAAAGACTCTATTTCCAAATAAAGATCCATCCACAGGTACGAGAGATTCAGATATGAATATGTCTTTTCACAGGACATAGTTTAACTGACTACAGAGGCTCATAAAGATATTGAAAGGGTTGTGGAACACCGATCAGGGAAGCCACTCCTGGCTTATGGAACCCAGAAATGGATGTGGACAATCTTAGCCACATGAAGCACCAAAGCAAGAGAATTTCTGATGGTTGCCCAGATGCTCACATCTGCTGAAAAGGCCACATGACAGCCTCTGTATTTTATGGAAGCAAGTGATGCATCTGCTTCTCTTGTATTCAGATGACTCACTCCCATGCACAGAATCTCACCCAATAAACTTCTGACAAGGCATTCTGGGGTATACGGCTTCTAGATTTTCCGACTCTGTATTAACTTAGAATGTTGGAGATGATGATAAGTACCTGTAGACAATATTAAGTATAATTTACAAAATCAATTGAATTTCCATTTATGAGAACATAATAATCAATTTAAAATTTTTAAAAGGTCATATATATAAAACCTAAAAATATTTTTTAAATCTATGTAATACATTTATGGAGAAAATATAAAAATTTATTAAAATTCAATAACTTGTTGAATCTTAAAAAGATAAGTACATTCTTAGGAAATATATATTGATTCATATGAATGTTCATGAAAGCAACATTTCTAATAAAAAAACTGAACACAACCCCAATATCTTATAACAAGACAAGAAATAAATAGATTATGGTATGAGTATTATACAGTGGTGAAAATAATAAATTACAGCCACATGTAACAAAAATATTGAATATTAGAATCCTAATAATGAGTGAAAAAACACGTTATGTGGTAGTACATATAGAATGGTACCATTTTATAACATTCAAAAACAAGTAATATGAAACCAAAATAAATTTAAATAAAATATAAATATGTGGCCAAACTTGTTTTAAAAGACAATAAATGACTTACACAGAATTGAAGCTATTCATTATTTCTAGGACAAATGGAAGGCTGGGATCTGGGTGACTTCTCAGTGCTACTGGCTGACATCTGGGTCTTAGATTTGTTGGTGAGATCAGGAGTGTTTATCTTATTAATGTGTTTTATAAATTATAATGCTGCATGTATTGAAGCCATAAACTATTAAATAGTATATATTTTTATGAAATGAAAGAATAAATGAATTAGGGAATAAAAATAAAACTTATATTTTCCTTCGCATGACAATGGTTGCAGTAAATACTCGACTTAAGACTCCATTTGTCTAGGAGCTTAGATTTTAGTCAACGAAAAAAGAGATAGTGCAAAATAACTAGATTTAATCTAGTTCAAGAGCTACATGCACAGGACAAATATCAGAAGTTATGCTGAAATATACAAAAAAGGCGAGGAGGACCGAGGAGGAGAAGATGGATAATGTGACTTACCTATTTATGTTTATCCAGCATAATAATAATTAAATGCATGCTTGTTCTTAAAGGCAGAGTCTTTCTCCATTTACATATTCAGTAACATGAAGCAGAGCCTAAAAGTTTTTAATGAAACATGCAAATAGTAATAAAAGCCCCATTTTAATTACTATCTAATTAAATGTATAAGTATGTAAGTTAACAACAAATATATTTGCTAACACAACACTGACTCATGTATTTTTTTTAATCTTAACCTTTATTGGCCAGGTTACCTGGCCACTGTGCCAGGTACCTGGTTAGTAATGAGGTCACATAAGAGAGATAGCCTCACCTTTTGGAGGCTTCTTAGTCAAGAGGGAATTTAGATAAATATAAATACTTAAGAACCTGGTGTGCTGTAAGAGGGGTATTATCTGAAAAGGGCCATGGGTACAACAAAGATGGAACCACTCTCCACACTGGAGGAAGGAGACAAAAGCTCCTAAGTAAAGGTAATGTTGAGGCAGCTTGAAAGAAGCGCAGGACTTTTTCAAATAGAAGAGGGAAGAGAATGGTGAGCTGTGTGAATTCAAAGAAGTGTAGATGACTATGGTATATTTACAAAATTCTAAGAAATGCTGAATGTACAGAAAATGTGGAACACATGAAGATGTGCCCTAGGTTGATGCTGGAAAGGCAAAATCGGGCTAAGCCAGATGGTGATGCTCTTTATATTCTTCACATTGGTGGAATTTTATCAAGCAAAGTTCTAAGAACCACGAGGCCATTCTAAGCAGAGAAGCAACAGTACCATACGTGTTTCCCCAGAAGGATGACTCCCCATAATAGGGAGATAGGCCATAAAGGGAAGGAACTAAGATAAGGAAGGTATTTATTACAACAGTAAATGGAGATGAAGATTTCAGTAGGAGAAATGAGCAACAAAAAGCAATCTGACAGACAGAAACAAACATACTAGATTGTAGGACTCAGCCAGGGTATGGGGAATGGGAAGCTTCACACTTGACTTCACCATTTGCAGTTGGGTAGTGATGCCATTTACCAGCATCACAGGTCAGTCCCCAGGGGAGCAGACTCCAGGATGGCCTTGTGCATGCAAGAAGTTTATTGTGCAAAGCACCTAGGATCAATCCCAGTGGGGGAGGGAGTGAAGGATGCAGGACAGAGTCAAGAGCAGTCTGCCTCCCAGCAAAGTCCTACAGGAAGTGATAGCTTAGGATGTTTTGCAGTTTGTCCCACATTAGGGCATTGCCTTCCAAAAATATGAGAAATAATTATTTGTAACCTCTATGTTTATACCCAGCCAGAATATGGAATAATCATGGAAATTACAGTAAAGAATTTTTTCAGGTTCACAGCTTCTCAAGAAATTTAAGCATCTTGCTGAAAGAAGATAGGGTCCACCAAATGAGAAAATTAACTCAAAGTGACATGAAATGTAGAGAATATAGATATAGCCTAGAAAAGACAATGGAAACCCTAGAAAGACAGCAAAGGGAAACCCTGCACCACAGCTGCATAGTAGGCCCACAGGAGCATGGGCTGTAAGGCTGACATGAGATTTAAGGAAAGGCATTTATGAAATGAGATTCATTTGATGCATCATAACATAGAGAAAATTTACATTTCTAGGACTGAATTGTGGGTAAATGAAATAATGGCTGGCAGAAAGAAAAAAAAAAACTATAAAAAACCTAAGTAAATAAATAATTATTGACTTCCAGGAAAGCAAAACACATGGTACAAGAAAGGAAATGATGTTTTCATACACTAGAAGTCTAAAGTGGCATAAACGTTATTAATTCAACAAAGCATTGTGATATATTAAGTTAAGGCTCAGGGAAGCTGGGAGGACATAAAATCTCCCATGCCTGCAGTAGGAAGTCAACAAGTAAGAGTTGAAATTCATCCTACTGAGAAACAAGTGTGGGCAAAGCTTGGCCAGTATCATTTTTTCACACTACAAGCCTGTATGCCCTGCATGATTGTGTGTATGCATATGAAAAAGAATTGTGACAAGGCCAGAGGAGTTCTGCTAAAGTTACAAACTTGATGATTTTCAAGATGTAGGAACTAACTAGGCTGCGGCTTTTGGTGAAATAAGCAGAGTGGTCAAAAGAGCAGGAGGAAAGTGTGATTAAGGACAGAGCCGAGTGTGATGGGTTAAATGGTGCCCCTGTCCCAAGTTATGTCCTCATCCCTATTACCTGTGGAAGCGATTTGTATTGCTAACAATGTAATCTAGTTCAGAATTTCGACAGTTTATCCCTAAATACAATCATAGATGTCCTTATAAGAGAGTAGCATATGGAGTCTTGAGACAGATGTGCAGAGAAAGGTACATGAAGACAGAGCATAGGGATGCACCACAAGCCAAAGAATGCTTCCCCCTACCCCACCAGCTCGCCTGCCAGAAGCTAGAAGAGGCTGGGAACACATACCTCTGCAAAGCCTCTAGAGGGAATGTGGCCCTGCCAACACCTTGATCTTGGACTTCTGACCTCCAAAATTCTGAGAGAATACACTTTTCTTGTTTTAAATTGCCAAGTTTGTGGAAATTTGTTATAGCAGCTATAGGAACTAATCCACCAGGGAACAGTCCTACTGCTGAGGCTGAGCCAAGTGATGGCAAAATAGGAATGGAAAAATTGTTTTGATGGAGGCTTCAAGGACATCATTGAAGATCTTTGTAGAACTGGTTCATTGGGTTGTTGACCACACTGGACAGCCAGAGTGAGTTGATCTTGGATGTAAGGTAAAAATAGGGGACACCTGGCTGGCTCAGTTGGTAAAGCATGTGATTCTTGATCTCAGGGTTGTACGTTAGAGCCCTATGTCAAATGTAGAAACTACTTTAAAAAATAAAATCTTTAGGACAGCCCAGGTGGCTCAGCAGTTTAGTGCCGCCTTCAGCCCAGGGCTTGATCCTGGAGACCCAGGATCGAGTCCCACATCGGGCTCCCTGCGTGGAGCCTGCTTCTCCCTCTGCCTGTGTCTCTGCCTCTCTTTCTCTCTCTGTGTGTGTGTGTCTCATAAATAAAATATTTTTAAAAAATAAATAAAATCTTTAAAAAAGAAAATAGAAATCAATGATTTCAAATTTCTGTTAATATTAAATATACTTATATAGAGGCTGTAATGAGAATAGAAGTGAGAAAATGGAGGACTTATAACCTCATATGTTAAAGTTGACATCAAACAATTAAGCCCTATTTATGATCTCACATTAGGGACAACGCAGGGGCCAGGGAGGGCTCCAAGGACTGAAGAACAGGGATTGGAGCCCACCTGGCCTCTCCACTCTTCAGCTCATGAGCCATCTTTGCTCATTTATCTCAGCTCTGTGACCTCCACGTCCTCATCTGCATACTGAAAGTAATATTAGCTGTCCATGGATCATTACATTTATTAAATAAAACAATGTGTATAACATGCTTGGCATATTGCCCACTACACAGGGACAGTCCTTGAACACATAAAAGTGATTATTATCATCTTGTTGTGAGTGTTGTCCTCGTTAGTAGTTTTATATCTGACTAGGAATGCAGAGATGCTCTATAAAAAGTCACATTAACTGCCAAAGACGCAGACCAAAGGCACTATGTATTATAGATGACCCATTTCCCTAAGTTGGTAAAGCTTTTGAGAACCCAGAGCAGGTAAGTGAGAGACAAATGGAGGATTTATTATAATACAGCACTAGTGATCCACAAACCCTCTCAGGTAGAAATCTCAAAATAAAATGTAACCTGTGCTTTCTCCTTGAGGAAACAGGGAATAAAATGTGTTCTGTGTGTTGTGCCCAGATGTCTCTACTTCATAATGAGCACATGTGCTGAAGAGCCGACCCTGTGCCACAGCCCAGCTTTCTAACTAGCTAGCTTCTCTAAGTTCTACACATTTTGTCTCAGGCAAGGAGAAGCACATTTGCCAAGGGGTGGGACTGAAATACCTAAATATCCACAAGGGGTGAATAGAAGATCATTTTTTCTTAGTAGATAACTCAAAAATGCTGGCTACATTCAGAGATAGATTTCAGCATTACACATGTATTACTGTTCCTTTGTGAACTCCTGACAGTTTTTAGCCCGGAAAAGAGCAGACTTAGAGAAAACATGACAAGGTGTTCACACACCTAATGGGCTGTCACATAGGAGATGGATTATACACGCATTGCATAGCTGTAGGTGGAAGAAACTCGAAGAATTGAAGGGGCGTTTTCTAAATGAGAGAAGAAAAGAATTTCTACACTATTGCAGATTTCTGGGAACATAGGACATAATTTGGCTCCCCATACTCCCCAGTACGTTTGGTCTTGGAACAGCCCATTCTTTCAGCTGCCATTGATAGACATCCAACTCAACCTAACTAAGCAAGAAAGGACATGTGTTTATTCACAGAACCAGAAAAAGTCCAAGGGTGTTCAAGCTTCAAATACAGCTGGATCTAGAGGCTCAAATATGCCCACCTGGAGAAGAATGGCCACCCCCAGACAATCTATGTGGACAAAGAAAGCTATGGAACCCCAAGGGCTGCTGTGAAGACCACAAGAAGATCAGACAGCGCTCTGAAGATAAAGAGTGGCATTGGGTTTCCAACTCAACGGCCATAATCATCGTCTGGAATGAGGCAGCAGACACACATATGCGGATCCTGGCCTTGAGCTGATAATTCACTGCTCTTGGGACCCCACCAGGGAATCTGCCTTTTGGATAAAGGTCCTTTGCTGTGAGTGTTAAATGTCATGGAAACATTAACAATCATTTATCTATGCCACAGTGAATTTGCCAAGATCATGGAAAGAATTAGTGGCAGAGCCAAGAAGCAGATATCTTGAACTCCAACCAGAATCCTTTCCAGTACTGTATACTGTGGTCTCACACAGCATGTGTGTAGGCAAGTGTGTATGTGCATTTACACATATGTGCGTGTTTGTGTGTATATGCATGTCCCTGTATATATGTGTGTTTCTTTTACCCAGTTTATGTTATAAAGCTCATGGCTATACACTAGTTATCCAGGACTGTACAATAACCATACACCTCCTACTGACTTGCTGTTTGACGCAGCTTATAAATGCCTCCCTGTAATGCGACTCATTACTGCAGGAACACCTAGAAGGAAACTTCCAAGCACCAAAACATTGACAGTGAACCAGACAGAGTGTTTTTGGTAGCAAATAACATAAAAACCCAATTTGACCTGGCTTAAATGATGAATAGTCTACTAACCTTTGTGTCCAAAGACACAGCTGATTTCAGTCAAAGGTCAAAAGATCAAATCAAATAATTAGAACCTGATTATCCTTCACAGTTTTAGATCTGCTCTGTCCACTCTGATCTCTCATCTTGTTGCCCCAAGATGATGGTAATGGCTCCCAAGGCTACATGACCATCTCTAAACCAGTCAGCATGACTGAGGATGCTGTTTACCAGCTATTTGGCCCTTTCTCCACCACTCATTCCCATTAGCATCTATGAGGACACATGGTTGTATGGAGGAGGAATGTGAATCAGTGTGTTTTGCCCAAGAGAAGCTTTAGGTTTTCAAAAAGAGTGAAAACTCATCACTTACATTGAAGAATTATGAGTATCTTGAAGACCAAGCTCTGAATAACCTTCCCTTAGACGCACCCTACTCTCCTAGCCTGGGTTACGTGCTTTAGTGCCAGATCCTTGCAGCAAATGACAGAAGGCCGTTCTGGATGATTTCAGCAAAGGGTATATTTGAAGGGCCATCTGGGGAGTGAGAGAACCTGGCCCAAAGCTAAACCACCAGTCCCAATATCAAAACTCTGATGCAGAAACTAGTCAGCAGAGGACAGCAGAGTCCCCACCACTGAGCTGGAAAGTCTATTTTGTGCTGCTCCATAGTAGCATCTGGAATACAATTTTGCTAAAATGAACATAAATAGAACCCTCCATGGTGCCCCCATCTGGGACCCCAGGCACTGAAGTAAGGGCCCTGTGTCCTGTGTTGGAGCCTAAGTGGCATCTGTGCCCTGGGTGCCTGGGGGCTGAGATCAGAGATCAGTGACAGGGTCCCTTTACCCTTTATTCCCACCCTTGTAGGGTGGTCTCTGCTCATCATCATGCATGGGTGGAAATTCACAAACATAAGAAGGAGTTCAGATACAAGTGGCAAATGGAATGATGAATGTCCGTCCCAGGCCCTTTTATTTTAATCTTTAAGATGGATTATTCCTCCCTTGGAGGCTCTCAGTTCTCCATGGAAATAGACTCCTGTGGCTGCCTGATTGGGTGATGGTCTGAGTCCAGGGATGGACCACAGCCTGAATAATTGCAAAGATAATACTGATTTCCACGACTTCTGAAAGCTATTTGGAAATAATTCAAAAGCTGCATGCTTAAAGCAAGTAAGTGCTCAGCTGTTGGTGTGTTTTCTTCTGTGCTTTTCACTAGAAGGACATTGATTTGATGTGGTTTGTAGAAGAACCTTCTGACTGAGGCTGACTTGTACATAGATATGTTTGATTCAAAGAGAGAGATCGAGAAAGAGAGACTTTGATTTGTTACCTAACAGAGATTGGTTAATAGGCAAACTGCCTGGACTCCCGCGGCAAAATGGCAAGCCCACTGCAAATTATTCACAATATATATTGTATAATGAAGGGAAATGAAAAAGCTATGCATGGTGGAAGAGGTGAGGAATCTCTCCTCACTGATGGACAGACCACTGCATGTTCTTCCTGGAGGAACCCACCCTAATGCCCTGGACTTTGGGATTCTCCATTTCACTTCCAGTAATTACCGTGGTTATATAAGAGATAAGCCACTACGTCTCTTCCTCTCCTCACCAAGCACACCGACAGTCCGATGAGGAGGTTCCAAGCAATGTCCTAACTTTGCTTTCCTACAGAATTTGAGACAAGGAAGTCTCTCCAAGTCTCCTGTACACTTGCTTTCCTTGGGGCAGGTGGGGTGGCAAGGAGACAACCTGCCCAGGCGGGCCCCAAGTTAGTGAGGCCAATATCACCACACTGCTTTCACTTCCTTCTGGTCAAGGGAAAAAAAAATTGTTTCCTCTTTTGCCCTATAGGAGGAAAGCCAAGCATGGAGTCTGGTGGCAACAGCCATAGAAGGGGAGCCTGAGGTGGTACAGGGAGAGAATTTGTCTCTGCTCTCCTTGTCACCGATTAAGTCAACATGAATTTTAAGTGGTAAAGTTTCAGAGCAGGACTGTACTAATGTGCTTCTTCACCACCTCAAAGCACCTTGAGATATCGTCAAAAGTGTAATATTTAATTTTGTAGTTTCCCCAAACAAAACTTTAATCCACTTTAAGAAGATACATACCTAAATGACAATTTCTAGGGCCAAGTGTTCCAGTACAGTGCAGTGACAGCAGTTGACATAACTCTTTGCTGCCAAGAGGAGCATTGAAGACTGAGTCACAGGGATAGGCTTCTCTCTGAAGAGAGGGAAGACAGAGGCAGGAAGAGGAAGAAACAGCATTTGCAAGGCTCCCACTGAGGCCACAGGCCAGACCAACAATTGTTCCTCTTTGCCTACACAGCAACCCCCAGAGATGAGTGTTGTTTTAGGGGCAAGTGGAGAGGGATTCTGGCCAAAAATGCACATGAAAACTGTTAAGGCGTGCATTTTAGAGATTTTCATGTCAAAGAAGTATTTCTGCAATACCTAAAAAAATTCCTGCGTTGAATGGGAGACTCCATGAGAGACGTTGGAAAGGTGTTCACAGTCATCAGCAGGCAGCCTGGGCATCAGTGGAGATGCCACCATAAGTTCCATTTCTTTCTGCATGGAACTGGGCTATCCGGTCTCCACTCTTCCTGCCAGTAATTTGTAACCACATACTGAGTCTGGCCAATGAACTTTGATGGAAAATAGCATCCACTCATGCACACAGGGTCCCTGGACTCCTCCCCCAATGCTTTCAGCTTTCCTAAACTACAGCAGAAGAAAAAAGATTCAGAGAACATAAAAGATGGGGACCACAGGATGAAATACCCTAATGACTGGATAGGGCAGCTTCTTCACTGACCCAATTTCAAGTTTTACATAATCAAAAAGGCTCATCTGTTGTATGAGGCCACTGACATGCCACATCTGCTAGTCTCCATGCCCAGTGTGACATTAGCTCCTTGAAGTGGCATTCTGACATACTTACTGCTTAGGATTCGGGTAGAAAGTAGTGAGGAGACTAATCCCAAAGGATGGGAAACTAGAGAAGTAAAGATCTCTGTCACTCAAGGCAAAGACCATATGCTTATTGGCTTGTAGCTCCAGGACAGTAATGATCTACAGACATTAGTTATCAGCAATTCCATGTAGCCAAGTGTCAAAAGAGGGAGAGAGAAAGGGATGTGTGTGTGCTAGAATTGCCCATTTCCAAGAAAAAGGGAAAGGGAAAAGAGAACATCCATAAAATGGGTTTGCAAAACCTGAGCACTCCCAGATCTCAAAATACAAGAAAAAGATACTACTGAATATAAATAACTTAGAGCTAACAAAAGCCCATAAAGACTCACCCATGCTGAATGATTCAGGCACTGACTTCCCACCCAAACCACTTGTTTCAGGTTAGCTAAAAGTAGCAACCTCAAGGGTAGAGGACACAGTTAAGTAGCAAAATAATAATAGTAATAATAATAATAATTAACTTTAGGTCCATAGTCATGATTATTTGTACATGAAATCAATAGGTAACAAATAGATCAGAGGCTTACTAGGTTTTGAAGGACTTTTTAGGAGCCCTAAAACCTCTGGGAAGGCAGCAGTCTACAAAAGCTGTGTAGGAATTAAAAATGCATACTCCCCCACCCCCACTTAGATGCCACTGTGGAAGATAATGGGCAAACTAGGACCCACCCCAAAGGCAGGTCCAAGGTCTCCAGGAGCCAGCAAACTGGGGAGCTCCCCTTACAGAACAGAGTCAGGGCTTATCACAGAGCTCCCAGCACCCCCCAAGGGAGTTTATATTTCCACAGAATCCTCAAACAGCCACAGTTCTGTGACCCCTGGACACCCTTCCTTCTTCTCTTTTCCATTTGGAAATGTTATTGTGATTATCTTATTCCACCAATGTAACTGGGGAGAGTGGGATAGATAGTGTGTCCTTTTAGCATATAGTTTGGTGGTCTCTAAGGAATCCTGCCTGGGCATGATTACATTAAGTGGGCATCACCTGTCGATCCTGGACCTTGAGCTGAAGGCAGCAACTGATGAGGATGCTTTGTGTTCATTGAAGATGAGTGAATGAGTTCAATTTGTGAGAGAACCTTAACCCACGATCTCTAGAACACATAGCCTAGGGCAGAGTTTATGTGCTAATAATGGAGGAGGGGTGGCATCTCCAGAAAGCAAGCATGAGGGAAGGAGATAGAAGAGTGAGGAAGGATGAGAAGGAACGCAAATACAACGTGGTACTTTACTGAGCTGATTCCAGGTTTAAAAGAAGACATTGCTCAGTCTCAGAGAGGTCCTGAGGAACTGTTCTTTCTCAGGACTGCTGTGGGAGGAAGGACAGGCATCTGTCTCCATTGACTCAGGTAGTTTAACTTTCCATACTTCCTTGTTGTAACACCTGACCTCCCCAACCAGTCAATGGGAATGTAAGCGCCCCACAGGTCTCCGGTAGAACTGGGGCCAGGGTGGCTGCCGGGGTCCTCAGATACAGTGGACGTCCCACCAGAGCTAGCCTCCCTCCTGTGGGGAGAACTAAGATAACTGGCTGGAGCAGATGAGGAGGGAGGTGGGAGCCCAGGCCTTATGGCCCCTGGAACAGCGCCGTCTTTGAGGGAGAAGCAGGGACTGCCTCTGTGTCCCGGGGCAGGCAGGGTGGGGTGCCAACTGAGCACCATGCAGGGAAGCTAAAGAAAAAGGATAGGACAGAGACCCTGGTGGCCCTGTGCTCGAGATGCATCTCCTCTTCCTGCTGATCACCCGGCCCGGCTCGGTTTCCTAAGCTTCCCTATGGTTAGGGAAGTAATATCACGATCCAGTTCTGGTGAGTGGAATGTTGTCACTTTCCTCACTGAAGTGTGGCCTTGGAGGCCTAGGAGAGGCACAGCCACCCGGAGAAGGAGCTGGGCATCTTATGACACTGCGGAGCATCATTCTCCTGCCACTTGCTACTTGCTACTGCAACGTGAGAAATAAATCTCATTTTCTTAAACTCCTGAAATGTTGAGGGTCTTGGTTAAAGCCAAGTGGTCAACTGCTGTGAATAAGAAAATCACCCCGGGCAGCCCTGCGCCTCTACTCAACAAAGGACACTTTGTCCGTGAGGAACTCGATGGCCTCAACACCACTGACGGTTTCCATCAGGCAAGTGCCTTCAGTTTCCATCTTCATTATCGTGATCTGCTTGTTCACCTTACCGCTAATTCCCGATTAAAACCTTTGCAGGACTCTGGCACAGAAGGCCAGTGAGGGGCTAATTCTACGAGGTGATGCAGGCAAACCAGCGACAAGCATCCACCCCACTGCGCCCCCCCACCTGAGGTTCCAGGAGAGTGGCTCCCACTGTCTCCGAAGGGCCTTGTGCTCCAACAATACACTCTCCACCCGCTAGGCCCTCCCGGTGCCTGTGTTCTGCTCTCCTGATGCATTTCTTCTAAACAGCATGCCTTCTTTGTTTTCTTCCTTATCGATCCTCCCATTCCACTTCACTTCCAACTCTTTGCTGCCCATCAAGGTTGTTGAACCAAAGGCGCTGACAGGACTAATAATTATACCTTCAAGTATTGCTCAGAAAGCATAACACCTGACCAGCATGAGAGTTGGAAAAAAAAATTGTGGCAGGTCAAACGCTCTCTATGGACATTCTGGTTCCCTGGGGGCAGCAGCTGGAGTTTCCAACCAGCCCACGCTGGGGTGCTGGGGAGCAGAGACAGAAGCCCAGGGGTGACCAAGCATCCCTCGTGCATCCTGAGAGGAGTCTCCAGGGAGTCTCTGGGCTTGCTCATGGCCTCCGCTCCTGCTCTTTCGAAAGCTGGCCAGCTTCCATCAGAGGCTTCTTCTCAGGATGGAATGCTTGGAAATTGGGATTAGTGTCAGGCCCTGCAGACGTGTCACACAGACCGACGTCTCAAAGAGACATGCTTTGAAAAAAAAACTTAGTTCTTCAAAGTAGAAATCAAGTTTAATTAGCAGGAGTATTGTAACAATTATAAGTGAAAAGGTCTTGACAAGGTGTGTATTTTAAAGTGCACACCGAATCCAAAACTCTGTGGTTTGAATTTAATTTGCCTTTCCCACCTTCCCTGCTAAAACTTCCTGTCTTACCAAAGAAAAACTAGACTTTTACATCCATCCTCAAAGTCATACGGCCACAGGGTGGGCCTGGGCATGGGTGTGAGGACCTAATGGTCACAGTGGACACAACGGGGCTTCTCCAACTGGGATGTGGGAGGCACCTCGCTCCAGACGATCCTGCAGAGAGTCCAAGGGGACACAGTGACTATTTTAATCCATTATCACTGAAAACACATCTTACAGTAAAACCAGATGCAAGAATATTGTGGAAGGAAACACAAATTTTTAGTGAACTACGATAAACTATGATTCCTCAGAAGTTTGGAAGCTGACAATCACTACTGCATCCTCTGCTTTTCAACAGCATCCGTCTCCTTGGCCAGGCTTAATAATTCATTTCCTCCTGTAGTAGTTCTTCTGTGGAAAGTTAAGAAGTCCAGCAATACGATGTCGGTGAATGAGGGGGGAGAAGCGTTTCTCTGAGGCTAATTGTGCCAGAGCCCTTCTCTACATCACTAGGGAGACAAAGTAGAAATCAAGCCCACGCTGGAAATTAGCTGAAAGAGCTTATTAAATATCAAAAGAACCTCATTGTGAGGATATTGAATTGTCGGTATTTCTACCGAGTGAATCGAGAAGAGGGAGCGTTCTATGCACTATATTTGGTATAAAGATGTCCTATCGAGGGAGTCTTTCTTCCTAGATATCCTCCTTCCTTATTCCTTGGATCACAAAATCCCGCCCACACATCCTGGGCCAGTTCAAACCCATCTACCTGGTGAAACTTCTCACCAATTTCATGCGCACCTGCAGCCCCTGCCCTGTGTGTAGGGGATTCCTCTTCTGCCTGTGACAGTCCCGTCGTGTGTTGTCACATCCCACTGTGAACACAGAGCTCACTGGCCTCACAAAGTTTGACGTCCTGTCCACGTTCTTTCTTGAGATCTTTTGAGGCGTCATTTAATTTTTAGGTCTTAGTGGCTTCATAGCCAAAAAAGAGGCTATTGGATGGTAGATCTGTGATCGGTGCCCTATGGAAATACAAGTGGCCAATTGTTTCCTAAACCCCCGGGGTGTGGCGGGGTATGCAGGAGAGTGCCTCACAAGACCTGTGAGCTGTCCCTTCAGAGACCCTCGTTTGGCTTCCAGCTTTAGCTTTAGCCACTTCTAACTGCATATATTTGGAGGAATCATTTAATCTTTATTCAGTTTTTACAAGTTCCCATTTCTCATTGGAAGAACAGGATTTGTGTGACCCTGGAATAAGGTGATGAATGTATATAAAGCACTTTACAGAGGGCCTGGCATACAATGGGGGTCTTCACTGACTATTCAACACTAAATCAATAATAATGGTAATTCCTAATTCAATACTGTAAATGTATATGCCACGATGCGCTTTATCATATGTTTCTTGGTGTCCATAAGTGGTGTGTATTTATCTGCTGCAAGAACCCCGACCTTCCACTCCAGGGTTAATTCAGGTTTTCTCACCACTGACTTCCAGTGTCTGGACCACAGTGTCACCAGTTCTGGAATGAATGAATTGGGTAAGAGGTTCTCTAGATGGCGTGGGCAGCACCTCACACCTGGAAGAAAGTTAATCTCATGTGCTTTCATGGGTACTACGTTCTCACAGCCCACAGCATCCTGGGTGCAGCCCCGTGTGGCCCCCGATGCGATTTTCTAAGCAGCACTCTTTGGGCCATCTGCTTCACGACTGCTGGATGGCATTGTGCGGATGAGCTGCTCTACTTACTTACAGAGTTGATTCTAAGGGTGCCTCTCCCCTTCCATATGGATATTATCCTATTTAGAAGAGTCTACATAGCACAGCATTTCCCACCCTGGTGTCTCAGCACCCTTGGTAACAATCTTGCAAGGTCAACATATCCCCACTAACATTTTAGACCTAAGTGAGTGAGAGAGAGGGAGAAAGAGAGAGAGGTGGACAGGGGGAGAGAGAGAGAGAGAGAGAGAGAGAGACTAAGTAGCCAACAACATAAAGCTAGGGACTGAGATTCAAGCCCAGGCTGTAAACCACGGACCAGTCACCTCTCACCTTGCTGCTGTATGACCTTGTGTTGATGGCATGAGACATCTCATGTTCATCTGAAGCCTTGACTGGCAGTTACATGGTTTTTGATGACTAAAACAGGAGATAATAAAAATGTTATTATTTTTAAATGCTGTTGAATAGAAAAAAATATTTCAAGTATGAAGCATTTGAGGAAAATATGAGGAGACCTCACTGATGTTAGGGTCAGAGCCTTCTCGTTAAGGCAGCATTGGCCTTAAGAGGATCCACCAAATGATCAAGGGAGGAAAGCAAGGAATCCATATCAGAAAAAGTTGGGTTTAAAAGTGGTGGCTGAAACTCAGAACACTGAGCATCGTAGTAACAGGATCGCCAACCATACTTAGACCCTTTCCCTGCAGCCTGTTCACTTCTGCTCTGGCACAATCTACATGGTGGGTCCGTCTGGTTCTCTGTCACAAACTGTTGATGAATCTAGGGAACGTAGATGTTGGTTATTTCCCTATTCTAGGTACATACTTCATTCCAATTCTTCAACCATTTACAGAGGAACTCAACAAAAAATTTTAATCTATTTTAGCCTAACTATATCAAAAATTTTCATTATTAGGTAATATCACAGCTACAGTCCATTGGTGTTGTCTGAGAATATTTAGGTCAAAATAAACCAACTTTTTAAATTACTATTGTCTTGTATTCTAATAGATTTTAATAGTCTCTGCTATCCCTAGGAATCCATCGATTCTCCTACCTCTCAGTGTGAATTATTTCTGGCTTAAATCTGGACAGAACAGGTCTTTCACAGTTTTGGAAGGAAGGATTACAAATTGCACTATTTCCGGACAAAGGTATACATTTGGATTATAGCTTATGACAAAAATCCTCCTTGTAAAACATTGCTGTGATTTGTCATAAGTGAGATCTTGTACACCGAGATAATAGGGGAGAATCTCCACAATTCTGGAAATGGAAAAGAGACTCAGTCAAAAAAAAAAAAAAAAGAGAAAGAGAGAAAGAGAGAAAGAGAGAGAGAGATGTTTCCCAATGAGGTGTGTGACATTATTTTACTGTTCAGTTTTGAAACCTTCAAGATTTGTAGATATTTCTTTGTCATTAATTCCATGTCATAAATGGTGTCAAAATACTGGCGGCCTGCCACTCCAGGGCCACCTGGTGACCGCATCAGTTCTCAAGGACAAGACAAGGAGAACATGTTTCCTGACCACCCAGCCCCGGGACAGAAAGAGACATCTGACGGTGGTCATGCTGGGACCAGAAGCTGCAGGGCCATGTGCAAGCAGGTTACTCGCTGCACGCCCCTTGCAGTAAACAGCCCACAGCAGAAACCCCACCTGTGGCTAATTATAACCTCGGCAGTGACATGCAGGCACGAGATATTTATTTACTCATCTGTGCTTCACAAAATGCTAACCAAATGCAGTATTTTTATGTCCTGGTGTCTCTCTGATACATTAAAAAAAAAAAAAAGCTGCAACAAGGAAAGAAAAACATGTATGGGGGGAGAGACACAGAACCTGTTCCTTTGTTCATGTGCGTATTTGGGAGTGTGTGTTTCAGGAAAGAGACATTTCTTGGGTGGCTTTCTGTGTCTTCAAGACCTGTCTCCTATCAAGTCAACCTGAGACAATCTCTTTACACCTGCCATACCCTATTTGCCTCTCTGCCTGCCTTGCTTTCATGCGTGATGCCACACTGCTGTGAGAGAGGAAACTAGGGGCCAGGACGAGAGCTTGCATGTGGGATGGCAACTCCTCCCTTACCAAGAAGATAGCCTCGATTATGTTACTTATTTCCTCTGAGCCTCAGGCTTCTTATCTCTAGAATGGGCCTGGAGTGTGGGGTTCCCCCAGGAGGCCACTGTCTGGTGGCGCATGACACCCCACCCTGGTACACAGAGCTCAGCTCCATCCCCGCAGCCGGTTTCCTTGTTCCTTGAGGTCCATGCTGTGTTCCCAGTCGGGGTCCTGAGACCACAAGTCTGTGCAACAGTCCAGCACCTGCGTGAACAATCCACGTTCCCCTTGTCACTGTCACATTTGCGAGCATACGCAGAGCACAGGCTTCCAGATAGCAGCTAGGAGCGTTGTCATGTCAAACTGAAAATGCTTCTGGGGTCCTTTCTCTGAATCCAACTTCTTTTGAGCAGCAATGACAAAGCCTCCATACCTTAAATCATAAAAGAAGCTCCAGGGAGTGGGAACAAAAATAATGCTTTAATACATCGTCCTTTGCAAGAGCTTGCAGCTTGGGTATTCTCAGAACAGCAGGGGAAAGAATACATGAATATAAAGGAATGTGGCTGGGGCGCTCAGAAATGTCGCTATAAGAGTTAATGAGCTGGTGTCTGCCTGCCAGGGGCCCGGCATGTTAATTACCCCAAGTCCTCCCCAAGTCACCGATGCTGTGGTTAGAGGCAGGGGCCCAGCTCCACAGTCACCTTCCTGTGTTGTCACCCCGTCCAGGAAACAATCTTCCCCAGTCCAGAGCAGGACAGCTTGAAAGGTCTCTTTGTTACTGGGGACCGTCTTTCTGGGACAAAGTAGCTGGTGATGCTGTGAAGAAAAGGCCTTAGGTAGTCTCCATGGCAGCCCAAGCCTGCGTGCTTCGGCACGCCCGGGGAGGAATGTCGTGTGCAGCTAGGTGTGGGGGCAGATCACCTCCCGCGTATCTTTACACCAGGACTTGTCTGTGCCTGTGAGGTGTGTGCCGCTCAGCAGGGCCTCCACTGCTCCTAGAAGCTGTGGATTAAAAATTCTGCTGAGTGAAAACACAGGCTGCAACTCCAGGTCCCAAGGCACCCCCCAACGATATAACGATTCTGCTCCCCTCATCAAACTGAATTGGTAAATGCAAGCCGAGTGCAGGATAGCAGAGGAGGACAGGATTAGGTCTTCCCATGGATCTATTTCCCCCAAGTGTTTCATCAAGTCAGGCTCCTCAATCCGGGTCAGTGCAGACCTACCGTAAAGCTCCAGCTGAACACTGCATGCATATTTCAGTTTCCTTTTGAACAAAATGATCTGGTTCTGCCTCTCAGGGGGGTGTTCGTCTCCACTTCCAGCCCAGTCAGTCATGAATGCATTCATTCCACAAAACATTATCAGGAGTCCAATCTGTGCCAGACGGTTCCAGGCTCTTGGGATGAGTCACCGAACCAAACTATCAAAGCCGGTTCCCCGACCCCGTGGAAAGTATATCCTAATAGTGGGAGATAGGCAAGGAGGAAAACACATGATTTTTTTTTAAGTCATTTGTAGGATGTGCTAAAAACATCATGAGTGCAATGGTTTGGAGAGAGAGAGAGAGGATGAGAGAGTGTGAGGAGGGTCAGGTGAGTGGAGGTGGGAGCTCCCTGTGTGCGATTAAGGGCTGCAGCAGCTTTGACTCATGTCCAGTGATGCTGTAAACTCAATACCTTTCAAGGCCCAGGATGAGCCTTTGAGGGAGAAGGGGATAATACACAGTGTGAGATCAACCTTCTTCCTGTAATGGTAAAATGAAAACACAAACCAGTCAAAGCAAACCATCAAACGAACATGTCATGTAGGACAAAGACAAGGTTATTTCTTCAACTCCAAACAGGATACCTTTCACTGGTTTATTTTCTGCACTGCACTGGCTAGTATTCAGTAAAATGTTAAATCAAAGTGTTGACAACGGCCATCCTTGCCTTGGCCTGGGTACCAGAGGACATGCATTTAGCATTCCACCATTAGTGTGATGTTAGGTACAGAATTTTGGCAAGTATCGGGGGAGGAGCAAGATGGCGGAAGAGTAGGGTCTCCAAATCACCTGTCTCCACCAAACTACCTAGAAAACCTTCAAATTATCCTGAAAATCTATGAATTCGGCCTGAGATTTAAAGAGAGACCAGCTGGAATGCTACAGTGAGAAGAGTTCGCGCTTCTATCAAGGTAGGAAGACGGGGAAAAAGAAATAAAGAAACAAAGGCCTCCAAGGGGGAGGGGCCCCGCGAGGAGCCGGGCTGAGGCCGGGGCGAGTGTCCCCAGGACAGGAGAGCCCCGTCCCGGAGACGCAGGAGCTGCACCGACCTTCCCGGGCCGAAAGGGGCTCGCGGGGAGCTGGAGCAGGACCCAGGAGGGCGGGGATGCCCTCGGGCTCCCGGGGAGAGTAACAGCAACTGCGCGCCCAGGAGAGTGCGCCGAGCTCCCTAAGGGCTGCAGCGCGCACGGCGGGACCCGGCGGGACCCGGAGCAGCTCGGGGGGCTCGGGCGGCGGCTCCGCGGAGGGGGCTGTGCGGCCCCGGGAGCAGCTCGGAGGGGCTCGGGCAGAGGAAGAGGCTCCGTGCGGAGGGGGCTGCGCGGTTCCAGGAGCAGCTCGGAGGGGCTCGGGCGGCGGCTCCACGGAGGGGGCTGAGCGGCCCGGGAGCGCGAATCCACCAGCGCAGGCTCCGGAGCACAGGGCGCCGGGACACAGCCCAGGATCCCGCCTCCCCCGGGACAGGCAGAGGCCGGGAGGGCCCAGGACAGCGAGGACGCTCCTGCCCCAGCTGAGCACATCAGCGGCCCCGCCCCGGAGCCTCCAGGCCCTGCAGACGGAGTTCCTGCCGGAGCTGAATCCAGGTTTCCAGAGCTGCCCCGCCACTGGGGCTGTTCCTCCTGCGGCCTCACGGGGTAAACAACCCCCACTGAGCCCTGCACCAGGCAGGGGCACAGCAGCTCCCCCAACTGCTAACACCTGAAAATCAGCACAACAGGCCCCTCCCCCAGAACACCAGCTAGACGGACAACTTCCAGGAGAAGCCAAGGGACTTAAAGTACACAGAATCAGAAGATACTCCCCGGTGGTTCTTTTTTTGTTTGTTTGTTTTTGTTTTTGTTTTTGTTTTTGTTTTTGTTTTGTTTTGCTTTTTGATTTGTTTCCTTCCCCCACCCCCTTTTTTTTCTCCTTTCTTTTTCTTTCTCTTTTTCTTCTTTTTTTTTTTTTTCGTTTTTTTTTTCTTTTTCTTCCCTTTTTTTTTCTCTTTCTCTTTTCTTTCCTTCTTTCTCTCCTCTCTTTTTCTCTTTTTCCCAATACAACTTGCTTTTGGCCACTCTGCACTGAGCAAAATGACTAGAAGGAAAACCTCACCTCAAAAGAAAGAATCAGAAACAGTCCTCTCTCCCACAGAGTTACAAAATCTGGATTACAATTCAATGTCAGGAAGCCAATTCAGAAGCACTATTATACAGCTACTGGTGGCTCTAGAAAAAAGCATAAAGGACTCAAGAGACTTCATGACTGCAGAATTTAGAGCTAATCAGGCAGAAATTAAAAATCAATTGAATGAGATGCAATCCAAACTAGAAGTCCTAACGACGAGGGTTGACGAGGTGGAAGAACGAGTGAGTGACCTAGAAGACAAGTTGATAGCAAAGAGGGAAACTGAGGAAAAAAGAGACAAACAATTAAAAGACCATGAAGATAGATTAAGGGAAATAAACGACAGCCTGAGGAAGAAAAACCTACGTTTAATTGGGGTTCCCGAGGGCGCCGAAAGGGACAGAGGGCCAGAATATGTATTTGAACAAATTCTAGCTGAAAACTTTCCTAATCTGGGAAGGGAAACAGGCATTCAGATCCAGGAAATAGAGAGATCCCCCCCTAAAATCAATAAAAACCGTTCAACACCTCGACATTTAATTGTGAAGCTTGCAAATTCCAAA
Source organism: Canis lupus familiaris (assembly GCF_011100685.1). Classification (NCBI taxonomy): domain Eukaryota; kingdom Metazoa; phylum Chordata; class Mammalia; order Carnivora; family Canidae; genus Canis; species Canis lupus. The sequence continues at coordinate 4,296,190 of NC_049238.1, forward strand.
GATAAGGAGAAGATCCTTAAAGCAGCAAGAGACAAGAAATCCCTGACTTTTATGGGGAGGAGTATTAGGGTAACAGCAGACCTCTCCACAGAGACCTGGCAGGCCAGAAAGGGCTGGCAGGATATATTCAGGGTCCTAAATGAGAAGAACATGCAACCAAGAATACTTTATCCAGCAAGGCTCTCATTCAAAATGGAAGGAGAGATAAAGAGCTTCCAAGACAGGCAGCAACTAAAAGAATATGTGACCTCCAAACCAGCTCTGCAAGAAATTTTAAGGGGGCCTCTTAAAATTCCCCTTTAAGAAGAAGTTCAGTGGAACAGTCCACAAAAACAAAGACTGAATAGATATCATGATGACACTAAACTCATATCTCTCAATAGTAACTCTGAATGTGAACGGGCTTAATGACCCCATCAAAAGGCGCAGGGTTTCAGACTGGATAAAAAAGCAGGACCCATCTATTTGCTGTCTACAAGAGACTCATTTTAGACAGAAGGACACCTACAGCCTGAAAATAAAAGGTTGGAGAACCATTTACCATTCGAATGGTCCTCAAAAGAAAGCAGGGGTAGCCATCCTTATATCAGATAAACTAAAATTTACCCCAAAGACTGTAGTGAGAGATGAAGAGGGACACTATATCATACTTAAAGGATCTATTCAACAAGAGGACTTAACAATCCTCAATATATATGCTCCGAATGTGGGAGCTGCCAAATATATAAATCAATTATTAACCAAAGTGAAGAAATACTTAGATAATAATACACTTATACTTGGTGACTTCAATCTAGCTCTTTCTATACTCGATAGGTCTTCTAAGCAAAACATCTCCAAAGAAACGAGAGCTTTAAATGATACACTGGACCAGATGGATTTCACAGATATCTACAGAACTTTACATCCAAACTCAACTGAATACACATTCTTCTCAAGCGCACATGGAACTTTCTCCAGAATAGACCACATATTGGGTCACAAATCGGGTCTGAACCGATACCAAAAGATTGGGATTGTCCCCTGCATATTCTCGGACCATAATGCCTTGAAATTAGAACTAAATCACAACAAGAAGTTTGGAAGGACCTCAAACACATGGAGGTTAAGGACCATCCTGCTAAAAGATAAAAGGGTCAACCAGGAAATTAAGGAAGAATTAAAAAGATTCATGGAAACTAATGAGAATGAAGATACAACCGTTCAAAATCTTTGGGATGCAGCAAAAGCAGTCCTAAGGGGGAAATACATCGCAATACAAGCATCCATTCAAAAACTGGAAAGAACTCAAATACAAAAGCTAACCTTACACATAAAGGAGCTAGAGAAAAAACAGCAAATAGATCCTACACCCAAGAGAAGAAGGGAGTTAATAAAGATTCGAGCAGAACTCAACGAAATCGAGACCAGAAGCACTGTGGAACAGATCAACAGAACCAGGAGTTGGTTCTTTGAAAGAATTAATAAGATAGATAAACCATTAGCCAGCCTTATTAAAAAGAAGAGAGAGAAGACTCAAATTAATAAAATCATGAATGAGAAAGGAGAGATCACTACCAACACCAAGGAAATACAAACGATTTTAAAAACATATTATGAACAGCTATACGCCAATAAATTAGGCAATCTAGAAGAAATGGACGCATTCCTGGAAAGCCACAAACTACCAAAACTGGAACAGGAAGAAATAGAAAACCTGAACAGGCCAATAACCAGGGAGGAAATTGAAGCAGTCATCAAAAACCTCCCAAGACACAAGAGTCCAGGGCCAGATGGCTTCCCAGGAGAATTTTATCAAACGTTTAAAGAAGAAATCATACCTATTCTCCTAAAGCTGTTTGGAAAGATAGAAAGAGATGGAGTACTTCCAAATTCGTTCTATGAAGCCAGCATCACCTTAATTCCAAAGCCAGACAAAGACCCCGCCAAAAAGGAGAATTACAGACCAATATCCCTGATGAACATGGATGCAAAAATTCTCAACAAGATACTGGCCAATAGGATCCAACAGTACATTAAGAAAATTATTCACCATGACCAAGTAGGATTTATCCCTGGGACACAAGGCTGGTTCAACACCCGTAAAACAATCAATGTGATTCATCATATCAGCAAGAGAAAAACCAAGAACCATATGATCCTCTCATTGGATGCAGAGAAAGCATTTGACAAAATACAGCATCCATTCCTGATTAAAACTCTTCAGAGTGTAGGGATAGAGGGAACATTCCTCGACATCTTAAAAGCCATCTATGAAAAGCCCACAGCAAATATCATTCTCAATGGGGAAGCACTGGGAGCCTTTCCCCTAAGATCAGGAACAAGACAGGGATGTCCACTCTCACCACTGCTATTCAACATAGTACTGGAAGTCCTAGCCTCAGCAATCAGACAACAAAAAGACATTAAAGGCATTCAAATTGGCAAAGAAGAAGTCAAACTCTCTCTCTTCGCCGATGACATGATACTCTACATAGAAAACCCAAAAGTCTCCACCCCAAGATTGCTAGAACTCATACAGCAATTCGGTAGCGTGGCAGGATACAAAATCAATGCCCAGAAGTCAGTGGCATTTCTATACACTAACAATGAGACTGAAGAAAGAGAAATTAAGGAGTCAATCCCATTTACAATTGCACCCAAAAGCATAAGATACCTAGGAATAAACCTCACCAAAGATGTAAAGGATCTATACCCTCAAAACTATAGAACACTTCTGAAAGAAATTGAGGAAGACACAAAGAGATGGAAAAATATTCCATGCTCATGGATTGGCAGAATTAATATTGTGAAAATGTCAATGTTACCCAGGGCAATATACACGTTTAATGCAATCCCTATCAAAATACCATGGACTTTCTTCAGAGAGTTAGAACAAATTATTTTAAGATTTGTGTGGAATCAGAAAAGACCCCGAATAGCCAGGGGAATTTTAAAAAAGAAAACCATATCTGGGGGCATCACAATGCCAGATTTCAGGTTGTACTACAAAGCTGTGGTCATCAAGACAGTGTGGTACTGGCACAAAAACAGACACATAGATCAGTGGAACAGAATAGAGAATCCAGAAGTGGACCCTGAACTTTATGGGCAACTAATATTCGATAAAGGAGGAAAGACTATCCATTGGAAGAAAGACAGTCTCTTCAATAAATGGTGCTGGGAAAATTGGACATCCACATGCAGAAGAATGAAACTAGACCACTCTCTTTCACCATACACAAAGATAAACTCAAAATGGATGAAAGATCTAAATGTGAGACAAGATTCCATCAAAATCCTAGAGAAGAACACAGGCAACACCCTTTTTGAACTCGGCCATAGTAACTTCTTGCAAGATACATCCACGAAGGCAAAAGAAACAAAAGCAAAAATGAACTATTGGGACCTCATCAAGATAAGAAGCTTTTGCACAGCAAAGGATACAGTCAACAAAACTCAAAGACAACCTACAGAATGGGAGAAGATATTTGCAAATGACATATCAGATAAAGGGCTAGTTTCCAAGATCTATAAAGAACTTATTAAACTCAACACCAAAGAAACAAACAATCCAATCATGAAATGGGCAAAAGACATGAACAGAAATCTCACAGAGGAAGACATAGACATGGCCAACATGCATATGAGAAAATGCTCTGCATCACTTGCCATCAGGGAAATACAAATCAAAACTACAATGAGATACCACCTCACACCAGTGAGAATGGGGAAAATTAACAAGGCAGGAAACAACAAATGTTGGAGAGGATGCGGAGAAAAGGGAACCCTCCTACACTGTTGGTGGGAATGTGAACTGGTGCAGCCACTCTGGAAAACTGTGTGGAGGTTCCTCAAACAGTTAAAAATATACCTGCCCTACGACCCAGCAATTGCACTGTTGGGGATTTACCCCAAAGATACAAATGCAATGAAACGCCGGGACACCTGCACCCCGATGTTTCTAGCAGCAATGGCCACTATAGCCAAACTGTGGAAGGAGCCTCGGTGTCCAACGAAAGATGAATGGATAAAGAAGATGTGGTTTATGTATACAATGGAATATTACTCAGCTATTAGAAATGACAAATACCCACCATTTGCTTCAACGTGGATGGAACTGGAGGGTATTATGCTGAGTGAAGTAAGTCAGTCGGAGAAGGACAAACATTATATGTTCTCATTCATTTGGGGAATATAAATAATAGTGAAAGGGAAAATAAGGGAAGGGAGAAGAAATGTGTGGGAAATATCAGAAAGGGAGACAGAACGTAAAGACTGCTAACTCTGGGAAACGAACTAGGGGTGGTAGAAGGGGAGGAGGGCGGGGGGTGGGAGTGAATGGGTGACGGGCACTGGGTATTATTCTGTATGTTAGTAAATTGAACACCAATAAAAAAAAATATTAACAAAAAAAAAAAAAAAAAAAAAAAAAAAAAAGAATTTTGGCAAGTATCCTTTATCAGGGTGAAGGAGTTTCCAATATTCTTAGTTGAGTGCAAGGTTTTATCTTAAATAACAGTAGAATTATTTTCACATGCATTTTTTATATTCATGGAAATAATCATGGTTGTGGTTTTTTGGGTTTTTTTTTTTTTTACATTTTTTTGTTCTATCAATTGGTGAAGTACAATCATCAATTTTGCTAATGTAATACCTACCTTGCATTCATGGGATAAACCCTTGTCTATTTGCTAATGTTAAATTAAGGATTTTGGTATGCACCTCTATCGTCGATATTAGTCATTAAATATATTTACTCTAAAAATGTTTTGTTTTGTTTTGTTTTTTTAAAGATTTTGGTGTTGGGTATAAGCTGGCTCCATAAAATGAAGTAGAGCAAGATTTTCCTTCCTCTGGATTTCCTGAAAGAATTTGTGAGAGGTTGTTACCTTGACCTAAAATGTTTGATAAATTTGATCAGTGGAATTTTTTTTTAAATTTTATTTACTTATGATAGTCACAGAGAGAGAGAGAGGCAGAGACACAGGCAGAGGGAGAAGCAGGCTCCATGCACCGGGAGCCCGATGTGGGATTCGATCCCGGGTCTCCAGGATCGCGCCCTGGGCCAAAGGCAGGCGCCAAACCGCTGCGCCACCCAGGGATCCCGATCAGTGGAATTTTTATGCCTAAATTTTTGTTGTGAGAAAGTTATTTTTTTTCCTAACATGTATTTGATAGTTTAATGAGCACAGAAGTATTTCAATTCTATTTCTTCTTGTGTCAGTTTTGGTAGATTGTTTTTTTCAATATATTCATTCATTAGGCATAAAATTGTTAAATTTATTGATATGCAGTTATTTATGATACTGATAATTATCTTAGAAACTACTGTAGGATATGTCATATATCCTTTTCCACTCCTGATATTGGTCATTGGTGTTTCCTGTATTATTTCATTGAGTGTGTTTGCTTGATCATATTTCATAGTTAACTTTTGAATTTGTTAATTTTCTCCTTTTTATTGTTTAACCATATTCTGCTTTATTGACCTCTTCTTATCTTTATTATATTCTTTCTTCTATTTCTTTTGTGTTGAAATTGCCTTTTCAGAGAAGTCTCTGAACTTCCCTCCAAGCACTTCTTCAGCTGCTTTCCACAAATCCTGATAAACTATATTCGCATTATAATTAGGTGAAATTATATTCTCACTCACCTTGTGATTTTCTTTTTGATCCATATTATGGATTGTTGAATGTTCCAACACTTGAAGACTTTCTAGGCCTCTTGCTCTAGTTGAATTCCGATTTTATTCCACTGTGGAATGTGGTTTTTCAGATCTATGTACTTACTCATTTTTTATCTTGCTCTGTAAACTGCAGAAGGTGGAAAGAGAGATCTCTGACTACCACGTGGACTTCTTTATTTCTGTTTCAGTTGTATCATTTCAGCTTTGTGTATCTTAGAGACTTTAAAGCACTATTATGGAGGGCATACACATCCTTGACTGCAGTTACCTGGTTGAACTGACCCATATCATTAAGGATCATTATCACTTATCTGTCTCTGGTAATTCTTCTTGCCTTGAAGTCTTCCTTATCTTCTATTTATCTAGCCACACTAGATTTCTTATGCTTAGTATTTGCCATCCCCTTTTCTAAGACATGATCCCTATATCTAGTACAAAACTTGCTGGGGTCTTAACTGGACACCTAAGGTGCCCCGTGAGGTCTCTCCACTGGGCGAATATTCTTGATCTCAGTATCTCTGTTCAGTTCTCAGCCCTGGAGAGGGAAACCAGCTTAGCCTTGGGGAATCTTTCCTGAGTATGCACTGGCCAGCCTTCATCCAGTGGCCCATGTGCAGGCTCCACACAGATCTCCAGGACCTCCACTCTGCCCACCTCTTCTCCAGGCCACTGCCTCATCAATTCCTGTCTTCCCATCACTGCAGCACCTCAGGACTGATTCCTGCCTTCTTAATTGCATTGCTTAGGATCTACTTCCTTCCACTCCAGGAGAAAAGTGTCCCCAGAAGAAAGCTAGGGTGGTTGTTTTACTTGGTGCTCATTCCTTTTTCTAAGGACCACAATCCTGCAGTGCCTGGATGCCTGGAAATATTTACATGATGTTTACCTCCCAAATGTATCATTGTTTATAATGGGAGGATGTGTTCAATTGCATTGTGATGAGAAGCAAAGATCGAGAACTTACTTTGAACCTAGACCTGTCCTGTGCTCTGAGACCAAAAATGGTGAGAAGAGTACATTCTATTCTCTTTCTCATGAAGGATGTCATATAACAGGGCAGAAAGACATTAAATCAGTACTTGAGATAATAAAATGTCAATTGCACACTAAGGAATATGGTGCCAACAGAACATAGTAGAGCTTGAAATAAATTTGGGGCTGGAAGAGGGAATTAGGAAGACTTCTTTGAAAAAAAAAAAAAAAGGAAGACTTCTTTGAATAAATTATTTTTGAGTTGAGATCCAAAGGAGAGTATGAATTAACAATATTAAGGATGGGAAAAATGCCTTCTGGACTGTAAGGTGATCCTGTGGTAGGAAGGTACACAAAGACACAGTATACTTGGAGAGCACATGGATGTGAGATAGAGACATGCTAGGTGAGGCAGGGCATCTAGACTGAGCTGACACCAGGCAAGATCTGAGGGCTATACTGGGGATACTGATTTCACAATAAATCTTTTTTTAATCCTTTTTTATTTTTATTTATTTACTTATTTATTTGACAGAGAGAAGGAGCACAATTAGAGCAACAGGGAGAGGTAGGAGGATGATCAGGCTCCACACTGAGTGGAGAGCTCGATGCGGGGCCTGATCCCAGAACCCTGGGATCATGACCTGAGCTGAAGGCGGACACTTAACTGACTGAGCCACCCAGGCACCCCTGATTTCACAATAAGAAAGCAATTATCTTTAATAAACAGGGAAGGAGTAGAAGGGAGAGGAACATGTTCATTTTTTTTTAATTTTGTTTTGCCTCTATTTTTGAGACATATGGGAAAAGATCAAATTGGATGAGCTTATACTAGATAGGATATTATTGCACTAATCCAAATAAATAATTGTGAATGACTTTTTGAATATTTTATACATTTATGCACCAAAAGCCTGGAGCTGGCTAAACTTTTGTGAAGCTAAAAGTTAAGCATGCTTATTGTCTGAAATTTCTGTTGATAAAGTAGAACTAATAAGAGACAATTAAAAATGGAAACAGATCTCAGATTCTTAAGCGAGGATTCACACATATCAAAGTGCCTCAGTCTGTCTAATGGTCTTTAAGGTTTCTGCATCCAATAATTTAAAAATAAAACAAGTGTGTGTCATCAGTGAATCAAAGATTTTCTGTTGTACTGTATCAGTTAGCTTTTGCTATGTAAGAAACCACCACAAACACAGTGACTTAAGATAGTAAGTCTTTTTTGGTTCAAACAATGCTGTGGGTCCAGAAACAAACAGGTTTTTGTTTGTTTATTTGTTTGTTTGTTTGTTTTTGTCCAGGGGACATTTTTTTTTTAATTTATTTTTTATTGGTGTTCAATTTACTGACATTTCTTTTGAAGATGGTCTCCTGTGTTCCCTGAGGTCCTTCTTCTCTAAGCTACCCCTGGGCTCTTTTCTGCGGTGACCTCAGCTCTACAGTCCACAGGATAGAATAAGACCTAAGTGCAAAGGCCCTTTGAGGCCCTGCCTGAGTTGTGAGTGCTGATGCCCAAACGGCCTGGCCCAAGTAGAGGCTGGAAAGAACCTGCACTATTTTGGGATCTGCCATACAGACTCTCAGAGAGAGTATCTGCTTCATTTTAGACCCTTGTCATCAGGCATCCCACATGAGCCTCATCACAATCCTGAAAGATAGATATTGTTGTCACTCACTTTACATGGAAAGTTGTGAAGCTTATGGAAATTGTGTTGTGCTAAAAGACCAAAGCAGAATTCAACCCCAGGCACTCTGAACTTCAAAATCCAACATATTCACAGAAGGCAAACCTTCTCTAAACCTAGAAATGAGGTTGGAGTGTTCAGAAAAGGACAACAGAAAGCCAAGTACATGCAGGCATTTGACTCTAGCAAGGTCAGGGTTGTTTTGTTCTAAAAGATAGTAAAACAGGAAATTATATATAGACAGAAGCAAAGGAGTGGCACATGCTTTAAAGCCCTTAGGAAATCAGAGAAGGGCAAGTTTATTCACGGTCAGGAAAGGTTTCATTGAATGACTAAGCCATTACCTGGGCTAGAAAGGTGAATGTAATCTCAATAAGAACATTCCTACTATATAGAAAGACCCAAGACACATGGAAGGGCAAGTATAAGTCACTTACAGAAAAGAACTGAAGTGATAAGCACCCCATGTGCATGGGCTTGGAGTGCATCCTCCAGGGAAAAGGTATATAAATGTGGGCCTTCCCCCAGAACAGTGCACAGGGTCAAATTCCCCCCAGTTTCTACCTCTTTGGAGTTGCACTTCAAAGACCTCAAATAATTTGACATTTTTGTCCAGGGTTTCTAATTTTTACTAGCAAGATCTTAGCTTAATACAGTGCCCCACCCTAACTCGCTTTTTTTAAAAAGGGGCCTGATCAGTTGTGGTTTAGAATGAATTTTCTGACACTGTCACAAGGCTGGGTTGCACTCATTCTGTCAACAAAAATTTGTCTAGGGAGGCTTCAAAATAACTTTCCTCACCTGGAAATTCAGAAAGTGGAGTACAATACCAGGTAATCAAGATCAGGCCTTTCCCAAGACTGATGAATAAGTAATGAAAAGTTCCTAAAGCGTCTAAAGTCTACATGATCGAGCATGTATAAATGTGATATGCTTATTCAATTTTCAAGTCAACTTGTACAACCAAGTTTTTAAATTAGGTTTTTTTGATGATTTTTCCTTGAAGTCCATATAGACCACGGTGGGAGGGGAACATCCCTCTAACATAAATGTCTCTTAATCCTTTCTAAATAATCTTTGGGTACGAGATATAATCTCTCACTTTAACTCCCAGGGAACTTAAACATATAGTATTTAAAATAATGGAATTTTCAAATTGGAAATAACCTCTAAAAATAAGCCCATTTATCCCCATTTAATTTTTTTATAAAGAGAGAGAGAGAGAGATTTATTGAACCATTCAAGGCTTCACAGAAAGTGAATATTGAGCCAGAATTATATTCCCTTTAACTTATTTCAAAGTTCTTTCCTTAAATCAAAACATCCATTTTAAAAAGCTACCCAATAATGCAATGGTGAATTTTCCCCTACATTTGTACTTGCTTCTTTAATGCATATGCATGATAATTATTATACCAGCAGAAATGATTGACTTAACATAATTTTCCTGTGAGGCTTTTTCTATGTCAAACACATGAACAGAAATCAAAAAGTCAACGTAAAAAATGGAACGCAATATGATTCTATAAATAAGTGGATGATCATCATAACTACACTTCAGACAAACGCTCTACAGTTTTCAACCTGTCATGTACTTATGGCAGTGTTTCCAAAGGAACTGTGACCCTTTATGGAAGATCTGACCCTTTGTGTCCCTCCTCATTGCTGAAGAGCTTCTTGTCTGCACTAGACTCACCAGTGGTCCAAAGGTCCAGAGATGATGTTAACCAAATATGTTAAGGTGGACATGGGCTGGATCCTGGGAGTCAGGGTACATTAGGTGAGTTTCGTGGGACTCTACATAGTGGTTGGAGCCAGATGAAGTAAAAAAAAACTACATTCAAGAGATAATGTTGAGGCAAAATTGGGAGAAACAAAATCTCTTATCAGGCCCAAGCAATGAGGGCACATGTGAGAATGTGAGGTGAGATAAGAAAATGCAAAACATTAGAAAGAGAATAGTTTTAAAGAGCAAAAGTGGAGAGCCAAGGATTTTTCAGCAAAGTCAGAAGACCAAATCCCTTTTTTCTTGAATACCAGATGTATGTGTGCAAATGAGTATATATGGTTTAAAGGGAAGTTTGCCTACCCCAGAGAATAATATTCCTCATCATTGGTACCCCATGCCTTTTTTCATCTCAATTTCCTGGTCTCATGCCCAATAAATCAGAGATTCTGAGATTTTGAATTAATTAGTAAGTATTTAATAGATAATCTATGTATTCTAAAATATTACAAAGTTTGTATTCATTAAAAATACAGTGTCATCCTTTGTTATCATTCCCCAAAATTTGAACATAGACTTAGCACATGGGAGTATAAAATTATCCTATTATTAAGGAAGGACCTTTATAGGTTACTGTCTAAATTCAAATTGTTTGTAGTCTGAGGAGAAAGGGACCCACATAGCTCCAATAGTTTCCCTAAACCTCATCTCAGTTAAGCATTATTGTGAATTTCCTGTGATTACCGAATTTTTTTCCTACTTTGTGAATTATCTAGCAGGCATCCCTTCACTGACTCAACTTAGTGTGATATTTATTACAAATAAACTTGAGTAACACAAATCCTTTGATATGAAAGGAACTCAAATATATCTCATAACTCAAATGTCAATGCTTCTGTGAATTTTGAGGTTATTCCTGTTTATATATCACCTAGAATTCCTGGTATATTGTAGAGGATTAGTAAATTATTTTAATTCATTCTTTTATGATGAAAAGTATAATTATGTGGTGAGATACCAATGATTAAAAAAGATTTGTCCATATTCATAGCATCTGTTTTGGAGAATTATGTCTCTGTTTATTTCTTTGCTAAATTACTCTATATATACAAAAAAAATCTTAGAATGAAACATAAGTAGCAGTAATAAAATTGGATCTCTTTTCTATAAGTATATTGGATTTTACCCAGCTAATTCAATTGTTACTTCATTCCAGGAAAATTAATTTGACACAATCTTATTAAAGGCTACTTATGCCAATCTTTACTGAACTACCAAACAGGTTTGTTTGTAAAAAGTAGAGTACTAAAAACCAATAGTATTTTTTCAACAAATGATGCTGAGACGACTGGACATTCACATGCAAAAAGTATCAATCCAGACACAGACCTTCCATTTCTCACGAATTTTAAGTCAAAATTAGTTACAGACCTTAATGTAAAAGAAAAATCTATAAAACTCCCAGAAGATAATATAGCAGAAAATCTAGGTGAGCTTGGGCATGGCAATGACTTTTTAAATATGACACCAAGGCACAACCCACAAGAGGAATAATTGATAAACTATACTTCATTAAAATTTTTAAAAATTCTGATCTGTAAAAACCACTGTCAAGAGAATGAAATAGCAAGGCATAAACTAGAAGAAAATATTTGCAAATACATATCTAATAAAGAACTCTTGGTCAAAATACAAAGAGCTTTTAAAACTCAACAGTCAGAAAACATACATCCAATTTCAAAATGAGCCAAAGACTTTGACACATACCTCACCAAAGAAAATACAGAAAAGGGGAATAAATGCATGCAATGTTATTCAAAATAAAATATCATTAAGCAATTTCAATTGTTTTTAAGTTTTTAAAGATTCATTTGCTTATTTTAGAGTGAGAGCACTAGTAGGGGAAGGGCAAAGAGCAAGGGAGAGGGAATCCTCAAGCTGACTTGAGGATTGGAGCCACTGAGAGTGGAGCCCAGAGCAGGACCCCAAAATCATGACCTGAGTCAAAATCAAAAGTTGGACACTTAAGCAACTGCACCACCCAGGTGCTCCAAGAGATTGCAAACTAAAAAAAAAAAAAAAAAAAAAAAACAATAAGATATGACTACACACCTATTACAATGGTCCAAATCTGGAATACTGACACCATTAAATACTGGTAAGGATGTGAAGCCACAGGAACTCTCAGACGTCACTGAAAGAGTTTGGTGGCTTCTTACAAAACTAAATGTACTCTTACCACATGATCCAGGAATCCGACTCCTTAGAAGTTACCCAAATGAGTTGGAAATTTATGTCCGCACAAAATCCTGCACATGAATGTTTATAGTAACTTCATTTGTACCTGCCAAAACTTGGAAGCAGCCAAGGTGTTCTTCAATAAGTGAATAGGTAAACCCACTGCGGTCCATCCAGACAATGGAGCCATGAGAATATATGGCCTTAGATGCCTGTAACTTAGTGAGAGAAGCCAATCTAAAAAGGCAACATACTGTATGATTCTAACTATATTACATAGTTTTTCTCACCTAACTCATAAAATCATCATGTTTATAGAGAAATGATAGCATCTTCTTTTTAGCAAAGCAGAACCTGTATCCTTGATGTCTCATACAGAGCTGATCTATTGTAGTGGGTCAGTAAATGTTAGTGAAAGACATCTTTGATACAAATACATGTGTAAATCCATGATGAGACATTAGAGTTTTATATACTTGAATTACCCAAGGAAATTCTGGTTCAAAGGGAAGGAGAGGAAGGGAACTGAGTTAATGACAGAAAAACTAGTTTTCAAAGGAATGAGTTTTCTGCAAGAGAAAGAAAGTTTAATGGCAAAAATGCCAGGTTGCTGAGCTCGGAGAGAGCAGCCCCTTTCACAGGTGACAACACCTCTGGCTTCTCAGTGGTTTCAGGGGCTTGCTGGCTGATGGCTTGCCACAAAGGTAACATCTATCAAGTTACCTAAGTTAAGCTCATCATTAAATTTTCCATGTTCCTTCTCCCAGTGTCTCCTGGGTTTTGTTTAATGTTACAGACAGATGGTGCTGAGGAATTTCAGGTGTTAGTTGATGACATTTTGGTTTTCTTCATATGGCTCTGAGATTTTTTTCAAGTAGATTAAATCCAATAGTAAATCACGCGTGTCTCAGTATCATAGTCTTGTTGGCTCCCTAATGCCTGCACCAAATATTTGATCCTTCGGCCATAATCATACTTCCTGCTCTGCCTCCAAGTTCTGCCCTTAGAACACCAGGCGCCATCTGTTCCATCGATGTGAGGAGGAAATGAGAAACAGTTTTATGAATGTTGCAACTGATTAGTTATCAAGTGGTATCTAATTAGTTCATCTCTGATTATCATATAATTAAAGATATCTATCATATCCTAGCTGCACACTAGCAGCAGATATTTCTTTTTGTCAGAAGTCAGGAAGGATAATATTTCATCACGCACAGCCCGAGAAGGCCCATCATGTCCCCAGCTAAGCAGCTCTGCCCTCGTCCCTCTGTAACAGTGACTGTTTGAGGTGCCTCCTCTTTAAAGCATTGCTGAAAATCATGTCTCACATCTGCAGTGAGGCAGGGTGGAAGCAAGTGAGGACTCTGCATTCTTTGTTGCTTTTACTTCATCCTGACCTTACCTTTCAGTGTCCCTCTGAGTAAAGAGTAATGTGAGCAGAGTTCCCCACTCCTTAGCTCTAGGGATTAGACCTTAAACTCTGTCTGTACAAGCAGGGTCTCCAGAGGACACTCCAGACAATGGTGCAAAAAAGGGAGTCTCCCTTCTTGCTCTCTCCCTGAGTTCTGATCGGAACCACCAGTAGGCAGGTGTTGGGGAGGGAAGCATGCATGCCAGCTCACAGTGGGGATGGCAGCGTTCACAATGAGAATTGCAATTTTGTCGTTCTGCTCAGTCATTTTTTCTTGGAAACTAGATGTTTTAGATAGTATATTGTTGTAGCTCCTCTGGATTGTTATTTTGTCCTGAGATTTTTTTTTTTTAACAATATGTCTCTCTTATGTCTCTCTCCCCATTGCTGGGGTCTCTGCTATTTCTTAGATCTTGTTCTCATTTATCCTGCTACCTAGGGGCCATTCCTGTGTCTGAATTCCCTGGTGGGAAGATGCTGTGCACACATCTGAAGTCCAACAAATGTCCAACTGCCAACGGAGGTACCTACCTGTCTGTTTTCAAGGGAAGATCATTATAATTTCAGGCAGTCTTCCAGTCTTGTCTGACTTTTTTCTTTCTACCAAGGCTTCTTATATACCCCATATACCTTTCTTTACTTTTGCAGTCTACCAACAACGTGTCAAGAGCTCATCTGATGCTTCTATGTCATACATATCTTGAGTACCTTCCCATGATCTCCTGACTGGCCCACTAACCTTGCAGCTTCAGACCAAGAGAGCTTCAGGCTTTGCCCACCAACTGTGCTGCTGTTACTGACAATATTCCTGAGCTTCAGACCAAGAGAGCTTCAGGCTTTGCCCACCAACTGTGCTGCTGTTACTGACAATAGTTTTTCACCCTCTGCTCTGAAGAAAGCCTGACTTCTCTGACAATGAATTTAGTAATGGTTTTCTGGACCAATGCCCTTCCTCCCTGCTGCTGCACCCCCACTCACATAAAATAAAATAAAATAAAATAAAATAAAATAAAATAAAATAAAATAAAATAAAATAAAATAAATAAAATAAAAATCACCAAATTCATCAACCTACCTGGTGGTGGCAGGAATAGGAATAACCCCAGTCGTAAAGGCCTAGACTCCAGTGATTTTTACCCAACGTTGTAACAGTTCTTCATGAAATAAATATTTATTGTTCATTTTGTTGCTTTTCTTTAGAAAATATCTAGAGCCCTGAAATGATTGATTTTTACAAATTTATTCAGTTTTAATTGTCTTGAAGTGAGATTTGCCAGTATTTTTGCTCACAAGAGCCAGAAGTCCTGCCTCAGTTACATTATGCAATTTTATATGGCCTCACCTTCCCACTTTTGTCTTTCTTGTCTTTGTTCTAATTTCTCAGTAGATGGTAGGCCCATTAGGTATGTATCCAATTCTTGTTTGTTTTTTTTTTTTTAACATCTACTATTCTCAATAAACTCAACAGACTGGCTTTCAAAATCACAATATTTTCATTAGAAATAGAGGCAATGACCAGATTAACTCAATCATTCTTTTAAAAATCTCACTGCAATTCTTTCTTTTATTGATCAAAAAAATGTAACTTCACAATTTTAGCATGCATCTCGATGACAGACTCACACTTATATAAAAATTTGTCAAAAATACATGCCTTACTCAAAGAAAATCAATGTCCCTAAAACTGCCCCCACGAGGATCAGCATAACCATTTTAGGGCATATCAAAGTTCACAGGACCTTACCAGTTTCTACTGGGAGCACCAGAACAACAAGGCATCAGATTTGGTAGGACCACTTTCAAAGCTGGGATACTACTTTTTACAACATATATTCTAGGACCTGGATAACGTCAAGTACACAGCATAGTAGGCTTATTTCCAAGTCATGGTGGGACTTGGGGACTTTTTCTCAGGAGGACTGTGTAATCGTTTATTTTTACATGTGAGTCTGGGTTCTCTCTGCAGATGTTTATAAGACACACCCTGCTTCTTTCTACAAAGGCTATTTATAAAAACTTCTCTCCACATTTCCTATCTAATCTCCAGCAAGATATGTGCTGGATGCTTTAGTTCTTTTTATCTTTTCATAAATAATCATTCATCACATTCTACTTTGGTTTTCAGTACAGAAATAATTCAATAGAACTTGTATACAAATCATGTAGAGTAAAGTTTTTAGAGAAGGAGATTGCCTTTTTTTTTTTTTTGGTAAAATTAAACTATGTAAAATAAAGTGAAATCAAACTAAATAAATAAATAAATAAATAAATAAATAAATAAATAAACAAGTAAATGTCTTAACAGCACTTGAAAAAGTCTGTCAGGTGGCAGATTTACTGGTTTCATTGGTAGTGACCATCCTTTAGGACCATAGAATAGAATTAGTCTAGCCTCAGTCTGGCCAAAATCCCATAGTAAAAGAATTTACAGATCTTATCATTAAAATAGTATTGAAGAAGGTATGAGCAAGCCTATATAAATTCATGTATTTTAGTATATTTATAAAAACAACCTTACAATACTGAATTAACATAAAATAATAAGTTGTATTACTTCTAGCATCATAATGAGTAGTATATTATTAATTTCCATTTATGGTCCCTTGCTTATTAAAGATTATTTAAAATCTCTTTCTCCCCAGTTGAATTTCACTCTTATACATTTGTCTTAATTGACTTAAATAATACTCCAACTCAGTCTTTGATGTTTCTGACTGGTTCTCTAGCTAATACTTTTTATTTTTTTTTATTTTTTTTTTATTTTTTATTTTTTTATTTATGATAGTCACACACACAGAGAGAGAGAGAGAGAGAGAGAGGCAGAGACACAGGCAGAGGGAGAAGCAGGCTTCATGCACCGGGAGCCCGACATGGGATTCGATCCCGGGTCTCCAGGATCGCGCCCTGGGCCAAAGGCAGGCGCTAAACCGCTGCGCCACCCAGGGATCCCTAGCTAATACCTTTTAAAAGTATTTCTCTGATTTTGTGAATACACGTGCTGGTTATCACCATAATCCCACATTAAGAACTATAAGAGGTGAGAAAGGTTTTACAAAGCTGTTACCTAATCTGTTGGCATAGCTTGAGAAGTGTTTCTCAAACCTCCATGTCATGCTTGAGATATATGGCTTCAGTCAGCCTTTGACAACTTCATGCCAAACATCTCAAAAGCCAGAAAGTAGTTCTCAGACTCTGGTTTTCTTTCTCATGGCTTTATTTCTCTCAAACCTATTTGGGTCTTTCTGCTTCTCCTTTACACAGGTTATTCCCACAGCTAGAATGTCCCTTCTTCACTTTCATGCAGCATCTCATGCTTACTCTTATTTCAAATATAAGCACATGCCACCTCTTTGAAAGCTTTCTTCTACCCACTGGTTCATTTAAATGGTTATGGGCTTACACAATACCCAAGTGGATACAGTTATTATAAACTTCTCTAACTACTTTGCATTCCTTAATTTATTTGTCTGGCTTTCCACTTAGTAGCATGAAAAAAAAAACCTATACATGATTTTATATTTTTCCCCAAAATATATGTCCCTCTTTCTTTTTAAAAACTTGTAGTAGAGAAGGAATTATTGCTTAAAACCAACAAAAAATGGGTTTAAAAATGAACAGTGCAATTCTAGCCCGATAATTCCACCCTTTCTAGAAAGTAATGTAATGTAAGTATTCATTGTTTGGAAGAACATGCTCTTCCTTATCCTGTCTCCAGTGGCTCATTTTTCTGAAGGAGGGCGATGGACCACATGGGGCCATTCAAAGCGAGCCAAGGTCGCATTGAAGGAATATATTAGCTTCATCTCAGAGGAAATCCAGTTGAGTCGAATAAATGTTGCAACTTTATACATTTGGCTCATGAAAAGCCTTTTAAAAATAAGACCCTTCAATCTGAATTCCAAGACTCATGAGTATAGGCCTGTCCCATGCCCCAAGGACTTTTATTTCTAGCTGAGCTCCAACATCACCAGTTCTCAGAGGCTGAATAAAATAAATGATCTTTCTAGTTCACACTTTGAATTTCACAAAATCAGACACTTTTCCTTTCTCCTAGGAAGATACTAATCTGGTCTATCCAATTCTCAGAAACAGGTCCAGTTAAGCATGTTGTATTTTGTTACACATCATTCCAATTCCTACCGGTATTTCTCTAAGTTTCCAATGAGCCAAATCTTCATAATAACTTTATTAATATCTTACTAGATCGAATTGTGTTCATATTACTAAGCCATAATAAAACTGCAATGTAATTGGCTGAAACTCAGAGTGAAATCAGGCATGCATGATAGTGAGGCATTGATGTCCTGTCTGTAATTTCTTGCTTGCTTATCCTTTAGGGAAACATTCCAGTCACAGAATATTCAGTTTAAATAATGTGAAAGTGGAAAACTTTAGCCAGAAAGGATGCAGAAAGCATCTTATGCAATGAGTTTGCTTCATAAATTAAAGAAACAAAACAGAAAAGTCATTTGTCCGTGTTCATACAGCCAAGCCATGGCAGAGCTTGAGACAGGATTCTGGCTCCCAATCTCACTAAATATCACTAATTCAAGAGGTTCAGGAAGATATTAACATCCTCAGTAATAAATAAATACATACATACATACATACATACATAAATAATAATAGCATAAAACACTTCGGAAAATTCATGGCCCATTAGAAGATGAAATTATGAAGTTATACAGGTGTATTCAGAGATCTTTTAAGCTAGAGCCATCTTTAACACCACGAAATGTTGTTTGTGACTGTGTTATTTCCAATAAAAGTACAAAAGAATGAAAATAAAACTTCAGTTTAGTTTTTATTTTATCAACAAATCATGTTAAAATTGAATTTTCTGCTTCCTTAGAATTTCTAGATAAACTTTGTACATCAAAATATTTCAAGACCTATTAATAAGCTCTTTTGATATTATTGAGTCATAATTTTTTTATTTCCATGTCCTTTAGTAAAATACAAAGTTATACTCAAATCTTTATAACCATCAAATTTCACCAGATTACAAATTTCTTTCTAGTAATAACTCTATGCATTGCTCAGAATGATAAGACATCCACCATGTACCAATATGGATAGACTCAACATCGTAGACAGAGAAGGCTTCAAGCTCCATGCAGTGATGACCTCCCTTTCCACAGGGGGCAGCAGAGGACCCACAGGGCAGTGACTTGGGAACAGGTCACTGTAGCTGGTGGCCAGGTACTCCTTCAACATCCAGAAAACATCTTTTAAGCACCAAGTGAGGTATTAGGCATAGCACTAAGAATACAGAGATGAATAGCACTGTTTCGCCTCCTTGGGTTCATAGAAGGAGGGGGAAATAAACAGGCTTCCCCAAGAAGGTCTGTTGACATATCAAGTGTTATCCCAATGAATAAGACTTCTATTAAAATCTAGCTAACTCAGATTTGGTTGATACTCTAAGACCATACTAAAGGTGATGAGGATGGCTGAGCATATATTATTGGCAACAAGAAACAATATTTTTACTCACTGAAGTCACTGAACTGATTTCACTGTTTTTATTTTTATGGTTCATAAGTGCTTTCATCCAGAGGAAATAATGACTTGGTATTGTAGAAAAAGGGAAAGATGACATTTGGTTTGCTTTATTAAGGATTTGCTGTATTAATTATAAATGAGCTTTTGTACATGGTCACTGAGAGGGAAAGTAAACTGTGACTTTTATATTCAAAAAAGCATAAAAACATCAGCATGACTGCCAGTCCTCTGAGATTCCCTCCAGAGCCTCTTGCATGCCAAGTACTCTGCCAGCACCTGGGAAATCAAAGATGAATGAAACTTGATGCATGTCGTCAAAGTACACAGTCTCCAGGACAGAGAGGATCCCAATCAGAGGAGGGGGGTGGTCCTACCTGAGAGGATTTTAGGAAACTCTATGTATGAATTTGTGTTTGCAAGGATATAGAAAAAATCCCCATGGCTCAGTCGGTCTTCACATGTGTCTGGCATATCTAGATGACACTGAAGAAAATTACAAAATAATAATTTTTGAAATATGCATATTCAGTTTTGTGCTGGCTCAGATACCATTTCACATTTCATACCAGAATGAACAAGCATCTTGCAGAGCCCTGGTTTGAGATGGAATGTCGTATCCACCAGCAACTCTCCCAGTGCCCCAACTTTGGAAAGATTTCCACTGTCTAATGTTTCAGAAGATGGATCATAAACAAATCCCAGGATAGCAGGTTTCAGTGGGAGTGTGCTGAAAGGAGTCATGTAGGCTGTGGCTGTAATCAGAAGCCAGGCCCTACACAGCCAGATGGTGAAATCTCATCAAAACAGGAACTGGATTTAGAAAGCCATGACCCTCCACTAAGGGGCCTCCACCTGGAAAAGGAGTGATCAATCCAATCTTACAAGCTTCAGAGGTCAGCACACAGTGATCTTGTTTTCAGCTGGTGCTCTACCTATCAGTCAACCGGCCGCTGAATGCCCTGCATACTCTACATTCTGACATGTGCTGAGAACAAATGAATCCTGCCCAGCGTGAAAGAAAAGACCTGTCTCAAGATTCTGCAATCCAGTGTAGATACCAGTCTAGGGCAAAACCAATCTCTCCCATATGTCCTTCTTCCTTCTCTGACTTCCCTTATGTTTCTTTCTTTTTCTTCCTTTCCCCCTATTCTAGTGAATGAATTCTTCTCATTTCTACTCCCAGAAATAATCATTATAATAGCTATAGTGATAAAAGCTAACACTTACTGAGTGCTTACTTCACGTTAAACTCTGTCTTAAAAGCTTTGGGCGTATTGGCTCATTTAATCCTCACAAAGAAGTTAGGAGCTATTTTAGGATTATTTCAGTGTATCATATATTTTGATTCTAGTATGAGTCATGGAAAAGTATAATGACTTGCCCAAAATCACACAACAAGTAAGCAGAGGTCAGCTTCACATTCAATAATCTGACTTCAGAGTTGGATCTTGTAAAAACAGTTGTTCCCTTGACCATTGCCTTATGATCCCAAACCAAGCATGCCACACATATGCAAGAGCAGGATACAATGGAAATCCAACTTGTCTTTGGCCCACAGAGGTTTTAAAATATACCTTGAGGGGCTCCTGGGTGGCTCAGTTGGTTATGCCTCCAACTCTAGATTTCAGCTCAGATCATGTTCTCAGGGTGGTGAGATGGAGACTTGGCTCCACCTTGGCTTTGCACTGGGTGTGGTGCTGACTTGGGGTTCTCTCTCTCTCTTCCTTTGCCCCTCCCCCTTTCAAAAAATTTTAATTTAAAAAACAAAATAAAATACAAAGAAAATAAGCTCTTGCCTTTCCTTTTACCTCTTGCTTATTTCTGCCATTTTGGTTGTGATTTTTTTTTTCTTTTGGTTGTTTTTAAGAATGGCAAGAATGGCATTCACACTTGCTTCTTCTTTCAAGGATGACTTTCCATGACTCAGGATTGAGTCACCAGTAATGCCTTTGTGAACTGTCCATAAAAAGTAGGAGAATTTTTAGACAGATTTGGCTTCTGGCAGTTTTTCAGAATAGCGAGATTCAAAACAGACCTGAATTGTTGTTCACACTATAATTTAAATTTTGAGGAAATGTGGCAAGAACTTCACATTCTAATCTAAACTAATTCTCTCTAATGAAAAGAGATAACTTCTTGGAATCCCAAACAGTTAATTTCATGTTCTACAGGGATTCATTGGCTTCCCTTTATCAATGGAAATACAGTCCTGACCTTGATACTGAAAACCTTAGATCCATGTTAGGTTCAATCCAGGGCCAACTGAATGAGAGAAAACCTTTTCTAGATCCACCTACCTAAGGAAGTAGGCACATGGGTGTAAAAATCATTTCAAAAAACACTTACAACTCAACGTAAGGAGCAATATTTAAGTGCTTTGCAGCAACAAACCAGATCCCTAGAATGGAGAATACTTAATGCTGGAGAGGTCACCCAGCCCAACCTTCCCAAAATCCCCTCACTCACTATAGGAATTCCACCTTGGGTCTCAGCATCTTGTCATCTAATCTCAGCTTGGATAGCAACTTTTACTAACTCATATGCTCACCTACTCCATTTCTGACAACTTTAGTTGCAGAAAT
This sequence comes from Canis lupus familiaris, assembly GCF_011100685.1. Classification (NCBI taxonomy): domain Eukaryota; kingdom Metazoa; phylum Chordata; class Mammalia; order Carnivora; family Canidae; genus Canis; species Canis lupus. The sequence goes on from NC_049238.1 coordinate 4,317,980, forward strand.
AACTGTCTAGCAATAAGCACTTACTACTAAGTGATATGTGGCTGAAATTATACTCTGTTAGAATTCTATCAGCTGGTCTTTATGTACACATTTGAAGAAAGAACCACACCACCATAATATTTTCTGAAGAATGACTATCCACTGTGCAAGGTGTCTGTAAGGGCCTCACCAGGACTGGACACTCTAGTATTTAATTTTATCAGACTTCTGTCATATATCCCCAGTAGTTTGTAAGGCCTCTGGACATAAATAAAGGCCCTGAAGTGAGCAACAGTTTGTTTGGATTAATAGATTTGCCTCAAAACCAGCAGAGCAGAGTAGGAAGTAGCCTACCACAGGGCCTGGGCACTAATCCTGGCTCCAGCCCTGGGCAGACAAGTATGGGTCAGTCTCCTGCTTGTCTAGTCTTAGTACATCAAATTTTAGATAGTAGAGAAGGAGATGCAGGGTGAAGGAGGAGAATATGTTGGGTGCTGAATATAGGACCAACTTCATGGACATTGCTGTTGGTAGACCTAGAGGTCTGAGTTTGAGTGACTGTCAACTTGCTGAACTCAAAAAATGGCTTAGTCTCTCTGAACCTCATTTTTCCTAGTTTTAAAATTGGAATATTTATAACATTTATGTCACAAATTTTTTTGAAGATTATATGAGATAACATATATAAAATGGGCTCAGCACAATGCCTGGCACACAGTAAAATGTTCAATAAACATTAGCTATTTTAAGAAGACCTTTAAGATCTGAGAGCCAAGATGCCTTCTCTTGAGCAATTTTTGCCAGATGGCTTCCTAGCTCTGGGTTTGGCTCCTTCTTGGGAATGTGTTCAGTGGAAAAACATTCCAACAAATCAATTAATAAACATCAACCAACACTTTCTACATGCAGCACAATGCTTCAGGCTCTGTGGATGATCCAACAAGAATAAGACATGGCCCTCCCACTCAAGGAGATAATTTAATTAAGAAGATAAGGCAGCACATGAAAACAGAACTAAAAATTCAGAGTCGTAATGGATTCTCAATGGGTAATATATGCTCTATTTCCTAAAGGAGCACAGAAGGAGATTACTACCCAGCTCAGACTGTTAGGGAAAGCCCCTAGGGAAGGAGAGGTTTAAACTGATGTCATTTCCACCATACTTCACAGTAGTACAGTCTTCTCCCCACTTCCACGAAAGTCAAATCAGAATGAAAACAAGGCAAATTCCTTCTTATGGGTGTCCTTTCTGAAAAGAGCATCATCACCTACCAGGAATTCCAGAGAGGAGCCCTTCATAAAATCTTTCTTTCCTTCATCTGCCACATCCATTTGTCCTAAATATCTTCAACACCCAGACTTGAAACTACACAAATCCTAAAACCCTCTTTATCAGCTGAGGCCCCTGGTGTCTGAACGGTTCCCACTCTATAACTTCACATCACCTCTCTCCATTTTTATTTGTCACCAAAGAGTAAATCCAGACACCTTTAGGCCACAGAAAAGTGATTGTCACTTCGATGATCATTGCATCCTGCCTTCGAGCATCCAGTGCACAGACACCATTTTTTCCAGTCTCGTGCAGCTGCTTACTCTCCCCTAACTGTATTGCTTTTCCCAACCTCCCTAGTTTCCAGTATTGAGAATGCCTGATTCCGCTTTATTTCTCCACCAGGAATGCTGACCCTCCTGTCTCTTCAAGAATAAATGAGGATATCTCATTCTTTGGGATTCCCTTCAGCATCATTTCTTCCAGGAACCCTTGGCTGATAACTTCCCAGTCTGATTTAAATACCCCTTCTCTGGGCTACTCTAGTTTTCTGACAAATTAAATTATTCTTAGCTGTGTTCAAATTACCTATAGTCATCTGACTTGGCCCTAGATACTGAGCACATTTTTTGTTTGTTTTGTTTGCTGCTTTTTTTTTTTTTTAATGGCAAACCATGAGTGATTTTTTCCTATATTTTCTGTGCATTCCACAACACAGGGTCTCAATGAATGTTTGTTTAAAGTGAATGAATATATATACATGACCACTGAAAGATGAATAAAATTTGACAAGGTTGCCAAATTTGAGAAGGAGTCTCAGCAAGGAAAAGGCATAGATAGTGGGCATGGTAAAACAATCATCCTTTAAAGATAGCTACATGTCTTTGGTGATATTAAGCAATGACCAATCCTAAAAGAGACTCTTATCATCTGAATGGCTTATTTCCAAAATTGTAGCTGTCTAAGAAACATTAAACCTAGTCCTCACTAGGTTGCCTTTGAATAAAGTTGCTTATCTTCTTCATTATTAATCCATGTGGAATGCTTTCTTCTTCCACCTCACCACCTCCTTGCTCATCCGAAAGCCTTAGTCTTAGTGTGGAGTCTCACGCATACACAGCAACCCTTTGCACTGATAATATTTTAATGGAGTCGTGGAGGCCCAGGGAACGAGTGCAGAAGAATGCAGCAATGGTTTGAACAGTCCTCTATCCCTTTCCATCCCATAAAGAATATTATCTATAAACAAATAGTATAAAACCATGGAGCAAAACAGGAGCATTTTCAACATTGCCTAAATTAAGCAAGGATATGCTTTGAAAGAAATCTGTTCTTCAGGGTGAAAGTAAACCAACAGCCAGAAAAAAAAAACTGCCTAGAAAAAAATTATATTTGTAGTATTTTTTAATATCAGTTTGATGAGATCTAGGTTATAAACAGGTCTGGTGCCATGTAATTTGCAACATAATTTCACTGTCTGTTTATCTATCCATCCGTCCACCCATTCATATGTATATAACATAGGCAGGAAATCTGGTGTCTGTTGCTAGTTCATAAATCAGTGTCTGCTCTCAACAACATCTGAATACAAATGTGATTAAATTTGATACCATGCCCATTTTTCATTTATCAGATTTCAGAATGTGATGCCTTGGCAGCTGTCCTATGGTAATGTGTTTTGCATTTAACCCCCTGAGTCCCAATTCTTCTCGACATATGAAGCCCCTTGTGGAGAAATTGGTAATTCACTCATCAGAGCATACTCTATATATCACAGAGAAATTTTTCCTCAGCATATCAGGGAGAGAAGAATGGGGAATACACTGAAAATCGAATTGGAATATGGGAGCAAAATTCAGAATTATTATGTTTTTGAGATGGAAGAGACCTTAGAGATGGTGTAGCCTCATGCTTCTCAAAATGTCATACCTATGAATCACCTGGAGTTTTGTTAAAGTGTAGATTCTGGCTCAGGAGGTCTGGATGTGGCCTGAAGCTCTGCATTTCTAATAAGCTCCCAGGGGAAGCCAGCACCACACATTATCCAGTAGTCTACTTGGGCTACTATTTCCTAAATTTGATAATCATCTGATTGACTAGTGTACTTAAGCATCCTCCTCAGAATGACAAATCAGATTTTCCTAGGAGAGGGTCTTACAACTGTATTTTGAACGGTCAACTCACACGACTGTGTAGATTTGGGAAACATTAAAAACTGGAGCCCAAAAAGAAAAGTAAATTGCTGAAATCAAGACTTGGAACATAGATTGCCAAGCAAGTGTTTTTGCCACTAAACTTATCTCGACAGAAATGAAATAGGCAGAATGGAGGCTGAAGAATAACCCAGAATATTAAAAATTGATTCTGGAAAATTCATTCTAATGGAAACAGACTATTATGAATTGGTGCTGAAGAACCTTCCAGGAAAACCAAAACAGATCCCAGAAAAGAGAGAAAGTATCCAGCTGTTCTGTGAGGAAAAGAAATCAAAACAAAACAAAGCACTAGTAATAAGATAACTTTACTAACAAACAAACTGATGTTGAGAAAGCTCATTTTCCCTTTCTCTTCCTTCATATTTGCTTCTTGAGAACATGTTTATAAAAACATCATCTACTCAATTTTGAAGCCATATTCTATGGAAAAGGAGATGCATCATGGCTCTCCAATCTGTCCAGCTTCCCCAGTCCACCATGGCTTCTGCAGATCCACTGTGGCTTCCCAAGATCTGCCATGGCTTTCCACAGTTCACAATAGCTTCCCCAGATTCACAATTGAAGATCCATCATGGCTTCTCCAGACCCACTATGGCTTCCCAAGATCAACCACGGCTTCCTAAGAACAATCATGCCTTTTCAAGTTCCACATGGCATCCCAAGAATCTTCACAAACATACACAAGTATATCTTCACTCCACCACTGGTGTCTAGATAGCCACAATCTGTCAAAATATCCATGTTCCTACTTGGAACATTCAACAATGAAGACAGATTTGAAAACCTGTTATTCTTCTTGTCATAGGTGAACCATTAGTTAGATTTCTTTTCCTCAGAAAATAAAATAATGATCATACAATGGAATGTGGATCACTGAGGCTTGTGGGAAAATTGTAAACTCCTAACCATTTATGCCTTCCTTTAGGGTGTGACAGTGTGTAAATCAAATAAGCATTCTTCATGCTTCCATTTCCTTTTGGGGGGGATGAAAAACACATTCACCACTCATCTTACAGTGCATAAAAATTTTAAAGTTACAATAGTTAAAACATGTAAAACTATGTAAACAACATACTCAGCTTGAAAAGCGCTTACTAGGAAATAATAACCAGTTAAGCATCATTGTTTTTAGAGTTAGTGAAAGATGTTTCATGCAGCCTTACTGTGTTAGAGAAGATATAATGTTTGCAAGAAGCTTTGGCATTCAAGGATAACCTGAGCCAAAGGCTTTTGTTCAGTGTGGTAAGGTTGCTCCTGGCCTGTGGTTTCATCCAAAGCCAGCAGAGGTAAGCTACTATATAATCTTTCTTCAAAACAACTTGACGCATGTATCAAGAGCTTCAAGGGACACTTGGGTAACTCCGTTGGTTGGATGTCCAACTCTTGGTCACGTTATGGTCTCGGAGTTCTCAGATCAAGCCCCACAAGGGAGTCCTCAGTTAGAGTGCAATCTATTTGAGATTCTCTCTTTCTGCCCCACCCCTAATCATGCTCACATGCTCTCTCTCTCTCAAATAAATAAATAAATAAATAAATAAATAAATAAATAAATATTTTTAAAGGCCTTCAAAAGTGCTCAGTGATTGAGAAACTTCTGGCAATTTAGCCTGAGGGAATAATTAACTTTCTTCATGAAAGATACTCAGAATGCTATCTTATTTGTAAAGAGAAAACATTTGCAAACACATAAATATCTAAAAATAGAGAAATGGAAAACTGTATCATGATGCATGCATGGTTGTGGAGTCATTTTAAAATGTGGTTTGTATAAATAAGGAGCTTCTCACATCATTCAGTAGGAAAAGGAAAATATAAGACTGCATAAACATCACCTCAGTATACCTAAATATCCACACCTATAGGACAGGAAGACTTGAAAGGAATATATAAAATGTCTCCTCATCAGCCCAAAGAAGAAAATAATACCTATGTTTTAAGGCAATTGTAGGAAGTATAGGTTAGGTCTATCAAGTACCTAGCACAGTGCTCACTAAATTATCGATTTACTAAGTATAATCAATAATACTTATATTAACAAACATAGTTAACAATTAACAATAGATACTGGATTTATAAAGTTTTATTTCCACCTATGTTTTTCTGTTTTGTTCTGTTTTTTTGAGTCTTGAGTCTTACATGGTGATCAAATCTTGATTTTAGAAATAAAAATGAAATTAATTTCACTTTTAAAAATCATTCTGGATAGAATGTGTCTATTCCTCCATAGTCCCCTCCCACCTTTAGCTGGATTCTAAGAGTATTGTGTCTCCCAATCTATGTAACTGCTGTTCTCTGGCATTTACAGAGTTAACAGCCAGCGCCCCAGCTCTCCCACCACACCAGTTACGATTATCTCACTGGCAAGTCTATCCCTATCAACCCCTAGACACAAAGCCCAGAATTAAAGGAGTTGGGGGGTGGCATGTGCGTGTGGCTTTTCCCTGCTTTTCAACATCAAAATGAGACAAGAAAGCAAAATCTCCCGTTGCAAAAATAAATGTTAAGTACTAGGCTTTTTCCCCCTGAAGTAGCTGGCCTTATTAAGTAGGGATTCATTAATGTTTTTTGTTGTCTCAAGTAGGATACTGTTTATTGGGTGCACAAAAGCAGATAAAGCCACAGATGAGTTTCCTGGTCACTGCTGCAGATGGGAAGATGCAGGATAACATGCAGGAGGCACCCTTCTGTACTGCTTACTGGACCCTGTTCAAAGGGTCTTCAATCCCTATGTAACAATTATTGGTTTGCAGTTAAGCTGGGTGTACAACACAAAATTACTGGTGGAGGACTATGTGGCAGGCTGATTTCTCTCCCACCTCCCTCTCTCTATTCCCTCTCTCTTGCCTTCCCTTCTCATTGTCTCTCCCACAAATCTCTGTCCTGGTTAGGGTTTCCAGGAGCCCTGATCCATCATACACCAGTCTGTGCATGTGAATCTCATCAGATTTGTTTATATTTTCAGTCTTATGAAAGAAATGTAGGATCTGGAAGAGCTACCTCACCTTCAAGCTTCTATAGAATGAAGGATTTAAATTCCTATTCAAAACAGAAGCTGTTATAATTGGGAAAAGATTCTCCTCCCTGAGGCACTTTGAGTCAATTAATTGGGTTTTTTGAAGTGTTAATAGGGGAAAAAAATTTTTTTTTGACCTTTATGGGGTTTTTTCATGGAGCTATTCAAGAAAAATTACTGGGCTATTAACCAAACCAATTCTGGGGACACAGAGCCCCCAAGAGCTAAGTGGGGTTAGGAATGGCTGAAATATAAAACATGGATTATTCATTAGTCATATCTGGAAAAAGCACCCATTTGATTAAGAGACTACTTCTGTACTGGTCCACAAACCTGTATGTGAGTAAGTGTGTGTGAGAGACTGTGTGTGTTGGGGAGAGAGAGAGAGACTGAGAGACAGAGACAGAGAGAAAGGGACACAGAGAAAGGGAAGGAGGAGATGAGCATGGTATCGTTATATTGCCATTTGGAAATGAGAGGCATATTAACAATAATTATGTAAATCTGGACAACAACAAAGCAATATCCTTAAAAACTTCAACATTTGTGCAATGGAAGCAAAACATAACAAAAATATATTCAGAGAAACTGACTCATTTACTTTATGAATTTTTTTAAAGAAAACTATTGAGAAATCAAAGACCAGAAAAGATAGTTCAGGAACTGAAGTCTGGGTGATGTAACTCTGGTTTCAGGCTTTTCCAGACTCTCAAGATGTTTAAAGGTAAAGTGGGAAGGGATGGTGAATTAATGTCAGTACATGCATGCTGATTTTAGCATCAACTATAAGACAGTTGATAAAATTATTTTCAAATTCTCTTTATGTTCTCATTCTTAGGTACCCATGAATACCTAACATCATTCCTCCTTTTTGGTGATAAATACACACACACACACACACACACACACACACACTACACACCCCAACAATTACAGAGGGAGCCAACTACACATTTCACTACTTATTTTTTCTTCCTATAGCTCAGGCTTCTGTTCCTGGTACTTGAAAGCAAATAACCAGAGCTGAATGAACCAGTGCCAAAGTTGTGCAGGCTTCACAGGGCACTCTCTTACTGGAACAGATGGCTATATAAATAAAGCACTTGGTTCAACTACAAGGAAACCCTCCATTCATCTCCCAGAAATTGGAAATGGGGTGATTGGATTAATTAAATATTCTGGTAAGCAGTGAGGCTCCATTTATCCACGATGGATTTCCATTTGTAAAAAAAAAAAAAAAAAAAAAATTCATCATGAGTAAATACACTGTGTGTGGACTCAAAGAAATGCAACCTTGTCCTTCACAGTGTGCCCAGAACAGACCTGAGGCTCATCAGCCCAGCGACAGCTCTGCCAGCAGGCCTAACTGATGGACAGCTCGATTTGGTGAATGCTGGAGTTTTATTGTATTGATGTAGTGAAAGCTCCAGAGAAAACTCAAGCTAAGTGGGTTCTAGAGGAAAGTCTGAGAAGGAAGAAACACTTAGAGGTATTTCTGGGAAAAGACAAGATTGATAAGAGGAAGGCATGGAAGAGGTAAAAACTGAATTCTAACATCTACAAAAATCCTGCAGCCAGCATCATACTTAATGGTGAAAAACTGGAAGATCAGGAACCGGGAAAGGGTGCACACTCACAGTTCCTTTTCAATATCATACTGGAATTCATTAAGACAAAAAAAAGAAAACACAAGACATACAGATTGGGCAGGATGAAATTAAAATATCTTTATCCATAGGTAATGTGATTATCTATGCAGAGAATAAATGGAAAAATTCCTGTAACTAATGTGATAAGGTTATGGGATGCAAGGTTAATATACAAAAGTTAATCATTTTCCTAAATACCAGCAGTGAACAAGTGGAATTTGAAATTTAAAACGCAATACCATTTATATTAGCAACCCCAAAGCTAAATATTTAGATATTATCTAAGTAAATAAATGTGATATCTATATGAGGAAAACTACAAAACTAATAAAAGAAGTAAAAAAAAAAAAAAAAAAAAAAAACCTAAAGAAATGGAAAGATATTCCATGTTCATGGATAGGAAGATTCAATATTCATAAGATGTTGCTTCTTCTCAAATTGATTTATAGATTCAGTGGGATCCATTAATAATCCCAGCAAGTTACTTTATGGATCTCAATAAACTGATTCTAAAGTTTACATGGAGAAGCAAAAGATCCAGAATAGCCAATAGAGTATTGTATGAGAACAGAGTATGGATGCTATCCAAATTCATGACGTGCTATAAAGCTACAGTAATCAGAACAGTGTGTTCAAGTAAAGGAATAGACAAGTAGATTAATGGAACAGAATAAAGAACCCAGAAATAGAGCCATATAAATATGATCAACTGATCTGTGACAAAGGGGCAAAAAGCATTACAATAAACAGTCTACTCAACAAATGATGTTGTAATGACTGAGTATCCGCATTGTAAAAAAGAAAAAAGAATCTAGACATAGACTTTACACCCTTCACAAAGAAATTTGATTCAAATGGATAATGGACTTAAAGGTAAAACACATAATGATAAAACTTCTAGAAGATAACATGGGAGTAAGCCTAAATGTCTTTGAGTGTGGTGATGCCTTCTTAGATCCAACACCAAAATCATAATCCATGAAAGAAATAATTGATGAGCTGGACTTAATTAAAATTAAAAACTTCCATTCTGCTCAGGTTTGCTAAGGGCAATGTCAAGAAACTGAGAGGGTAAGCCACAGACTGGCTTGTAAATCCAAGACTGGGAGAAAATTTTTGGGGAAAAAAATAACATATAAAAAAAACTGTTATTCAGAGTACACAAAGCTTTCTTTAAAGAGTAAAAAAGCAACACCCCACATAAGAAATGGGCAAAAGAAATGGATAGACACCTCATCAAAGAAGATACACAGATGGATGGGGATCCCTGGGTTGCTCAGCAGTTTAGTGCCTGCCTTCAGCTCAGGGCATGATCCTGGAGTCTCAGGATCGAGTCCTACATCAGGCTTCCTGCATGGAACCTGCTTCTCCTTCTGCCTGTGTCTCTGCCTCTCTCTCTCTCTCTCTCTCAGAAATAAATAAAATCTTTAAAAAAAGAAGACAAACAGATGGCAAATAAGCATAGGAAAAAATGTTCTACATCCTATGTCATCAGGGAAAGGCAAAATACAACAATGCTGAGATGCCACTATATACCTTTTAGAATGGCCACAGTCTAGAACAATGACAGTGCCAAATGCATCTGAGGGTATGGAAATCTCACTCTTTGATGGTGGTACAACCACTTTGGAAGACAATGTGGTGTTTCTTACAAAACTAGACATACTCCCACCCTATTATCTAACTATCATTCTTGGTATTTATCCAAATCAGTTGAAAAATAATATTCACAAAAAACCTGCATACAGAAGTTTATAGCAGCTGTACTCAGAATTAAAAAACTTGAAAGAGCCAAGATGTCCTTCAGTACTTGGAAGCATAAATAAATAGGTACATTCAGAATGGAATATTATTCTGTGCTAAAAAAAGAAAGGAGCTCTCAAGCTGTGAAAGGGATACATGTTATATTATTCCAATTATACGACACCCTGAAAAAAGCAAAAAATATGGAGACAATAAAAGATTCAATGGTTGTTAGGGTTTGGGAGTGAAGGAGCAGAAGGATGAACAGGTTGAGCCCAGAGGATCTTTAGGACAGTGAAAATGCTCTGTAAGCTACTACAATAGTGGCTACATGTCATCATTCATTTGTCCAAACTTGAAGAATATGCAACACCAAGAGCAAAGTCTAACGTAAACTGTGGGCTTTGGCTGATTGTGAGGTGCCAGTGTAGGTTCATCAATCATAATCAATGTAGGGGGTGTATGGGGAAATCTCAGTACTCTCAGCTCAATTTCATTGTGAAGCTTATTTTCTCTAAAGTATACAGTATATTTTTTAAAATATTGAATTCTCATCTGATCCAATAGTACACCAGGAATATAGAGAGAACTATAAAATTATGGTAGGTCCATGGCATTGATATGTCTGACCAGCCCCTACAGTTAGCAACCCTGGAAAGGATGCTGCTACAGAGTGAGGGACATAAAAACACTAGTTCCAGATTCTGAGTGAAGGTGAGGACATCCCAACATATTTCCTCAGGAACTAAACCTGACGGCACTTCCCAAGGGCGCTGTGAGATACGGGTGGGGGTCAGTGCCGCGGGATGATCACCAGCATGACTGAGTGTCTGCCCCCCTGCATCTCAATTCCTGCAAGATTGAGTGAATGGTCTATCCTCTCCAAACCTTAGTTTTCTCATGTATAAAATAAGGCAACACTACAGACGTTTCCCTGGATTGTTCAGTTCAGGTGGAGTGCTTGGCACAGAGTCTGGCTGGACTGAGAGCTTGAAGATGGCAGCCTTTGTTATTACTGTCGATTTGTACAGTCAGCAGAAGGGGTTGGGATGCACACAATCCCCAGGGTAGGCCATTCGCTTAGGCATCGAGAGTCTTTGGCACAGAGTTTTCCCTATATGTGCTGCGTGGGCATTGCCTGCCTATCCCATGATGAAGCCCTCATGACCTGTCATGACCAGAGGCAATTGTGTCCAGTGTTACTCTACCCCAGGCTCCTGTTCCTTGCCTGCCCTCCTTTCCTGAGACCCCAACTCCTATCATCAGGCTTCTCGAACACAACTTCTGACAAGTTCCCCCTCCTCTTTACTGGCTGCTCAGCTGCTGGCAGCTGGCTCTGCTATGCCTGGTGACAGGGACTGCAGTTGATGTGCAGATACATCCTCCCATCGTGCTTCACAGGGATCAATACAGTTTGGTTTTCAATTCTCTGGCCTCTGCCTTATGCTCTGTGCCATACCTTTCAACACACACCCTCTGGTTTAATCTTTTCAACAACTTTGGAGATATACAGTGTTGTGATGACAAACAGGTAAGAATTGAAAGTTTGGGAAAGTAGAAGCATCATCAGGACCACAGATTCCATAAGGATCAGAGACAGAAGCTGAACAAACACATCTGCCCCCAAACCCCTGTTCAGCCTGCGGTGGTGAGACGCAATATACACAGGTTGCCCTCCAGTGCGGCTTCATTGGGTGGGCCCTTGCTGGCCTCTGACTCCCAGGGGGCAGCTCTGTGCCTCTCACCTGCGGAAGACACACAGCAGATGCCCCCCTGCACTCTGGCTTGAGCCAGCTCTCTCAGGTGGCCTGTGTTGAGTTCAAATAAAAGAAAAAGGGAAAGATGAGAAATGGCTACCATGAGATATCTCCCTTTGGTTTCTAATGACAAGTCTATTAGCAGTTCATCCTGGTAGTAATTGATCATAAAACCCAATTGTTGGCTGGCCCCACATCCCACATAATGGCAATGCCGGGAACGTGACCAACATTGCGCTGTTGCCAGCCCCATAAACCCACTCTGTGTGCCAGAGTAAGAACGTCCCACAGGAGGTGGGGACTGTACACACTCTCGAGGAGGAAATAAACGTGTCGCTCTGACACCGCCGAGCATCTGTGCTGGGAAGCATCAGCTCAGGGACGGCAGAGTGCTGGGCACTCAGGTAGTTTCTGAAACAATCACATGTTGGGCACCTTGAACTCCCATAACCGCCTGATCCAGGTCTGGGAGGTAGGGCATTGCTTATCTTTCTGGAGGCTTTGAAATGCAGCAGTACAGGCCATGTGGTGTATTGCACAAACTCTGTAGCCTTTGGAGACTAGTCATAAGTCAGCATGTGTGTACCTGAACAAGTCCCTGAAACGTCCTGGTCTCAGTTTACTGGTCGGTAAACTGGCCATGATTCTTATTTAGGTGATGCCTCATTGGGCTCACTGTCCATGTGGTTCATGGCTTATCCCTCAATGGTCACCCACATTGTGTCCTCACCATCTCATGGACACTGCCTAGCGAGGGAAGGAAAGGAAGAAAGACACTGAGGAGAACGAGAACTATGACCACCAGGCACACAGAGCCAACTCGGGGGCACAGAGGGAGAATGAGGATATGCGGCTCTGCTCCCCTTCCCTTTCATCCAGCCTCAGGAAAGTGGGTGTGTGTATGTGTGTGTATGCGTGCACTCGCATGTGTGTACAGGGGAAGGGAAAGGAAGGGCACGAGGCCCATCAGGTGCAGTGAAAGCCACAATCACAGGCCACATGTGAGGATGGAGGCCCCAAGAGGAGAGGGCTGTGCATGGATCAGCACTGATAAGTCATCCTTTCTCCGAGGGCCACCCCTAGAACAGAATCGTGCCTCCCTAGAAGATCATCTAGTTGGCCTTGGTGTGTTTTGTTTTTGTTTTTGTTTAACAAGAGAAAAACCCAGGACCCAGAGAGCAAGAGTGGTTTGTGTGAGGAGCTTGTGCAGCTGCTGTGCGTACCCCACTTCCCCATTTCAGGCTTGTCCTGCCCACACTTGTGTACCATGCTCCCCTGTGAGCTGAGGACTACAGACAGAGTGGGAACTGGAGCCCCATTATCATGCACCACCCCTCCACCCTCTGCTCAAAGCTGCTGCACAAACATGCCAACTCCCAGCTCTGCCCAGAGGGACAGAAGCCGAGCTTGACGAGCCAGTGATTACTTACGACAAGAGAATGGGTGCGGAGAGGGGATTAGGGGGGAGCACAGGCCAGCAGAGGTGGCCATGGCTAGCCTCTGGGGGAAGGAAGGGCTTCAGCCTGTACGTAGGGACCGTGGTCAAGGGCAGGCTACCAGATTGGGAAGGAAGGTCGCCAAACGGCCGACAGGACTACCTGCACCTCCGAGGCAGCTCTACCACCTGTCCCTGCAGCCAGTCTGTCACTTTAATAGAAATGTATCCATGTATTTCTATAAAATAACCAGCAGAAGAGGTTTGTAGGAAGATGTGGGGGGGGGGGGGGAGGGCTTGTTCATCGAGGAAGATGCTAGATAAGACTTTCCTGGACGCAGGGACTGGGCACAGAATCAGTCCAGTGTGGGGAACAAAGGCGTCTTTGCCAAGGCCAGGGTTTGTGCAGCGCTACAACAGGGTTGTGCAAAACCCAGTTAGAACATAAAGAACGGTCTGTTTGGTGTGAAGCGATACGGCCTCACCAGCGGGGTGCACGAAAGTCACATTTCCATCCCTGGGAGACCATTAGGAGAAATTCAATTAAAACCCATGACTTTTATCAAATCTCTATGGCCAGTTTGAAAAGACTAATTCTTAGGAAGAGCTGACTCCAGCATTATGTGGCTTTCGCTGAGCTGTTATGAAAAGAATATAACACTAAAGAGAAAAACTGTCATGAGCTTTTATTAAAACAAAAAATAACAACAACATCAAGCTGCTTGGGGAGCAAGGAGGCACTGCAGGTGTGGGTGATTCCTGCCCCGGTCTCGCTCCTCCCACTCCTCTTGTTTTTCTTTCTTCCTCCTCATTATTCTCTCTTCCTCACCCTGAGCCAAGAAGTCCACAGAATTCAAGCTTTATCCATAGGGGTGTCCTGAGTGGGCTTTCATGCCCTTCTTCAGTAGGACATTAGCAAGGACACTGAGCCTTGGTTTTTACTGATCCTGGAATTTGCATAAAGCATAAAGACATGGTACTGCAGGAAGAAGAGCAGATTAGGGACGGTTATACTTAAGAATAAAGGAGTTAGAGAGAACTACAGGCATAATTGATCTCTTCTGGCATCTACACGAGGCCAAAAGATATTTCAGAACAGGAAATGTTAGAATTAGGAAAAAAAACTTAGAAGTCATCTAGTAAAGGGATGCCAGAACCCGTGTCAGTATCAACTCTGAGTTATGGGCTTTGACAGCCCCTTCTCTCTGAGCTTTGTGTTGAGTAGGATTCTGAGGGCCAAGCTGAACGCTCCAGGACAGCCTGTTATCTATGATCAGAGAGCAACGCCTGGCACAGGAGAAGAAGTGGCGCCTGTATCTGGTATTGGCAGTCGTCATCTGGTCCAATATTCTCATCATACAAAAGTGAAACCCGGGACCCAGAAAGGTAAACCACCTGCCCACAGTGATATGGAAACACTGCTTTACATCTCCATTCAAATATTGGCCCATGTAAAGGTATGCACATGGATTTAGAAATGCAAACGTTATATGGTCTCATTCATTTGGGGAATATAAATAATAGTGAAAGGGAATAGAAGGGAAGGGAGAAGAAATAGGTAGGAAATATCAGAAAGGGAGACAGAACATGAAGACTCCTAACTCTGGGAAATGAACTAGGGGTGGTGGAAGGGGAGGAAGGTGGGGGTTGGGGGTGATTGGATGACGGACCCCGGGGGAGTGCACTTGATGGGATGAGCACTGGGTGTTATTCTGTATGTTGGCAAATTGAACACCAATAAAAAATAAATTTATTATTAAAAAAAAAAGAAATGCAGCTGTATAAGGACAGAGCTGGAATAGGTTGGCTAGGGAGTGTCTTTAAATACAACCAGGAGGGAAGGTTACAGCTACTTGTATATATAGTCCATATGAGCCATGGAAGGAATTGTGGGCCGGAAGGTTGACACCCCAGTGAGGCCTAGTAAGGAATTTGGGGTGTTCTGAGGGAAGGAAGGAGCCTGTGTCCTCTTCATTGCTCCCCATTGACCGTTGGGTACAGTAGAGCTTTTGACTGGCTGACAAGTACAGATGAAAGTCCTGAGAACCGAGCTGCGTTTGAAGAATGAACAGAGGAGCTGTTGATATCCAGCCCAAAGAAGAAAAGCACAATGCACAGGACTGAATAGATGTTTTCAGATACAGGAAGGGTATTTGACAGCTTTCAAATGCAGCTTTCAAATGCAGGTGGCTGGCAGATGAAGGCTCCGTAGCACCAAGTTATAGATACAAGGTGAGGAGGACCCCGAGGTGGGCATATGAGCCAAGTGACTCAGGAGTCCCGAGCGCACAGGGAAGGGGAAACAACAACCTATCAGTCCCTTTCCACTCCTACCTTCAACATCAGAATTCATGGCTCTCCGAAGACCGCCTGTTAAAACAGATCTCATGGAAGCAATTAAAGCAGGTAATTAGGTTTTGAAAGTTTTTAAAAGCTAAGGACAACCACCAAACACCGCTGATTAAAATGAGGTGAGCACATGCACGTTTTTTCAACCCAGAAAAGCAATTCTACTTTAAATACCTCACTACCTCTATTCTGGTAAAATGACACTCCTGATACCCCCATGATTCCACAGGTGACTACACTCTGCATTCCCTGCACAGAAGAGATTTTCATACTGACTAGACAGGGGTTATGAGCTGTGTGTCAACTCCTTACCTTTGGAGTGGTCTCTGCGTTTCTGTGGAGCACACTCTAAAATTCATGAGACTGGAAATGCTCTCTGCACGGGCGCATGGAGGCAATGACAGACACCCTTAATTTGTAAGCATTAGCAGAATGAAATGCAGTTGCAGAAAGTGTAATTGGATCATCTTTGTACTTTATGTCGGTGTGTCTAAGTGCTGTTAAAGGGTGCACCACATACACGGCACCCCCTGACAGCAACATGGATGCTATAGTAGGCATGATAAATAACAGCAGAATTAACTTTTTACTATTGCATTTGGACTCTTTGTGTGTGCGTATGTGTGTGTGTGTGTGTGTGTGTGTGTGTGTGTGTGTGAGAGAGAGAGAGAGAGAGAGAGAGAATGCACACCCACTTTACTAAGGCACTAGTCATTAGGCAGGAAAGCTTTAAGATCTGCCGAGAAGCATAATGGCTCTCAAAGCTTTCTGACATTAAAATGTTCTATAATCACCTTCCATTAGTAAAAACCAGAAAAAGTCTGGCTTTGGTGTAAAGCACAAAATTCACTTACCTTCATCTCCCCAACCCCCTGGCTCCCCACAGTGTCCCTGTGCATAAAATATTCCAGATCATTGATCTCCCAAGGAAAGAAATCAGTGTGTGTGTGTGTGTGTGTGTGTGTAAAAATATATGTATGTGTGTATGTGTGTGTGCATATATATATATATATTTGAAAATAGGTCCAGATTTCACAGCTGACATTGATGAAAACAGTTTTCCATAAATACGTTATATGAAAAGTTTTCCATAAATACGTTATATAATTAAGACTCAAGAAAAGGAAAATCAGTCCTGTCTACCCACCCGACTTTATATATAAGGGGAAAACAATTGGCCCATTTTTCTCTGTCCGTGCCAAAAGGCACCGAGGATTCTAATTCACTGCTGACCACCAGATGGAAAAAGGAATGTAAACAGGCAAACACATGACAGGCAGCATGTAGGTCTGGAGACATTTAGCATGGACAGAAAAAGCTGAGGCAGGAAGCAAGACACATCTTCATGGATCCAAAGGATGGTCCGTCTGGTAGAGAGCAAACTGGTTTTCTGAGCTGGAAAATCCGAGGGATAGCTGAAAGGCAGGTTTTGCAGAAAAGCATATCTCTGCCTAACAGGTTACGTTCCAGCTCAAAGTTCTTAGAAGTCTTTCTGTTAAACAAAATTGATCCTACCTTGCTAGTTGTGGAATACACTCTCTGGGAAAAAAAAAAAAAAAAAAAGGGCAGTAAGCAAATATGTTTGGGAAGCTTGAGATCACAATACCTATTAAGAACTTTAGGAAGGTAAGAAACCATGCAGGATACCAAGCATCAGGTATGTTTAGTTAATCTAGTATTCTCCAACTGACCCTATAAGCCTCCTTACACTATTCCAGGAGTATTTCTTTGACCTAGTGTTGCAAGAAACACACTTTAGGAAACTTTGAATTATAAACATTTTTAAAATTTTTATTTATTTATGATAGGCACACAGTGAGAGAGAGAGAGAGGCAGAGACACAGGCAGAGGGAGAAGCAGGCTCCATGCACCGGGAGCCTGACGTGGGATTCGATCCCGGGTCTCCAGGATCGCGCCCCGGGCCAAAGGCAGGCGCTAAACCGCTGCGCCACCCAGGGATCCCGGAAACTTTGAATTATAAAAAAAGGTCCAAGTGCTTTATCCTGGTATTCAAAATTCGGAAAGATCTGGACCCTGCCTTCTAACCTTGATTTCTTATTTCTTATAGTGTTCTATTATTCCCAATTTCAATAGTTTTGCTGTTTTTTGTTTTTTTTTTAATATTTTATCTTATCTATTTATTCATGAGACACACACAGAGGGGGGGGAGGGAGGGAGGGAGGGAGAGACCAGGCAGAGGGAGAAGCAGGCTCCATGCAGGAAGCCTGATGCAGAACTTGATCCCAGGACTCCAGGATCACTTCCTGAGCCAAAGGCAGACGCTCAACTGAACTGCTGAGCCACCCAGGCATCCCTCAATAGCTTTATTGTTCACAAAACTTCTGCCTGGAATCCTAGAACATCACTGTATCCTAATACCTCCATGTGCATAGATCTTGTTCCATTTCTTTTTTGGAAAAAACACTTAACTGCATATTTATTTCTAGGCTCAGAGAGGTAAGATGATTTCCCCAAGTTCACATAATCAGCATGACATAGATAGAACCAAGTTACAAAGCAGATTTGTCTAACTCCAGTAGCCAAGAGCTTTTTTCAGTACGTCTCTCCCCTCCACAAGGAGAGGGGCCCGATAATCCAAATCAGCACTAATGGCGTTTCATGGTAAGACCATGTAGAGAATACTCAGCATGGGATTTGCTAAAGATTGTAGCTTCTGGAAGCTTCCAGGGTGCAATGCAGAGCAGAGGGCAGGCCTGGTAGCATGTGATGGAAGCTGAGATTCTTGCAGAGATCCTAAAAGCAGTGTATTTGTAGAGGAACAGAGTCAGTCCTGCTGACCTTGAAGAAGTCAACTGCCATGCTGCTAACTGCCTATGAAGTGGACCGCACGGTAGGAAGTTGTAAGCAAACCCTAGAACCCCAGCACCTGCACTCTAGAATTGAAGCCTAGCTGGACTCTGAACTAGAGAACCCAGGTACCCCTACCCAACCTGACCAACAGAACCCATAAGATATAAAAGTGTCTTGCTTTAACAGATATTTGTAGTAATTTGTTATGCGGCCATAAAGACAAATCCATTAGGCCTGGAGACCACGGAAAAATTCAAGGGGAGACTTTCTGGAGACTGTATCTTAATAGAAATCTATTCTTTACATCTGTCTCCTAGGTACCTGCATGCCTCTTAAACTAATGACACCTGAGATTTTATTCTGTAAATATTTATTGAGCACACACTATGGTTCTGGCACTGTCTTAGGTGCTTTTTTTTTTCTTTTACTGAAGTGCAATTAGTATACAATATCCTATCAGTTCCAGGTGTACATCATAGCGATTCAATATTTTCATACGTTACAAAATCATCCCCATGATAAGTCTATTTACCATCTGCCACCATACAAAGTTAATACAATATCATCGACTGCATTCCCTATGCTGTACATTACATCCTCATTTCTCATTTATTTTATAACTAGAAGTTTGTACCTCTTAATCCCTCCACCCGTTTTGCCCACCCACCCCTCCCCTCTCTGGTAACCAACAGTTTGTTTTCCGTACCTGTGAGTCTGTTTCTGTTTTATTTTGTTTTTTTTTTTTTTTCATTTGTTCTGTTTTCTAGATTCTACATATAAATGAAATCATTTGTCTTTCTCTGACTGACCTACTTCAGTTCAGGTATTATACCCATAAGGTCCATCTAGGTTGCTGCAATAGCAAGATCTCTCTCTCTCTCTCTCTCTTTTTTTTTTTTTTACTGCTCAGTAATGTTCTATTGTGCACATATACCACATTTCCTTTGGGCTGTAATGAACTAAAAAGACCATGATGTGTCCTTGTACCACTTACGTTTAGTAAAACTTGTATGGACCTCGGGGGCCACCTAGGAGGTCTGTCCACCACCCCAACTTGGCTTCATTAAGTTCTAAAGGAACGTTTGAGTCAAGATTCTTCCAAGATGTATGCCTTGGGGCAAGCATCGCAGGTTCCCCATGCTTTCACACTTCTAAAGTGGTGATTATTTTATCTACTTATTCAGGATCTTTGATAAGATTAAACCAGAAACATAAATGAGGAGTTTCTAGCAATGTTGTCTTCAATGGAGTTTCTGTTCCTCTTACCCGAAGAATTTACAACCATTCCATATCTATATTAAACAATAGATTTAGCCATCCCTTCATGTTAGTTAAAAGACTGGAGGTTGTAGGAAGTTTTCTCTAGACACAGAGCCTGATGGCAGGATTTATGTGGAAGCAATATATTAGGAAGTGTTCCTTCCTTTAGGGCTTAGAGAAGGAGAAAAGGGAAGTGAGGGGAACCCAAGAAGAAACTATCAAGGAAAACACTGCAGGGGGAACCTTCATTCAATTCCACAAAGAAATGTTGGAAATGGTGCAGGTTCCATCTCAAAATTGTCCTGAATGAAGAACAAGAGAGATGAGGATTTTTTTTTCTTCTCAGCATGTGTTGGTCATTAGTCATGGATTGCCACCACAGGAGGTAAATTTTCAGACACTTCACTGCAAAAGTCCATGTGCACAGGCAAACTGGCTTCAACAGCCCAGAGACAAGAACCAAGAGAAGGAGGTGCTGGCCATCAAGAATGAAGCACAGAGTGAGCTAGTGGGCATGAACCCACAAAGGGGTTAAAGGAAGCAGGAATCCTGATCTTTCCTGTGCAGTAGCCAAGGGAGACCTGCCACTGAGTATGCAGAGCAGAGAAAGCACATACAGGGGGATGTGGTTTCCTTCTAAGTAAATCTGCGGGTGAGCACGTAACATGTTCTACAGTACAGGTGAAGCAGAAGAAGACATCAGCAGAGGGATAAGGAAAACTCTACACCTTCTGATAGCAATTTGATATCACGGAAGCTCTTTTTTAAATACTATCTGAACCACCACAATGACCTTTTGTGGTAGGCATTACCTGCACCCTTACTTTACAGGCCAGGAAACTGAGGCCAAGCAAAGCTATGAAGCTCATTGGACATCATAGCACATACGATAAGCCAAGCCCAGACTTAAGGCTTGTTTTCATGGGTCCATCGATTTTTTTCTTTTACTAAGCATTCTAATAAATATTGAGCAAAAATTAGATACATTTTTATCATTAAGGCCCATTGCATCACGAGGAGATTCCTTGTGTGTCAGGGAATCATAAAAAAGCCTGGGGATTCATTCTGGGCTCTTCAGGCAAAGTGGGCTCTCTCACTGCTACATTATCCTAACCATAAAATTTTCATGAACTCATTGGAATGCATCTCACTGAGATTTGCTTACAGGTTGGAAGAAGGTTGTAATCCTAGGAGCCATGGGACACAATTTGTTGTAAATCACTACCCAGAATATTAAGAGACATGTACTGTGCAGATGTGCTTAGAAAAAATGGTAAGCCCAGTGGGTTTTTTTGTAGCCAATCTCAACAGACTATTTTGATACTACTACAGTCAACCTCCAATATTTCTGCTAAATGATTACTGTGAGCTATGTCCTATGCCAATACAGTCTCAGTCATTTATGAATCTTTTATTTATAAGGTTGTCATATTGCTATTAAGTTCCTGCAAGAGTCCTTAGGAGTTGACTGCAGTCAAAGAAGAACTCTGTAAGACCTTGATGTTTCTACTAAGAACAGTGTAAATCACATAAAATATAATTCCTTATATTAGTTCAAACCTAGACAATATGACTCCAGAGTTTATGCCCTTAACCATTAAGCTAATGACTGGACAAAACCTATACATTAAATAAAAATAAAGTCTGTGAAGTGCTTAGCAGAATGCCTGATACATTAATTTACTTTATAAATAAAAGCTTTCATAGTTTTAAACATTCAAGATTCTAATAGTTTGAAGAAGAAACCTTGACATATCATGAGTGTTTGTCACTGTCCTCATGAGGCATATTCTGTTTTCCGGAAGATCTTCTCCCATTCAAATTCTGACATGTTATGTAAGAAAAAGTACTGAGAAAAATTTAGAAAGTTTACACTAATGAGCAATGGAGAATATGATCAATTCAAAAGGATTGGATTAATATGGAAGCCCTGTAATCACGTGAGGAAGGACCAGAAAATTCAGAGATGTTTAGTCAATTTATGAATTCCTATATCAAAGATATATACTAGCTAAAGTAATGATGATTTTAATTAGGTTTTGTTTTTGTTTTTGTTTTTGTTTAGCTCCATGATTGAAGATCTTTCTATCATGGCAGGATGACAAGATTAAGGGAAAACAAACATCAAAAGGAGTGTCAAGTGGAAGGCTGAACACTTCCGTTTGTCATATCAGGAGAGGTCAAAAGAACAACAACAACGTGAACAAGAACAAGAAAAAGAGGGAGAAGGAGAAGGAGGAGAAGAACAGGAAGAAGAAAGAGGAGGAGGAAGAGAAGAAGAAAAATATCTTTAAAACTTAATTAACTAATTAATTAGATGTTTATTATTTATTTTAGAGAGAGAGCAGGTAAGTGGGGGGGGGGCAGAGGGAGAAGGAAGGAATCTCAAACAGACTCAGTGCTGAGGGGAGGAGCCTAATGCAGAGCTCCATCCCATGACCCTGAGATCATGACCCGAGCCAAAATCAAGAATCCATTGTTTAACCAACTGAGCTACCCAGCCCCCCTCCAAAAAAAAAAAAAAAAAAAAAAGATTAAGGCAAGGATCTTCATAGTAAAATGGTTAGCTCTGGAGCAGCTTTATACATAACAAATAGTAAACACGTTGGATTGGATTGCATTCAGGCAAGGCAAAAACAACCATTTGTCAATAATGTGTTGGGTAATTATAGAAATGTGTGTGTGTGTGTAATTTTTAATAGTCTTCGAGAACAGTTTCTTGTTCTTCAAATCTTCCTGGGCACCTACACTGCACTCTCAGAGTTCTAGCAGAGGGCTCTCGGGGGGAAGACAGGGATGGCTCAAATCTCCATTTGTCTGCAGGCAATGTTGCCCAACTCTGCTGGTCCAAAGTCATCCCAAGAAGAATGAGCTTTATTTTAAGTGATGAAATTGCTGAGCTCGAAGACCTTCTGCCTGGCTTTCTCCTTCAGGACTGTAAAAGGCTTATATGCCTTGTGGTTGCTGTCTGAAGCAATGGACTCTGTACGAGCTCCCTGAGGTTCTCTAAACACAGCACTTCACTCACTCCTCACTCTTTCTGCTTGTGATACCCTCTGGCCATCCTTCTCCTGCTTAATTCTTACTTTTCTTCCAAACTCCATTCAGGGGTTGCCTTTGCCAGGTTCTCCTCCCTGATGCTCTCCTCCTCTGAGCTTGTTCAGTGCCTGGATGTTGGCATCAGAGAAGCCATCATCCTGGATTGTTCTTACTGTCTGTCTGCCTCCATCAGACCGGCATGTCCTTTGATCCCTGTAACTGGCGCGCAGCTCACAGTAGATACCAATATGTGCTCTTCAACTAAGTGAATGTTGGCTGCTTTCCCTCCTCCAGCCTGGTCCTGATATCAGCTCACAGAAAGTATCCGTTAGAGGATGTGGGAACCCTTTAGTGCCACCTAGGAATGTCTGCTGCAGCATTCAAGTGACGTGATCCAGAGGAAAGACAACATTCACATGGGTTGCTCTGAGAATCTACAGAAACAAGCAGACACTTGAGGACAGAAAACCTTATATCTGCTGCCGAGCAAATTGGGAAGCTTTAAGCCCAGCTACAGAACTGCTTCAGCTTGTGCAAAAGCATTTCAGTGATTCTATTTATAATTCGCTAGGCACCTGGTACATGTCAAGCATTGAACTGAAATCCAGCAGATATTTTCATCCTAGACGATACAGCACCTTTGGCCAGACCTCCTACATTGGACAGCACTGTCTCCCATGGGCTGGCATCCATCACTGTTCACGGGCCCAGTCCTCGTTTCTAGGAGACACCAGAGCACAGCAATGTCCTATTGAATTGTTTAACTTGAACAATTTCAGAAAACAGTCTTAATGGCACATTGAGTCCCTTTCATTGTCTTGGTTCACTAGTTATAAGTGGATTTCAATATGCATTTAATCAAAATACCCAGCTGCATCCATTTAAAAATGCAGCCCACAAAAAGCATCTAAGGGGGCCCCTTACCTCCCTGCTAAGAAAATGTAGAAGAGGTTTCACTACGATTTAGTTTTGCAGAAAACCAAAAGCCCCTGAAACCAGCCATTTGTGATACAGACTTTAACTCTTCTTTTTGGTAACAAAGGCAGGAATCAAGTGTTTCCAAACAGATAAGAGATGAGGAGGGAAGGCCAGGTGAGGGGCCATAAGAACCCACCCACCTCAAGCTCCTGTGGCTGCATGTCCACAAGGAACCCTCAAAGTTTACTCAGAAAATCAACACCATGGAGTTGCTCACCCTCTTCTCAGAACTAGCAAGACTCACGAGACAGAGTCTATATCTGGAGATAGATTTACCAGTCAGATGCCCTTGGAAAATTATCAATTTTCTCAAGGTCTCATCATTTTCATTTTTAAGGTTTAGATAGCAAAGTGTACCACATAGGCTTTGTTACAGGTTGGATTATGTCTGCCAAATATTCATATGTTGAAATCTGAAATCCTAGTTATATGTAGAAATCCTAGTCATATGTTGAAGTTCTCCAGAACCTCAGACGGTGACCTGATTTGGAAACAGACTTACTGTAGATGTGACTAGTTAAGATATGGTCATGCTAGAGTAGGGTGGACCTTGAATTCAATATGACCAGTGTCCTTAAAACATAGTAATTTGGACTCAGCACACACAGGGCTAGGGTTAGTGTTATGTGAAGGCCGAGGTCAAGGTGATATGTCTACAAGCCAAGGACCCCAGGGAGCCCAGAGACTGCTAGCAAACCACGTGCAGCTGAGAGGGGCTATAATGGATTCTACCTCACAGTCTCAGAAGGATGAACCTTCATCTCCTTCTTCGGCCTCCAGAACACATTTCTGAGACAGCACATTTCTGCTATTTAACCCCTCCAGTCTGTGCTATTTTGTTACTGCAACCCCAGTGAACTAATGTAGGGCGGTTCTAAAGGTGGCGTGGGGTGATGCTTGTAGAAGCATCAAGCACTGGACCTGGAACATAGTAGGTGTTGTGTAGGTCAGGTCCTGTCTTTGTTCTGGCTGAGACACGGCTCACATGTGGAAAGCAGGGAGGATAGGCAGCATGCAGCCATAGTGCATGGGGTATTAACACATGTATTCAATGGACAAGTCACTCTGCAAATGTGAATTGAACGCTTACTAGCTTACGTAGCTGGTTGCCTGAAAAAGTCCCTTTATTTTTTTTTTCTTCATAATATCTTCATAATTACAACAAGAGTGTCTTGAAAGTTGTTTTTTGTTGGGCAAACGTGGAGCGGACAGGCCTTGCCCTGCGGTGGAGTGTTATGAGGCCATGTGGCACTTGGGAAGGGCTTCTCCTAACAGAACCCCCTTTGTCTGCACAGCTGGTCTGCTGAGGAGAGGCTGCAACTCCATTCGAGGGAAGGAGCCTTCTGGGAGGTGGAAGGCTGAGACTCTGAGCCCTTCCATTTTGTAGTTCAATCTCATTAGAACCATTCTGATGGCGCAGGAGGGCCCTGATGGAAGTCTCCAGCAGGAAAGGGCATGAGGGCCCACACTCTAGCTCACACAGTGACCAGGGCTGGTCACACCTTGGGGAGGGGTTACGATCATGAGCACATCGGGGAGGGGGCACTGCATGCTTTGAGAATGTGGACCCCTGAGGAAGCTGATGAGTCGGGATCCCATCAGTTATTTGGGTATTTTGTTTGTGACTCCGTCGGGGAGCAACATGCGCCAGAAACCAGGATCTGGCCAAGGACCCATGCCCTCTCCAGAAATTTTGCTTTCTTTGCCAAAGGAACAGAATGATGACATTAAGCTTTACTTCCTCCTTTGTGTTGGCAGGTTGCTTCTCTGCCCCTTTACCAGCCTCTTCGCGGCCACCATCAGACACCTATTAACTCCTTATTCTCCACGTGCCATACCTTCCCCTCCTGAGCATCTCGCTTTAACCCCCGGGAGGGAAGCTGGTGGGAGTCACCTGTTTGGCAAACTGGAAATACACAGCAAAGCCACTGGAAATGGAAACACCCTTCCATCCCGCAACTGTACCACAGAGATTTTATTTGTGGCTATGATGAGAAAGAGTAAAAAATAAAATGGAGACAAGCCACACGTCTAACATTAAGAAATTGCGTATGTAAATAACGGGCCATGCACCACAGCACACGTGGTTCAAGGTGCTGTGGCAGAGAGGGGGCAACGGCCCAAAGGCCAAATCAGCCCACTCCTGCTGTTCCTGTCATTCAGCTTTGCAAACTCTGAATGGAGTGTCCCTGATGGAGAATGCCAGCCAACCGCCGCTGTAGAGGAATCACCACATTTGGGAAATTACATTTTCAGGGAAAATGTAGATAAGGAAGCAGTATATGTGGTGGGCTCCATGTGTGGAAGCAGGTGGGGCGGGTGTGTGAAGGGGCATTGCCATGTAATCCCTCACCTGCAGAGTTTCTCCTCAACCATCATAATGGCTATAAGTGTTACCATTCCTATTACGCTTCTCATGCTCACCTGTGGTTTCCGAACTTTCCGTAATTAACATATATTCTTTTTAATACAATTAGAAGTTATTATTTAAAAAAGACAAGAATCCCTTTTCCTCACACAAAGGTTACAGAGTTCTATCTTGTTTGGGGGCATTTCTCAGACACCTGAGGAAGATTTTGACATTAAAAGAGGCAGCTGTGTGCAATCACCTCTGGATTTCTTTCAATTGTCTGGTCACGTGGTTCTATGTAGGCATAGGACCGATTTTCTCAGCAACATATGAAAGTTACCCAAGTGTCCATAACACGTTAGGCAGTGAGATATATGAGTGGCCAGTTTTAAATATTCAGTAAGAAAGTTTTGTGAAAGTTTCATAACAACAAAGAAAAAATGAGTCAATTGAGCAAAAGGTTCTAGGGCTTCACGTGGACCAGACACGCGCAACCAAGCGAGAACACCTCCCAGAGGCCTCTGGTTTCCTTTCAGTCCCAGAAAGACCAGAGTAGTTGTCTAACTCCCTATATTAATCTGGGACTGTGTTGTTCCACCAAATTAAAAATGTTAAAGTATCAGGAATTAATTTCCGTGCTAATTTGGGAAAATATGATTAAGAGCACATTTAAGAAAGAATTAAATGTAACAAGAGAGTCTTTTGGCAATAGTACAGGCTAAAATCGCTAGAGACATCAAACCAAATCCTGCAAGTCTGATTTCAAATAGCTATGCAGGGGTGCCTGGGTGGCTCAGTGGGTTGAGTGTCCAAATCTTCATTTCGGCTCAGGTCATGATCTCAGGGTAGTGAGATGAAGCCCCCAGCCAGGCTCCAAGCTGGGTGTAGAGCCTGCTTAAGATTCTCTCTCTCCTTCTCCCTCTGGTCCTGCTCCCTGCCTCAAAAGACAAAAAACAAAAAACAAAAAGAAGCTATGTAAAAGGCTATTTAGTTTTATGTGCTTCCCATCATTATAGGGGAGGAAAAGGACCACCACACTGGAAAGTGCTGCATAGATGCTTGCCGAAGGAAGGAGCCATAACTCACCCAACACATTTAGCTTTGCTCTTCCCTAGATTACTCAGGAAGATGAGCTCAAGGACAACTCTTTCTTTCTTTCTTTCTTTCTTTCTTTCTTTCTTTCTTTCTTTCTTTTTTTTTTTTTTTGGTAAAGATTTTACTCATTTATTCATGAGAGACACAGAGAGACAGGCAGAGACACAGGCAGAGGGAGAAGCAGGCTCCCTTCAGGAAGCCTAATGTAGACTCAATCCCGGGACTCCGTGATAATGCCCTGAGCCAAAGGCAGACGCTCAACCGCTGAGCCACCCAGGCGTCCCTCAAGGACAACCCTTATAGTAGAAAGCCAAAGCTTGATGAGCCCAATGCAAGGGCCTTACAGGAGCTCATTACAAGCTAGATCTTAAGCTAACGCTTCAAATGCCTGTGTATCAGATGTCTCACTGAGAGCTCCTACCCAAGTGCCTCCATGAAGGAAATCTTTGTTGAAAACTCCAAATGCATGAATATCATACGTATTGTTTGCTCTTTCTAGGTGGCCTCCTTTTCTGCCTCTGAAGTTTGAAATTGAATTAAATCTCAAGTGCAGAACCATTTTGGGGGAGCACAGACAAACACACATGAATTAAAACAAGGTACTCTGGGTCCGTGGGAAACTCCTCAGGCCAGACACACAACTTTCCATAGCAGCCATCGCTTAGCACTCAGTAAGAGATCTGAGAGCAGAGCAAGCTCACAATTTCATGACTATATCTGTCTCCCAATCCTCAGGCCCTTCCTCCTGTGCCTCTTGCATTCTCAAAAGTACACTCAACAGAGCATGGAGGGGATGTTCTTTCTCACCACCTGCTTTTAGACATCATGGAGCAGAACTCACAGAGACAAGAACACTTGGGTGAAACACTTGGAGAGATTAAAGCGTGGGTCCACACATCACTTTATTATGTTCTTTCACCAAAGTCTGGTAGTGTCGGGTTCTGAGCTTGACGCATCAAGTGTCTCATCTGTCGACAGCCTCTTCTATCAGCTCTCTTGCTCATCCATGGTCTCAAGCGGACTCAAGGTTTTCTCACACTCTTAACACACTCAGCACATTCTTATTGGAAAATATGTCCAGATCATCTTTGTTGCCAAAAAAAGAGAGTATGTGATGATGTTGTTTATTGCTCCTCATATACATGTATGTATATGTGTAAAATAGGATCAGATTTCTATATTGAGATTTATCAGCAAGGACTGATGACCTAAAGAGTTGTAATATTTCCTGAAGTGCCCTAACCCTATTAACACACAATTTCATTTTTAATGAAATTGTTAATAAAACCAACATTGTATCTTCTGGGATCCCTCTTGGATGTTGCCAGGAGGATGATCATGATGCTTCCTCACCTACACGCTTCTCAAACAGGGTCCTGTGGACCTGATAGGGTGAGACACAGCACAGCCAGGGAGAAGGCTGTACCCAGGGCTCTGATAGTCACCTGTAAGAGGAAGAGCAGAGCCCCAAGCCCTATATATGGAAGGTTCAGATCTCAGAGGACTCAGGGAGCTGGGGAAAAGGAATAATTACATCCAGGGGAGAACCACATCCTCAAAGGCCACCTTTAGGTGTTCAGCTCATTCTTATCCCTAGCAGCGTCATGCTGCTCACAGCCCAGCAGGCTTTGGGGAAGCATGCTTTGCTCATTAGAAAGAATATTGCTTTATAGGCATTGAAGTCATGACATTCAGTACATTGCACAGCACCAGTTAAATGAACTAAGGAATGTGATGTAACTTGAATGGTGCTGGCAAGACACACAAGAATTAAAGAAATGACGAGTGAATATCCATGTGGCTTTCCATTCCGGCTGAAGTAATTATAATCCTCCCACTGGGGAACCAAAGCTCTGACAAGTGCTGGCTTTACCACCTATTGACTTGTGACCTGAGCATGGTTCTTCTCATTCTTTTTTTTTTTTAAGATTTATTTATTTATTCATGAGAGACACAGAGAGAGAGAGAGAGGCAGAGACACAGGCAGAGGGAGAGGCAGGCTCCATGCAGGGAGCCCAATGTGGGACTCGATCCCCCCAGACTCCAGGACCACACCCTGGGTCAAAGGCTGGCGCTAAACCGCTGAGCCACCCAGGGATCCCCGGTTCTTCTCATTCTTAAATTGAGTTTCTTCATTTGCATCCAGAGATATACCCAGCTCCTGCTTAGTAGTTTTATTGTGAAGATGAGGTGAGAAAGAATAGAGATGTCAAATGTTTCCTACTGTACCAGGTATAGAGGAAGAAGGATACTTCCCTTTACTGTGACCAATTCTAACAACAATCCTGAAGGACATTAAGTTCATTTTATAGATTAGAAAACAAGTTTAGAAAGGTTATGCAATTTTCCCAAGGTAATACAGATGGTAAATGAGGACACCGGATTTCAGTCCAGTTCCTTCAAGAGCCAACACCCATGCTCCTAGTTCAGCACCTTGCTGACTTGCACATGCCTCCTGGGGATCTTGTGAAGATGCAGATTCTGACTCAGTAAAACTGAATCAGTCCAAGATTACATATGTTTAATAAGCAACGAGGAGATACTTATACTGCAAGCCTGTGGAGGATACTTTGAGAAGTGAGGTTCTAGAACATTCTGCGTCCTTATCAAGCCCTGAGGACTGAATGATATGAGCACACCTGAGAGAGGGATGGATAAACATCGACACTGAATTAAAAGAAGAGGAAGAAGAGGGGCGCCTGGAAGGCTCCATCAGTAAAGCGTTTGCCCTAAGCTCAGGTCATGATCTTAGGGTCCTGAGATCAAGCCCCAAGTAGGCTCTCTACTCAGCGAGGCGTCTGCTTCTCTCTTTGCCCCTCCTCCAGGGTTGCACATGTTCTCTCTCTCTCTCTCTCTCTCTCAAATAAATAAATAAAATCTTTAAAAAGAAAGAAGAGGAAAAAGGAAAAAAGAGAATGACTGAAGGAAATCAGGCTCTGAAAAAGGGGCAATAAGTCATCTGTCACACCTACACACCCGGGATCACATGTGTTCATTTAGCAGCATACATGCATCCAGCATTTTATATATGTGTCAGAAAACCAGGGCAGCCTGGTGGCTCAGCGGTTTAGTGCCACCTTCAGCCCAGGGCATGATCCTGGAGACCCAGGATCGAGTCCCACGTCAGGCTCTGTGCATGGAGCCTGCTTCTCCCTCTGCCTCTCTGTCTCTGCCTCTGTCTCTGTCTCTCTGTCTCTCTCTGTGTGTGTCTCTCATGAATGAATAACTAAAATCTTTAAAAATAAAAAAAATTTTAAAAATAAAATCTTAAAAAAAGAAAACCACACAGAATTATGAAAGTCTGCCTTAGTCTCAATGTTGTAAAAGATTTAAAAGTAGTTTTTTTTCTTTTGTCCTCATCTCTGATACCCAAACTTTCAGAACAGCTAGGTTTCTGGGTTATTAGGTCACTGGGCTAGAACGGGATGAGCAGCTGGCAGTTTAGGAGCTAAGTTATTCTCAGAGCTACAATCTCATGCACAGACTTTGTAGTCAGATGAACAGAGGTCCACATCCAGTTTCTTCTGGAACTTAGATTCCTCTTCTATGAAATAGAAATTCTGTTTTATTTCTCAAAACTTCCTGAAGATCAAAATGAGTTACTCTGCATGAAGCACTTAGAGTAAATCCTGGAATGAAATGAGCTCTCAACCCTCATGGGCTTTAATGTTACCACTGATGTGGACAGAGCAGTGATCTTTGAGCCTGGGCAGGGAAATGGAAACCATCCCTCACCTTTATCAAGGCTTGCCATGTGCCAGGTGCTAGCCCTCATTGGATTCTCCCCCACACCAGTAATATTTTCTATTATTCTTTCACTGATGATATTTTACAGATGAGGAAACTGAGGCACAGAAGGATAAGGCAGTTGCCCAAGTCACAGGGCTAGCAGGTAGTGAGACTAGTATTTGAACCAAATGATATGACTTCACGAGCCTTACTCTTGTTGTCCTCTACTCTCCAATTGTATTTTTTGGTGGTGGTGGTGGTTGTCACTGTGGTTACAGGTTAGAGGAAGTTCCCTGGGCTGCTAAAAATCTCAACAAAACAATTATTTTTAACTTACTGGTAGAGGTGATCAGAAAAGTTTATAGAGAGGTGATATTTATCACTACAGTCACCCTGATAACGCACAGAGGGACAGATCCATGCCCTGAGACCAGCCGTTAATGACATCCCTTTGTGTGGTATACTGATCTTGGCCCCGTCTCCGCTGCTGTCAGAACTGATTAAGCTAAACACGTTTTCAGTAATGCCGTTCAAAGACTTCTGTAATTGACTGTATGACGAGTTATACATAAGCAACTGAATTAGCAAATCTACCAACTCTCTCCAACAAAGAGCCTCGGAAGAAAATGAGCTAATTATGCATATGCTGTCCAGACAAGGAAGAGGGTGTGAAGCAAGATGTCTCTTCATTATAGAGAGAAGCAGCCCTTCCCTCAGAGGGCACAGAACTGAGAGCATACATAGAAAGGATCGAGGGATCCTGCAGCCAACCCCTTCTGTTCTGTTGAGGGAGGAGATGAACCGCCAACAGTCTTGCTTCCTGAAAATCAAAGAACACTTCCGTCTCTTGTCGCCCTGAACCAGGCATGGTAACTATGCATGCTGTGCACTCAAGGAATGTGGAAATAAACAGATGCAAATGGAAAATGGCAGCTGTCATTTAAGGAGTGGTTACTATGTACTAGTCATAGGTTGGGATCTTTCCCATTCTTCCTCATTTCTAATGCTCAGGAATACCCTGTAAGTGTATCACTCAGTTTCTCAGATGGGCACCAAAGTTCAGAGGTTGACTGAATGACCAATATCACAAGTCAATGAGAGCCCAAGTGACCCTGGGCTACAGCCACCAGGGTTCTTTCGCCTCCATGCTTCTCTCCCATGACAACCTCAGGATGTCTCCTGCTATATGGGTTAGGGGTGGGGCTGGTACTCCTGGATGAACTCCAGGGTCAGGGCAGGGGCAAGGCAGCAGGACATATGCCCAGAGGGATGCACAAAAACTACACTGCACAGAATAATGCATGTCCCTTCTAAAGACAGAAGTTTCAACTCTATTCCAGTCAAACAAGTCCAATCTGGATCCTCATGGATTTTGCTGGAGAGCCATCAGAGATCCCTGTGTTATTAAACCCTGCCAAATCCCCATGCTGATATGTTGATATGTTGGCATCTGCAAAAATGTGCTAAACACACTTCCCCCAGTTAGCTGAATTTTCCCTAGTTGTTCTCACGAGCGTTTCAGTTTTACCATGACAAAATGATTTCCATTTCAGTTACATATTGAGAGTCTGTGATTCTCATCCTTCCAATTCTTTTACCAAATCCCTAAAGACCAGCCTTTAAGAAAAGCACAATGGTTTCCATTTCTTTGTGTTACAGGGGTAAGATCTTCCCTCAACATAAAGATTAATCACATGCTGGGGTGGCCTGGGTGGCTCAGTCGGTGAGGCATCTGCCTCCTGGTTTGGGTC
Source organism: Canis lupus familiaris (assembly GCF_011100685.1). Classification (NCBI taxonomy): domain Eukaryota; kingdom Metazoa; phylum Chordata; class Mammalia; order Carnivora; family Canidae; genus Canis; species Canis lupus. Next base: position 4,350,404 of record NC_049238.1, read on the forward strand.
TTGATCTCAGGATCCTTGATCTCAGGATCCTCAAGCCCCATATCAAACTCCCTGCTCAGTGAGGAGTCTGCTTCTCCCTCTCCCTTTGTCCTCCCTTCTCCCCCATTTGTGCTCAAGCTGTCTCTCTCAAATAAATAAAATGTTTTAAAATAAAATTAATTTCATTAGTATTGTTATACTCCCATTGTTTGGTCTGTTAATGATACATCATATCACTGAAAGAGAACAGGGCAGGTGTACAACCCAATAGCTTCTTAGAATCCGGGAATTAAAAGGATAGTAAGGGGTGCCTGGCTGGCTCAGCCAGTGGAGCATGTGGCTCTTGATCTCTGGGTTATGGGTTTGAACCCCATGTTGGGAATAGAGATTACTTAAAAATATAAAAAAATTTTTTTTAAAGATAATCACTGGCTTAGCTTCTACCTAAAACTGTTGCATAGAATTAACAAAATGTGGCAGAATTTTAGAGATACACAGTCTCTTAGAGGCAACCTAGTCTAATCATCATATTTTTACAAGTGAGGACAAATTGAGACTTTAAAACAGAGAAATCAGTCTATAAATTCCTGGCCTACCATACTCCTGTGTATAACTTAGGACAAAATACTTAACCTATTTGTGCTTCAGTCTCCTTAATTGGCAGAAGGAGATAAACATGACCATTCCCAGGGCATTAATGAGTATTCAGGACCCCACTTCTGTTTTACTGATCCCTGTGCACCCAAAACCTAGCTCAGCACTTGGTATGTAGTGGTGATTAATACATACCTGTGGGAGCATCATGGATTTGAAAGCCTGGCTGATGGGCTGATCCATTGTGTGTGCTCAAAACTATTAGTTTCCCTTCTTGTAAATGAATCTTCTAAGGTCATAGAGTAAGTCATCAAATTGAGACCAGAGTCTGAAGCTGATTTGTGTGTCAGAGCTCCTTGCCTAAGAGTGAAGAATGGAGGGGGGAATGGGCTTGGGAATAGGTCAAGGGGCCCCACAGCTGGAAGAGATTATGCTTTCCTTTGCCTGGGGTAAACTTGAACTGTGACTTTCTGTTATTCTGAGATGAGAGAAATACCCAAGTCAAACTCTTCCCTGTCCCAACCTCCACCCATCACAGGAGGGATCCTGTGGGCAGAGCCGACCACCTCTGGCTAATTCATCCCAGGTGGCCAACCGCCATCAGTAATAGCATGCCTGTTCATAATCAAAACCCAGCTCATAAGCAAAGGTGAATAAGAAAAGGGGTGCTTATTGAGAAGCCCAAGAAAACATGTCTATTTTTGCACAATGCACTTCTCGATCTTGCAGTGACAAATGGTGCTGGACATTTTATACACATGTCCCTGCAGAGCCTGACTTTGGCCTTGATTCCACAGAGTCATTGGCCTGACTTCTGTGGCCTCGCTTGCTCTGGTTGGAGGCAGCCATACCAAACCATCTCCCACTTGCACCCCACCGTGAAACAAGCTCAGCAACTTCCTGTGCTCGGGGCCTGTAAGCTGTCAGCCCTCTGATTCTTTCAGTGGCTCCTTCCTCTGTGCTCCCACAAGACTGGCTTTGCTCCTAGACCCCGGCACCTATCTCCATCTGCATTAAATTAGATTTCTCTGAATGTGCTTTCACATCCCCCCAAGCTCTCCCCAAATCATGGCCACATGTGAGGAGGTTTTGTGGCCTGCCCAGTACCCTGGTCATGGGAGGGGCAGTACCGATGTTTATGCTGGATATATCTCTCTATCCCAAATCCCTCACCATGTCCATTTTTTCTAAAATCACAAGTGCTTGTCCGATCATAGAAAAATCTTTCCATGGGAGTGTCTGGCTGGCTCAGTCGGTAGTACATGTGACTCTTGATCTCAAGTTGTAAGTTTGAGCTCCACATTGGGTGTAGAGATTACTTAAAAAGTAAAATTTTTTAAAAAGTTTAGGAAAAAAATCTAACTATGAACACCTTTCTTAAAGTTTTCTCCTTCACCTTTCTACCTTCACACACATACCAACCCTCTGTATGTTCTTCAATCTTAATCCTCCTATCCAGCTAGTCTGGAGCTATGAGAGAACCAAAATATTCAGTAGTGTAAGACTGAACTGAAGTTTTGTCTTCTCTGGATAGGTTGACCAAACAATAAATAGATCATCAAAACACAGACATTTTTGTGAGTGAAAGGGAGCACTGTAACATTAATACGGCAACAGGAACAAGCTGTACGTTACCTTCTTAGAAAACCAGAATGCAGAGTCAGACAAACTCTAGTATTGGGTGCATCTGGGGTATGTTTTCCAGAAATATGTAAGTGGAAGACCCTGGGAAATGAGAGTTTCAGTGAACATGCCAGATCAAAAGGCTGTGCCTCCAAAGTTGAGTGAGAGGTGTAGACCATGCACAGTGTCCTCTAACTGCACCCTTGCTCCTGTATCCGATGCCAGGGCATAAAAGTAGAACCTCTACATAATAAAACCCCAGTAGGAAAGCAAGAGTGTGGAAAGGCTTATCTTGTGCTCATGTGGAAGATCAAGGACGTCCACCCTAAGGAGATGGAGGGCATGTACTGGAGCCAAAAACAAGCCATTTAAAAAGCAAGAGCCTGGACTCATTCCACATTTCAAATGGGAGATGATTGGGAGTGAGATGGAACCTCCCCCTCTACTTGCTCAGTGGAGAGCTGGGCTCCTACGAAGCCTTCTGGAAACTCCTTCACATTGAAGGAAACATGGCTTTCTACACTTGTGCAGGTGGTGGCCCTGGAGGAAATTTCCACTCCATCACCCTATGGCGCCCGATTTGTATTCTCAGGTTGCTGGTCCTGAGGAAACATCAGTTATCCACCCATTATGAGTCCATACTGATAGAAATAAACAAATTAATATTAAATAGGTGAGGGGCACCCTGCGGATTCTGTTATCACAAATGTAGAAGAAATGATGAAATGAGAGAAGCACCATGAGGCAACCACCATAGCAATAACTGATTCTGGAAAGAATCACTGGTGGATGCTTAGTAGAGAAGATTTGATGAGAAACAATCTCACCACAATGTAGTAATATAGTATGTATTGGTGATATAATGGTAATAATAGAGTAATGCCATATATGTTAACAATGTAATAGTAATAGAGTATGTTAGTAATGTAGTAATAGAGTGTACGTTAGTAAGATAGTAATATATGATGTTAATGTAGCAATATAGTATGTATTACTAATAGAGTAATAGTAATAGAATAACTTCATATGTTAGTAATGTAGTAATAGTAATAGAGCATATATTAGTAAGATAGTAATACATGATGCTAACCTAGTGTAGTACCTCACCACCATATGGTAGTATTTTATAAGAAAAATAATAGGAACTTTGCAGTGAGAATTCTGGAATACGTCATCCTAACCAAGAGATCACAATTGAAGTCACCAGGACTGAGACAGTAATCATGTCATGCTCCTGATTGACTTATCTCTACTAGCATGGACTTCTCAACTGTCCCATTATTCAGTGGGTATGTAAGCTGGCACTGTCATTGCTGGTTGACTTTTTGGTACTCAAATTGTGCCAGATGTGGCAGTGGCATCCCCTTTGAGCTAGTCCCTATGCCTTTGGACATGTGTCCTTATTCTCTGAGCCTTGCCTCACTTCCCAACACAATAATTTTTGAAAGATGGTGGGCACATCCTCATTTGATCTCACACAGTGTTGAAGTAGAGTTGAATACAGGCTAAATAATAGTGAAAGTGAATATAAGGGAAGGGAGAAGAAATGTGTGGGAAATATCAGAAAGGGGGACAGAACATAAAGACTCCTAACTCTGGGAAATGAACTAGGGGTGGTGGAAGGGGAGGAGGGTGGGGGGTGGGGGTGAGTGGGTGACGGGCACTGAGGGGGGACACTTGACAGGATGAGCACTGGGTGTTATTCTGTATGTTGGTAAATTGAACACCAATAAAAAATTATTTTATTAAAAAAAAGAATACAGGCTAATTAGATTTGTTTCAACTTTACCCATGAGAAGAGATTTCAAATTCTAGAAATCAGTGTGTGCCTGGGATCTCAGAGTTTATCTAATTCAACCTTTTTCATTCCCAGAGTAGGGACCAGAGGCTCAAGGCAGAAACTACTTGTCCAACAAACCCATTTTATAGAAACCCTTCAGGATGAACCAGAAGAGCAATGCTTCAGAGAGACTCCAATGTAAGTGAAAACAGTATGAAGTCCAAGCATGTTCTCTGGGAGAGTCTGCAGCGTTTGGCTCCTGTGTCTGACCAGGATAGCCCAATAAACCATTTTTATTACAACATGCATAACAGATTTGCCAGCCATCCCCACATTTACAGATGGCCATTAATTTTTTTTCCCTAACATAATGCATTCCACTCACAAAAAAAAAAAAAAAAATCCCTACTCGTCATAAATTGTGAGTGCAGAGAGGCAGCATTACAGTTAAACACTGAGAAATAAATGCTCCTCATTATTCCCTCATTTATTATTTCTTGCAGGATTTGAATATATCTTAAAGAATATCTTTGAAAAAAGCCATTAGGTCCATTACAAGGCTTCAAAACCTCTCTGGGTACTTTAACCTATGCAAAACTAAAGAGGTACTAAAAAGTAGTCTTACAATGGAAGTTGAGGGATTGAAATACCCAATTACTGATTTTGCTGTTGTTTTGTTATTACAGGAGGACTCTCCAGCCATCCAGGAAGAAAGTTACTAAGGATCTTTCCCATTTCCAGAATTTTCATATTAAAAATGATTGTATTTTAGGGAGTTCTTCAAGAAAGCTATTCAATTGAGCATGCAGTAGGAAATGATCAATATGTAGAAAAAATGTTTTCCAAACTGACTTTTATATCAATAGATATTACTTAGGGAAAAAGAAAGTTTCTTAGTCAAATAAGTTATCTTTGCTTATCTTTTTTTTATTTTTTTATTTTTTTATTTTTTACTTTGCTAGTTCCTATGATAAAGCTAGTGTTATTGTGTTCTTCTATGAGGACACCTTTGGAAAATACTGACTTAGAGATCTGATATCTAAAAAGAAGAGGAGATCTGTGGACTCCATTTTGCAGGGATAGAAAAATAAAATAGGAAAAGAGCTTCCAGCATTTTCTGGCAGGCTTTGGTGAGCAGCAAGCATCACTGGCAAAAATGAACAGAATGTTAGAGTTTCTGTTCATCCAGTAGACCAATTCAATATATATACTGAATGCCTGCTAGGTACCAGGGATGCAAGAAAAGCAGAAAAGACACTGTATCTTATTAGGATAGAGACAATTTAACAAGTCGTAAAAGTCAATGATGCCATGACTGTGATCTGGAAAGAAAAGCAGAGAGTGGACCCAGTCCTCCAAAGAAAGGAGAGCGGGGTGGGGGTGGGGGGGGTGGGGGGGGGGAGGTGTTTCCCTGAGCCTGAGTCATGGAAAAACCTTGCTAGTTTCCTGCATGTTTTACTGTCATTCAACTAAAAAGAAGAAAAGAAGTGTTGAAGTGTATGTGCCCAAGATTCTTTATAAATGGTAGGTCTGATGTTCAATTCCTGGAGGTCTGGGCCCAGTGCAGATTCTTTCTACTGTATCTCCACAGGGAGCCAAGATACTTATTATTCTTAATTCTTACAAAACCACTTACTAAGCATCTTTCATGCACAAGACCAGAGAACAGAAGGAAAAGGAGAAGACACGGGACAAACTATATCTTTCAGATACAGTTTATATTCCCATTAGGGAAACTGAGACATGTAATTTCACTTAGAAACAGATCAATGGAGGTAGAAACTGGTGTGGGATATTCAAAGGATAGAGAGAAAAATTCTAGCTTAGAAATTAGAGAAGTTTCCATAAGGATGGCAGCTTGTGAACCAGAGTCTAAGACCTTGAGAAGTGACCAGACTCTAGATGCATGAAGAAGACAAAGTGACAGTAAGATACTCATGGTCCAGATGGGTACAATGCAAGGTGCATGTGGGGAGCTGTGTGACAGGAAGCTAGGAAGGTCAATGGCACCTGATGCTGGGGGTCCCCAGAAGAGTCGACCCACTGCTCAGCCATCAGAGCTAGAATAATGGCCCAGGCCTAGGCCCAGCTGGAACTATCTTCCTTGGATGCCAAAACACATGGTTGGTCAAGAGCACCCCACTGGGCAAAGAATTGGAATAACATTACAGCAGGCAACTGGAATTCCTAATTGTAACCCAAGTATATTTTAAGACATTTTCACAGTGAGTGCTTTGTCAGGAGTTGCTCAAAAGGGATTATATGAAGTAGATGAAGCAGAAAATCACCCAAACCAAATCAGTAGGAGAACAGAACAGATTTTAATGGATTTGACTAAAGGAGAAAGACTAAGTGATAACAGATCTGTTCTAAATATATATAAACACTAAATTATTACTATTAGAAATACAGATTTCATTATATTTGGTCCATTTTTAATGTCAGCAAACATCTTTTAATATCTATAAGATGCCGAGAGGTGTCATATAAGATGGTGAGGACACAGAAAGGCATAACACAAAATCCTTGATTTAACTGGCTTACAGTTGAGTGGGGGGGGGGCATTAATAACTTTAAAAAGACCAATTTAAAATAGTAAGCCAGATGGGATAGGGAATACAGGAAGAGTGCACACTCACCGGAACTTTTCTCTCTGCCCTCACACGCCTCTGAGCCCTGGGACTGCCTTTCCAGTGCCTAGCCAACATATAAAATATACAACGCAGTAATCGGATCTTCTTTCTCCTCTCTAAGAAGGAACACATGAGCTTCAGTGGCATCTGGAACCAGCTTTACAGAAAGAGCATTCGGAAATAAAATTCCTAAGATCTGTTAAACAAGGATAATGAGGTAGCAGTGATAAAACTCTGAATATAAAGAGTATCCATACATTTCTAGGAAGGGGAAACTACGCCACCAAATGAGAGAAACATTTCAATCCCTTTAATAATGGATGGAGAGAGTGAGAGCTCACATATATGAAGGCTCCTATGAGCTAGGAGTGTATAATGCTGATCAGGGGAGCAGTGTCCCAAGGTCAAACACCTAGAAAGTGGCCCAGCCAAGGTTTTCACCCAGGCTAGCCTAACCCAGAGTTCATGCTCCTCCTGCTATGTAGACCATTTATCATACGACAACATGATAGTCTACTTATTGGTCTCCCCATTACATCGTGTTTCATATCCCATTAACCCAAGTCTCTGGTACATAGTAGATAGATGTTCAATACAGTTTTGTTAAATGATTGAAAGACTGAGTCCAAGATTGGTTACTGGACTATTCCATCTGCATTTGCTGTAATCTGTTTAAAACCTTCATCCCCCACATTCTTAGCAGGAAGACAAATCTTTGACCTTCCTAGCACTCTGCTTAGCATTTTCTAGCAGGAGAATCTCCCTGAATGCTAATTACCATTTCTTTTTACTTTTCTTTTCTACTCCATTCCAAGCAGATAGCCAGCCTTTGTATCCCTTTGCCTCAAATTATCCTGGGGCAAAGGAAAGAGGAAGAGATCTCTTGAGACAGAGATCTCTCTCGAAAGAGAGAGACAATAATTCCCAGATCCCAGAAAGGGTACAGACATGGGATCCTGTGAGTTAGAGGTCCTCATGGCTGGCTTTGCCTTCAGAACTCAAAGAAGGGATGAGGCTTCTATCCAGTGATGGGATGGATGGTGCAACTAAGAAGGTAGCTATAGCCATTTCCCAGACCACCAGCAATAGACAGAGCTACAGAGCCACAGAGTCAAACTACCCAGTTGCAAGGAGATGGGATAGCCAAGATGTCAACATTGACCACAACAGATCACAGATTAGAGGGCCTTCCAACAATTGATGTATACCATGCTCTTGTGCAATGCAAAGAAAATGGAAGAACCCAAATCATCTTTAAAATTCAATATAGCAGTATTAAGGCTTAGAGTTTGAATGAAATTTATTCAAAGTAAATATTTTAATTGATCACTTTAAATTTGAAAGCTTTGGCATCACCATACTTACACTTATTTTTTTTTTATTTATTTATGATAGTCACAGAGAGAGAGAGAGAGAGAGAGAGAGGCAGAGACACAGGCAGAGGGAGAAGCAGGCTCCATGCACTGGAAGCCTGACGTGGGATTCGATCCCGGGTCTCCAGGATCGCGCCCTGGGCCAAAGGCAGGCGCTAAACCGCTGTGCCACCCAGGGATCCCCATACTTACACTTATTGAAGGGATTATACATGGTTTCTCAGAAAGAGAAACTTCCATTTGGGGCTAAAAGCGTAGGGGAATAGGCAAGAGGTACAGTGTTGCCTCAGAAGCATTGCCCATCCATGAGTTCCACAGTGGTAAGGAGGGCTCTTGGGCAGTTCCCTCACCCTAAGAACTAAGAAAATGGTGCTCAGTGCCGTCAGACAAGTCAAAGCAGGCCACGGGATCCAGGTCACAGCAAAGATTCAGTTGCTATAGACTTGTGAGAGCTTCTAGCCTCAGGAATCAGGGCCTCTTGGACAGAAATATCTTAGTGATGCCTGGTAAGTGGTCTAGAGGGGCCTTCAAAAATGATTTGCTTTGTATAGACTCAAGATCTTTGTAGTATTGGAAGCTCAGTTATATTATCAGCCAATGATGTCTGTTCCCTGTCCGCCTCATCTTATCATCATGACGATCAGTCTGATTAAACCAGATATAAAGAAAATACCATCACAGAGCATTTCTTCCATAGCCTATCTGATGAATTAAGACTTACGGGCAGCCCGGTTGGCTCAGTGGTTTAGCTCCGCCTTCAGCCCAGGGCCTGATCCTGGAGACCTGGGATCAAGTCCCACATCGGGCTCCCTGCATGGAGCCTGCTTCTTCCTCTGCCCCATCCTGCATTTCTCTCTCTCTCTCTCTCTCTCTCCATGTCTCTCACAAGTAAATAAATAAAATCTTAAAAAAAAAAAACAAGATTTACCCCACTGCAATTAAATAAGAATTCCAACTTTCAATGTAGGTTCATGACTGCAATAGCTGGTTTGCTATGCCTGTGGCAAATAGTTATGAGGCGCTTTACAGTTTACAAAGGAATTTGAAGCCCTTAGAGGAAGAGAAGGTGTTCTGAGATTTCACAAGGGTGAGTTAAAATTTGTGATTGATGCTCTGAGGAAGAGAGACTTGGACCACACTGTAAAATAAAAAAATATATATATTATTATTATAATAATAAGTCAAGATATTTTTTGTTATTCCTAAATTCTTAAGTGGATTATCCCAGATGTGTCACAGTGATTTCTTTGAATAAAGGAAATATTTCTTTTAAAAGGGAGGATTTACCTCAGACCTCAGAAAATATATTCCTTAACCCCAGGAGTCCATATGTTGCCTTTAAATTCATGGTTGTATGAAACCAAGCCCTATTACAGGCAAGTGTCTCCCCGTGAGAAATTACCATCACAAGAAGGAACTTTTATCTTTTTTACTTGCAAAACTTTCATTAGAGTTATCACTAAAATGAAAAGATATACATTTTAACTCCCATGAAAGCTGGTGTTTCTCAAGTGTGCATCTACAGGTTCCAGAAGGTCAAAACTCCTTAATTTGAGAATCCCTGTTCAAAAGTGTGGGTGCCAACTCATAGTGCCCACAAGAGCAACACAGGTAGAGACTCTAAAAATCAGAGCCCCTAGAGTTATAGGGATAACCCTCGTGGGCCCCAGGAGGGGCCGCAGAAACAGGATGACCCAGGCAGTTCATACCCTTGGTGGGTGTGACTTCCTGACCCTAGTCCTCCATCACCCATGCCTGCCAAGATGTCTGCTAACAACTAGGAAGAGAGAGAGGGAGGACAGGGAGGGAGGAAGAGTTTGGCATCACCAGTAAATCAGTGATACATAAAAGTGTGTGGGAGTGGGTAAATCACTTAGCTACAAAAATTGAGTTACTAAGAGGACCCAGAATCACAAGGAACAGGTCAAAAGACATGTGGGGAGCACTGCTTCATGGAAGAAGCATGTTGGGCAAAAGATTTTATTTCTAGAATTCCCCTCTCTTTGTAAGATAAGTAGGTGGATGTGATATCTGTGAAGATGCATTTAACCTGTATCTCTACAATAACTCATATCTGGTTATTGTTCCATAGTTTAAAAAGAAGCAATTTTACATTTATTCTTTTTTCATCCTCATGACAACTGGTGATTATAATCTGTTTTTAATAAAGAAGGCAAGCTTCAAGAAGTTAAATCCCAAAGCTAAGAAGTGATGGGCTGTGTGATATCTGAAGTCTCTGGCACCATAGCTTACCCATTTCCTTTGCAGAGCAGGGTCTAGGGCTCTAAGGCTGTGTAGGACCTGGGCCTTGTGAAGTGGGAATGGAGGGGAACAGAGCCTTGAATCTCTTGACCCTATCCTGTAAATCTGCCTGGTTTCCTGGTTCTTGTTGCCATTCTGGTCTGGACCATCCTGCCTGTTGCCCCAAGTATCTTTAGGCCAAAGGATTTATTCCAAACAAGGTGGATAGCTCAGATGCCTTTTCATACCTCTATCTATTCATTCAGTACCCCGCCACCTCCTCCCCATTCTAATCTCTGTCTACTGTTACCTAGTTCCCCAGGTTGCTAGCCTTGACCGAGCCAGCTGCAGAAATGTGAGCACAGTGCAGCAGAATGGGGATCCTATTTCAGAGATAGCCAGCTCATTTCTCCACAGCGAGATTTCATTAGGATAGGGAAGAGTCTGCCTGCAAGTGATGCTGCTCACATGGAACCATCTCTCAATACCCCACAGCTGGTGATTATATAAACCTATTGAGGGGTAAGCTTCTGATCACATGAATATAGATTAGAGTAACAGGTACAGCAAAATCTGAGTCCTATCTAAACTGCATGTAAAATCCCATTGGAGTAATCGTTATTAAGGATTCTTATTTTCAACATATTTTTTAGAGTACATTAAACCAAATCAGACTTGCAATGCTATAACAAACATAGATTTCTAAGAATTTAGTTCCTACAACTTTGAACTTAAAAAAAAGAAAGGGAAAAAAAAAAAGATTTGATGAGCCCAGAGTGGACACATATTTACTCCAACTAAAGCCACAGTGAGGGATCCCTGGGTGGCGCAGCGGTTTGGCGCCTGCCTTTGGCCCAGGGCGTGATCCTGGAGACCCGGGATCGAATCCCACGTCGGGCTCCCGGCATGGAGCCTGCTTCTCCCTCTGCCTGTGTCTCTGCCCCTCTCTCTCTCTCTCTCTGTGTGACTATCATAAATAAATAAAAATTAAAAAAAAAAAGCCACAGTGAGGTGACAAAATCTGTTTTTTGTTTAAACTAATGTCCTACAAAATAACAGTAATAAACATCCAAGCACTGGGTGCAATGTTTAATAATTCCCTGAGAATCTTCTCCCCAACATGCTGGCAAGAAATATATATACTCTTTTGAAGAAGCTGGAAATGCATTCAACTCTCTGTGCTATTAAGTCATTGCTTAATGAGGAGTGCAACTATTATACACCTTGCATCTCTACCATTTCAGCCCCCTAGAAACCACAGTCACAAAAAAATCTCACAGTACGACTCTAGAGTGACAGGAACAACCACAAGGAATAGCAACGTCTCTAATTCTGGTGCCAAAATCTCATGGCTAGGGAGAGTGGCCTTACAATATACACAATCACTGTCCCTTGACAGAAGTGGTCCAGTTCCTTTTCAACTCTGCATATGAGGGTAAGGAAAACAGTTGGGAAAGGCATGAACAGTGAAGGCTCTGTTCCACAGCATATTGTTTCTGACATGACCTTTTCAGAGAAAAATCATTATGTTATGTATTCCACACATCACGTGTTTCATCATCCTATGATTATAAAGCATGGCAGTAACCCTTTCTTCATCCTGAAATGATCATGACCTGACCAACTGTTGGAAATGTTCCAGGGAAATGCAAATTTTAAATATCCCCATGTAACCACTAGAATGACTGAAATTAACTTTATAAAAAGAAAGTAGAAGTTGAAAATGCCATGAAATTGTAAGGGTGTAGAGCAACTGGGATTTTTTTACACTGCTGATAGGATTGCAAAACGGTAGAACCACTTTGGAAAATAGTTCGACAATTTCATATAAAATTTCATAAATACTTCCTTTATGATCTAACAACCCGAAGAAAAATAAAAACACATCCACACAGGACTTATATATGAATAATCATACCAGCTTTATTCATATTACAAAAAATTAGAAATAACTCATTCTCCAATGGTTGAACAGATAGATGAACTGCTGTCTATTCATATAATAAAATGCTACTTAGTAATAAAAAGGTGTACATTACTAATATGTCCACAACAACATGGTTAAATATCAGAAACATCACACTAAGCAAAAGAAAAATATATACATAATAGTTCATCTTGTATGACTTCAAATATGTGAAATTCCAAGAAAACCAAAATTAATATATAGTAACAAAAGCAGATCAATGATTGCCAGAGTAAAGGTAGAAAGGAGTTTGGCCACTGAAGGCATAACATAACTTTCTGGAGTGAAGGGATATATTAATCATGGCAGTAGTTGTGCCTCCTCCTATAGCCTAAGCCTATGATGTCGCCTTTTCATTGGCTTCTAGGTTCTAGCCAAACAACTGAACAAAGATGATCCCCCATTCTTAGGAATATCTTCACACATCTCCATGGCGTAGAGTCCTACCTAACCATCCAGCAGCCCAAAAGAGGAAGTTCTTCCTCTCATCCTGCATTTCCTCTCCTATCCTCATCCTATCCTCTGTGCAAGAGTAGCTTCAAGATTAACATCCACCCTTGATAAGCCAGAGTGGGAAAATCAACCAATATATTTAAGAGAAAATGTACCAACATACTGCTTGCTGTACAATCTCACTAGTTTATAGCTCAAAGACTAGGCTGTTCAGTATTTACATAGATTCCATAGTTTTGTCCCCAAGTCATGTTTTTTTTCAGCACAGTGTAAAATAAAAGCAAGACAGCCACACTCCTCCAATAAACAAGCATTTTTAATAACACCCACACATTAAATGTGTGCTCAAGAATACATGCATACACATATACCTGCAATAATCTCAAAAAAAGCAGTAAATATTCTCACACAAAAAAATAAATAAATCTAGATTTCAGAGAAAAAATCTATCTCTTGCAGTAATTAACTCTTCTGTTAATATATCCAACTTTATATAGTTAGCAAAGCACAGGAAAAGAGGAAAAGAGTTTCAAGAGGGAGATGGGAAAGACACAAGGCAATAAATCCTGGGTGGAAAAATGCATTAAAAGTTAAAGCTGTGTAATTGAGATGGTCCATTGGCATCAATATGATCATGGTTACAAATGCAGGTTACCTTGTTGATCCAGAACAAAAAGCTATATAAGTGGAACTATATATATATTTCGATATATAATATCAATATAGAATTGTAAGTTGTTGTAAAGACTTCCTGAATCCATACACACTATGTGTACTGGCCTTCAGGAATAATTCTAGTTTGAGAATCATTGTTACAAGGACTCTTTTTTAATCATGAGAAAAGAAGATCTTTGTCTCAGTTCATTAAAATGGAGCAATTGGGCACTTCCAACTCTAGGAGTAACATAAACTACACAGTGGCCTTTTTCATACAGAGCTAGCATAGTCTAAGTTTAAAAGCTGGACATAAACCAGAATTTTAGAGACAGCCAGAGATATGCAGTATCTCAGACAGCACATCAGACTTCTTTTTCCCTTGCGGCAAAGTAAACAAGCCTAGGAATAAAACTGACGTCTGCTGCTCACCTACTAAATGCCAGGCATTTGTATACACATTACATATATTACCATATGCAATTTAATATATTCTGCAATTTAGCAACCAAGAGATAGCAACCAGCCACAAAAAAGTGGTAATTTGAAATCATCCTACAGTATTACAGGAGATACAGATGGAACTTAAAATCTTCTGTGAAAACTCAATAGAAGATTCTCTATACTTCCCAAAAGATTTATTTCTGATGTAATATTTTTATTAATGCCCATTTTTTCTCACTGGACTCTAAGCCTCATTAGAATACTGGTCAAATCTAGATTTTGCTCACCACTTGGATCCCCAGTTACTAGCACATGGACTTTTGTGCAGCAAAGACTCAATAAATCATTGCTAAATAAATGAACAAAGAAATTGTTGTTGATTTTTTGCCATATTGGTTATATTCATAGGTGATTTTCTCAGTTTGAAGACAGATTGCTTAAATTCTTGTCTGTGGAAATAGAAAGCAGAATATTAACAATAACACTTGAGAACTGAGCTATGGAGTTATGAACAGGACTCAAAAATAATTTTCTCTGATAACAACTTCATCGGACAAATGTTAGACTCTGTAAAGCCTCCCTCTTGAAGACACAGGGCAAAACAAGATGTTCACAGGTGTCAAGTAACACTCTTAACCAAAAATTAAATGGAACAAAGCCTGACAGAGAGCCATTGTTGAATCTAAGTCCTGGTTACATAATCTTTCAGGAAAAGGAGTGTTTTTCAGATTAACTTGAATGCCAAAGATGGAACTATGAACATAATTATGGCGGATATTTTTGTTCACTAGTTTAGCAGAGTTAGCAATAAGCAATTGTCTCATTTAGAATGATTCAACTTTTGGAAGAGAAGAAGATAAATGGCTCACAGTATTGACAGAAAACATGATTCCCATTTCTTTTTCCACTTATGCTTTCCTACTCTCTTTGTGGTAAAGATCTAATTCCTATTTGAGTCCCAAGAATTATATGACTTGCGGTCTTGAGAGAACGATAAAGATAGATCACTACTGAATCATTTGGTGGATCCAACAGTGTAGCTGATTTACCTGGAAAACAGCTGAATAGTAATAGAACCAGACCATAATAACAGATTTTTTCCAAAGATTTACTTATTTATTTTATGAGGGGAGGAGCAGAGGGAAAGAATCTTCAAGCAGACTCTCCCCACTGAGCACAGAGCCTCACATGGGGTGCAGTACCACAATCCATGAGATCATGACCTGAGCCAAAACCAAGAGTCAGACCCTTAACTGACTGAGCCACTCAAGAGCCCCTATAATACTAAATTTTGATTAACATTATTGAATGTTTTTATGGACCAACCACTGTTCTAGATGCTGAAGAAAAATCAGTGAACCCAACAAGGTAAAACAAAAACAGTGTTCATGGATCCTGTCTCCTAAAAATAGATCACACATGCTCACTGCAGCTCTACTTTCAGGCTCCATATAAATGCTAAGAAAAGGGGAGAGAAAAAATGTCCTTGGTAATTTCCAAAAATAGAGAATAGGGAACTGAATTCTCCATTTGCTTCTTATTACCCTGCATCTCAAAGCCATTTATTTAATCATCTATGGACACCTTTAAACACATAGCTATTTCTTACACTTTGAACTAGAAATTGGACAAGAAATAAAAAATAGTCTCATTGAAAAAAAGGATTGGAATCTACTGCTTATAATCTGGAAACCAAAGGCTATTTTTTAATGATGTGAGTTCAGTTGCTTAATCAAATGGTTCATTCTTAATTCTCACATTTTATTGACCTAAAAGCAACATTTGAAATAGTGGATCACATCCTCCCCCTGATATGTTTTCCTCACTTGCTTCTCAGAACATCTCACTGTCTTTGTTTTCCTGGCATCCCCATGACATTCCTTCTTAGTATCTTTGATGAGTCCTTCTCTTATTTTGGAACCCTTTAAAATGGCAATACCCCAAGGCTTGGTCCTAAATATTCTTTTATTCTGTTCCACCTAACTCTGTTAGGAATTTGCTACAATCCTATGGCTTTAAACACCAGCCATAGAGGTTTGACAAAGTAGCTGGTATCAGATTTGTGCCCACTATAAACAGTAAAAAATATTTAAACAAGCTGTATCAAACAACTGTTTGTAAGCATTGGATAGTTACTAATATTGGGCTATAGTTCTTGAGAGAGGGGAATTAAGTGAGACAAGCCCCATTTTGTATCTTTTTTCTCCATGAAGCAATTTCCAAAACAATTCTGTAGGAAAAGAGAGTTCAAACAGAGAGCAGCAATCTGACAATGGAAACAGAGATTCAAGTTTGTAAGTAATAATGTATGAGATTTAGGGGTTAGAATAAAAGAGAGAAAAAAGTCACAAGGCAATATCCTAAAAAAGGTCCACATAAAATACCCCTCTAGTCTTTGGATATCTTCTACACCTCATTTATGCAGACCAAGATTCCAGAAGGCCTACATGGGAGCAGCTCTTGGGATGTTGAGTACTGAAGAGGGATTTTAAGATCATAAAATCTTCGCTTTGGAGAGAATTGGGAGTGTGACCCAGACAAACCTCAGCCTTTCCAAACAACAGAGATATTTAATTGTCACTAGAAAAAAGGCAACATCCAGGCAATAATCACCACATGCCAAGATTAAGAACGTGTTCTAAGATAAAGGGATTCATTCAGATACACCTACTCTAAGACAGACCCAAATGAAGATCACCCCAAAGTAGTTAGGTCAAAGTATTCTGCCACAGTTAATTGCCAGCCATTAAAAAACTTTATATACTTTTAGAACAAAATAACATAGTTCAGACTCTATAACACCTCATGCTAATGTCCAATATATAATGAAAAATAACAGCCATATTAAGAAAAAAGGAAAAGTGGCTGATAAAAGATTATATCAATAGACATGTACAAAGGTATGATCCCATAATTGGAATTAGCATACAAGCACTTTAGAAAAAAATCTTAAACATAATAGAGGAAAATATGGACAAAAATATTGAAGGATGTAATATTTTAATAGAGAGTATGAAACTATGAAAAATAATTCAATTAACATTCTAGATCTACAAAATGTGATTTCTGAAATTAAGAGCATGTTAGATTTAACAATGGATTGCATAGGGATGAATATGACATTAGTAAACTTGAAGACAGATCAATAGAGAATGTTTACACTAAAGTATACAGGGAAAAGAAATAGGAAAACAGAAAAAAATCACAATATGTGAGACAGAGCTGAAGTGACTAATGTATATAAAAATAGAGTTCTAGAATGAAAAGAGAGAGAAAATGGGACAAAAGCAACCAGTATTTGCAAAATTTATGACCAAGTATTTTCTAATTCCTTTGAAAGACATCAACATACATCTGGAGATATATTTACATATTAGTAGATTAGCTAGGTGATGATAGATGATAGATAGATGATAGATAGATTAGATAGATAGGTAGATAGATAGATAGATAGATAGATGATAGATGTCATCACAGCCAAAGTGCTAAGACCAAAGATCTGCACAAAAATAAAATCTTTAAAACATCCACAAAAAGAAGACATAAAGGGGATCTCTGGGTAGCTCAGCAGTTTGGCACCTGCCTTTGGCCCAGGGTGCGGTCCTCGAGTCCAGGCATCCAGTCCGGCGTCGGGCTCCCGGCATAGAGCCTGCTTCTCCCTCTGCCTGTGTCTATGCCTCTCTCTCTCTCTCTATGTCTATCATGAATAAATAAATAAAATCTTTAAAAAAAAAGAAGACATAAACAATTAGAGATAATTTTATAAAAGAAATTATGAAAGTATGGAGACATTGGAATGAGATATTTTAAGTGAGGAGAGAAGGAGTGGGGATGGTGTCAACCCAGAATTCTACAATAAGCCAGATTAATTTCAAAATTAAAGGCAAAATAAGCACTTTCTCATTGTGATGCTGTAAATCTTTCATATCTTGACCATATCAACATCAACATCCTGATGTGATATTACACTTACATTTTGTTAGACACACCATTTAGGGAAATTGATGAAATGTTCATGGATCTCTCTATGTTATGTCTTAAAACTGCATGTGAATCTACAAATATTTCAATATAAAAACTTTAAAGTTTCAGACAAACAAAAGCTGAAATATTTGATGCCAGCAAACCTAAGCAAAAATAAATTTTGAAGGAAGTTTTTAGGATTAATAAAAATGATTACATATGGGACCATGTAATGTAAAAAACAATATACAAGTCTAGAGAGATTAAACATAACTATAACTATATAAGATATATAGGTTATATATATATATATATAAGAACTATATAAGTAAACATAACTATAACTATATAAGATAACTGTAAAAGATTATCCATTATTTTAAGCAACAATGATAACTGAGGTTTATGGAACTTATAGCACATGCAAAAGAAAAGTGTTTGAGAGTAATAGGAATATAACACCAAGGTAAGGTAAACTGGATGCATTTTGTAATTTAGACAACACTCATTGAAATAATTATATTAACAAGTTATTATAATAAAGCTAATAGAAGAGACACATTGATTAATAATAATTTAAAACCTGATGAATCCAAAATAAAATTACAGAAGAGGAACATAGAAAGAATAGAAATGAAACAAATAGAAAGCAAATAGCAAGGTGTTAGATTTAAATTCAACCATATCAGAAGTTGCAATTAATATAAATGAATTATATACTCCAAATAAAGGAAAAGATATACATAATTGATTGAAAAGCAAAACAAAATAATTCTGCTTGCAGAAAGTATGGCCTTCCCCCAGGCCAGCAGTGTGACATGATGGAAGTTCCACTGTGGGTGAGTATGGGATGCCCTCTTTTCCATGGCTCCCAATCAAAGGATACAGTATGTCCCTAGGAGGGACTCATGATCAGCATTTCTATTCCCTCCACCCCCACTCAACTCCATGTTATTACAACTGAATTCCACGTGAATGGAACAAGGAGGTTGGGGACTCCCTTTCTCCACCTTACCCCTTTGGACAGGGGCTCTACCCCAGGTGCAAAAAGATGTGATCTCAAATGCCATTGCTTCAGGCCTGTAAAGGTCCCACATCTGAGAGGGAAGTCAGTAAGATCAGAGACTACTGCCTCCATCCAGACACCTGCTCATAAAGTTCGGGTGTCATTCCAAGAGAGAAACAGGCCACTGTTCCAGTCCCCAACTCTGCAGTAGTTACTTAGAGATTTTGCTTAGAGGCAAAGCAGACAAACATAATAAGATTCAAAGTTCTCTCCAAAGAAATTGCCTCTATTCAGTGTGTGAAGAGATTCAAGCCTAAAGACTTTCTCAAAAATAATGAAGATATTGGTTGTAAGCAATAAGATGTTCATAACCCCACAAGAGAAAAAAGCTAAACCATAGGTCAGCTAGTTTACCAGGGAGAAGAAGACAAGGAGACAGCACTCTTGTGAACAAACTCCAAGTACCAGCCTCAAAAATAGCTCTTCAGAGATGTTCAGTTCAGTTTTAATCAGATTAGAATGCAGAGACATTTAGGCCCAAGGATATTGTTAAAAACAGTAACCAGTCAGCAATTAGTGGCACCAAAGAACTGGGTGTGATACCCAAAGTGGCAGACAGCTTAACAGAAAGAATTGGAAAAGACACGGTTAAAGAAAGTCCTGCAGAAACCACTGTCATCAAATGCACGTCCCAACGCAGAACCCAAAGTAGAGTGACACTGGACAGTTTACACTATATGGGAAATAGACTTCACTGAAATAGTCTACAGAGGTCACTAGACAAATACACAAGCAAACAACATCCAGCCTGGTAGGGTAGGGAGTCAGGAGAACAGGAATCAGTATCCAGCATTGCTCAAATATATCATTGACGATGTCCACTTTTTAATAATAATTTTTAAATAAGGCATAAAAAGGGATAAGAAAATGTGATTCATACTGTCCCCTAAGAGGCCATGCTGTTGGATGGATCATTCAACTGACACTGAAATTATCCTAGCTGTAGAAGACCTGGAGCAGAGAGAAGATAAGCCTCACATCTTCATGGGACTCTTGCAATGTTCTAGACATTTTGATTTGCATGTTCTGACTTTGTATTTCTTATTTCATCTGATTTATTTCTTTTTATGAATGCAAAGTGTGTGTGTATGTGTGTGTGTATGAAACAATTTACCATATTAGAGAGACTTGTCCAATACTCTTTACCTTTTCCCTTATCATTGGGTATTTTTAACAATGTGCCCCAATTTTGCATCCTGATTTTAATGTTATTTGATTTTCTAAAGGCCATTATTCATGGTCTTTATCCTGACTTTGTGCTTCCATCCATTTCATTCACTCTACGTCCAACACTTTATTAACCTATCACACATGCCATATTGTTCAAACAGAAAATTGAGATTTATTGCATGACAAGTATGAATTAGGTTAGGAGGATTATAGAGTATTGGAAATGAAGATTATCCTATAAAGTCTGAAACATAGATTCACCACAGGTATTAAAATAATCATAAATTTATCTTTGGTAACCATTCTTTATTCACAACATTCACTTTCATAATTACTTGATAATATGTCATGCCCATTTGCATTCGAGGGCACCAAGCTCAGCATGTTAAGTGACCTCCCCAAGCTATACATCTTGTTGTGATTAAGGTTGCTATTCATTTTGTCTGTTTTAAAATCCCTCGCTCTTCTCAAACTGCCAATCTCGTAACAAACCTTTGCTTGGAAAACCATTTCTGGTTTCTTCATGATTACTGATCCCTTTCCTTAAAGACGTCAGTATTTGTAGGACAACAGTGCTGCCAGCCTCTGATAAGCCTCTATGCTCAGTTCTCAATCATGGTCTCAGATGCCACATTCGTGTGATCCAGATCCTCATTTCCATTCCCTGATCTGCCTCTAATCTGCAATTCCAACAGATTGTAAATCCCAACTATTGTCTTGCTACTGGCATATCTAGCCCCTCCATGGGGCTTAATGAATTATGATAATGGCTAACATATGACAGAGCAACTTAAAAAAAAAAGGATTACATTTAAATATTTACCATATAATGCCAACATCCTGAGTATATCAAATACCTCTTAGACATAAGAAACTGTGTTTGGCAGTATCAGTGAACACGGTATTCTAAAAATCTAACAGCTGGGATGAATATGTTTAACATCAATGTTACAATGCAGAGGGCTATTATAACACATCAATGAGAGATTCTGAGAGGCCAAAAAAAGTAATAGAACTATTACAGATTTTTTTGTTAATGGAAATGACATTGAGAATTATCTGCTTTAATACTTTCTTATTAAAGTTTGGGAAATTATGCCCCAAAGAGGTGCAAGGAGCCATCAAGTAATTAATGACAAAGAATTGGGGAAAAATATTCTTATTTGTGATCCCTCAACTCCTCACATTCCCCTGTTGTTCCATCATCCACACATTTTATCTGGGATATAAGGAGGACATGATGCTCCTCAATTGCTTAAAAACCTGTGATGACAACCTATTTTCCAGGGAAAAAATTCAGACTCTTTAGTGTAATTACTGAAGTCCTACACAGCCTACCTCAATCCACCTTGCAATCGCCAACTGGTCTCCAACCACAGTTTGTGGGGGCCCCAGCTAAGCTGTGATTTCCTAAACTCTGGTGCTTCTTCTTTTCCTCTGTCCAAAACTCTGTTGTGTGCTGTCTGCCTTCCCGTCTAGTTGCTAATGGTAGGAAAGCAAGAATCAAATCTTAAAGACATCGTTACTCCCTCCTAAAGTTAGCAGAGCTCCTGGAAAATAATAGATGTTCAAATAGTAGGAAGTGTAAAAGCAGTTTTCAGATTAAGGAAAGAAACTGGAACAAAACAATTAATGTTCTGTCAACCTCACACATTTTCCCATTTCTCCACCCCAATTTCCATTCAGAGTAGGTCCCAGGGTCACCAAATGCAAAGGGCTTGCCACTTGTGGTGAGTTGGCCAATAGATCAGCCCAAGTCCTTTTGGTTTGAGCAAATAATTTTTATTACTTGCAACAAGTAAGGGAGATTGCTCTCAAAGCATGATCTCCCTGTGGAGTTAGTACAGGAAGATTTTATTCATATATTAGAGGGCAGGGAGCTCACATATACATTAAGGAACTCATACATATTCTATGACTTAGGCCTGCATTCCCACCATGTCAACATGATAGTGCATGCATCACAGGTTCAAAAAATAGAGGGAAACCTTGTCCATAGTGGGAGATCTTAGCACTGCAATGAGCTAAAGGTAACTTTTGGACAACTCGGGGGTACTTCTGCACAGGTCCTTGGCTCCAAACCTACTCAAACTGGCTCAAATAAGGAGCTATCAGACCAAACACTTAATGAGGGGCTATTAGGTGAAACATCTAGCTGGGTGTCTCTTTGGTGGGAACTGCTGATACTGCAAAACAAAATACATTCCTTCCCTGCTTTTGTCACATTCCCTCATCCCTTCAGCTAATAGCTTTCAGCCCCCTGATTTGAGTAATTTCTCATTGCATCATAGCAAACCCCAGGTAGAAGTGTCCTCCCTCTTTTCGTTTCCTTTGACTGAACAAGATGAAATATGGACAGAATTGAGTAAAGTCTAACTTGCAAACAGAGTCAGGCAGCACCAAGACAGAGAAGCCAAATACTACTGCCAGGCAGATGCCACCAACTGTCTCTGACCCTGCTGAGAGGTCTCCAATCCTAGATTTTTTTTCTAGGGTAATAACAAGTCCAATGATTGCATTAGCTTGGAAAATAATACTTAGTTTGCTATTGCCTATAAGGAGTAAAATTGGACTAATGTGCATCTTATTTTATAGTTTATGATTTCTCATGTGTGATCTTATTTTAATTTGTATAACAAATGTGGAAACTGAAGTACAGTTAGTTTAACATATTCCAAAAACTGGGTAACTCCTAAGCAAGAAAAATAATCGTAAAAGTTTTTAGAGCACTCTACTTTGAGAACAACAGTGGAGGAGGTCATTGGTCCCCTCTCCAAGGAAACTGGTGAAAATTATTTATTAACAATAATAACAATGTCTCTGGCAATGGTTCTAAAGGCATATATCAAATGAAGAAATATTTGTTAGAAAAATGTACTAAAACTTAGGAAGAACAGCAGGAGTC
This sequence comes from Canis lupus familiaris, assembly GCF_011100685.1. NCBI lineage: Eukaryota > Metazoa > Chordata > Mammalia > Carnivora > Canidae > Canis > Canis lupus. The sequence goes on from NC_049238.1 coordinate 4,373,248, forward strand.
TGTGAATCAATACCCTGCCCCATCCCTCCACCTGCACAGCTCAGTGGGATTAAAAACTTCCCTCAGACCATTGCAACCAAGAACACAGGGCTGTTATCCCAAGAGGGGCAGGACACAAGCATTTCTCATCCTGCCTCCACCACTGACTGCTGAGACTACCTTCCAAGCAAGTGAAGCTAAGAGATACCAACTCTATTTTTCCTTCCAGCCCCCAATGTTGGACTTACACTCCTCCTCAGGTGTGGTGCCACTGAGAACCCTGGAGGCCTGATCAGGCTTACCCTGGCTCACAGAGTGATGACATGATGATGGAAGCAAGCCAAGAAGATCTATCTACACCAAGTGCTCAGCTTCCAGAGTGGATCACTGAAAGAGAATCTTGCCACTGCCTTCCACACACACAGCTCCAGAGCCCAGGCTTAGAGACCTCATCTTGAGGAAGATGGGGCACACAGCCATAGAACAAAGAACTCTAAATCTTTTCCCAAAAGAACTGAGAGAGTGTGGAAAATTCTAGTGTGAGTGCTCCCAAAAACAATGGAGGTGGTAATGAAAGACCATTAAGGGGAGACCAATAGATACATCACATAGAAGCTAAACCCCATAGGATGGCTAGTCTTGTGGAAAGAACAGGATAAGAGACAGCTCAGAGGATTACTCCTTGGGACTTTGGTAACTATCCCTTAAAAGGAGTCCACATCTAACTGAGTTGTTTTGTGGAGCATATGCCTCAGGACTTTGTTGAAAACAACAGAGCATTCAGCCAGAGATTAGTGAAGCTTAGTAGCTTGGTATGGCCAGGAAATGAGATAGTCAAAGAGAGCCCTGCCCACACCACTGTCCTCCTAGGGTGACTGTGGGCATACCCAAACCCATACTCCTGAGGACCACTATCAGATTCTTCACACTATAGGAGGGAAATAAATTTCCTTAAAATAATACAGCTAATGATTAAAAGAATAAGCAAGACAAAAAGACAAATAACAATAATAAGCTCTGGAAGAGAGGACCAGTACCCAGAGTTGGTATAAGATACTGTCTCAAACATCCAGTTTCCAACACAACTCATAAGATATGAAAGAGAAAAAGAAAAATATTTCCTATGCACCAGAAAATTGAAAATTAAGAAAAACAAACCACCTGTGAGGATGGCCAAATATATGATTTAAGAAAGATTTTAAAGTAGCCATCATAAATATGTTCAAAAAACTACAATAACACTAAACTAAAGATGTAATGGTAGGTAGAAAGACAACACCACATCATAAAGAGTATCAAATTATTTTTTGAAAGAACCAAATGAGAATTCTGGAATTGAATAATACAGAAACTATATTAAAAAAAATAAAATCTTAGAGGGCTCTGTTGAGCCCTCTAAGAGTAGAGGATTTGAGCTGGCAGGAGAAAGCATTAGAAAAACTGAAGAAAGGATCATTTGATATCATGCAGTCCAAATAACAGAATGAAAAAGGAATGAAGAAAAACAAGCATCCTCAGAAAAATGTGGGACATTAAATGCACCAAACATGCAATGTATTTCCCAGAAGCGGAGGAGTGAAGGAGCAGAAAAATATTCAAAGAAATAATGACAGAAAACTTTCCAAATTTACTGAAAACATTCACTAACCACACAGCAAGCTACACACGCTCCAAGTAGAATAAATGCAATGAGACCCACAAGGCAAATCAGAGTAAAAATTCTGAAAGCCAAAAACAAGGAGAAATGTTCAAATGACCAAAGAAAAAATGACTTATCACTTACAAGTGAACCCAAATAAGATAACAGCCGATTTATCAGAGGCAGTGGAGGCTAGAATGCAGTAGGGCAACACCTTCCAAGTGTTCAACAATAAACATATCAATCAAGAATTCCATATCCAGTAAAACTACCTTATAAAAATGGAGGTGCAATAAAGACACTCTGAGATCACCAAAAACAGGAAATTTGTCCCTAACAGAGCTTCTTCCAAAAGAAATAATAATAGCAGTTCTTCAGGCAGAAAAAAAAAAAAAAAAGGATCCCAGACATTAATTTGAACCCACCTGATAGAACAAAGAGTACTTAAAAAGGTAATGATATGATTATTTTAAAAAAGCATAAATGCATATTGCTTCTGCCTTCTTCTCTTACTGATATAAAAAGCAGTTATATAAAACATAGAATATAATGTACTGTTTGGCCTAAAACACAGAAATATATTTTCCAATAATGACACAAAGGATATGGATGGGAATAGAATTCTACTGGATTAAAGAAATGATCTCAGTTGGTAAGTCGGATCCACAGAACAAAGGAAGGGATCCAGGAAAAAAATCATGAGGTTAATATAACAAAAGCCGCAAGTGTACACCCACTCTCTTTTCCTTTCTCAGTTTATTAAAAAAAAAAAAAAAAAAGACTGCATAGAGTAAAACTTAGAGCAATGTAGTATTGAGTTTGTAATATCTTTAGATGGGACACATTTATAACAAAGGACGTCACTCCAAGAGGGGAAGTAGAATAGAAGCATACAGGTGCGATGTTTCTAGAGTTCTTGGAATTGGTGTCATATATATCTGAAGGTGTGTCTGAAAAGTTAATTTGTCTGCGGTAAGAACCTAGGGAAAAGACTCAAACATACAGTGAAAAAAATTACAGAAATTAAACTGCCGCATTTTAAAATATGCTCTTGATGCAAAAAAAAAAAAAAAAAAGTAGAGGAGAAAGAGAAACAAGTCATGATGTGTGGAAAACCGAACGTAATCTTTCAGACATAAATACAGCTATGTCAATAATAACATTAAATATGAACAGATTAGACAGGCCAAGCCAAGGCAGAAATCTGCAGATACAATTTTTAAGAAAGCAAGATCCATACATACACTGTCTATGAAAGACACACGTTCAATTCAAAGATACCAACAGGTTGGAAGCAAAAGGATCAAGAAAGATACATCAGGCAGACAGAAACCATGAAAAAGCTAGACTAGTTATACTATTATCAGACAGCATTTTTAAAACAAACCAAAAAATTGTTTTTAGAAATAAAGGTGAATATTGTATAATGATAGAAGGGCCAATACATCAGAGGTATATGACAGTTATAATCATACCATCTAACATCAGAGCACCAAAATGCATAGAGAACAAATGGACAGAAATGAAGGGATAAATAGACAATTCAAAGAAAACAGCTGGAGACGTCAGCTTCTCACTTTCACTAATGGATAGAACAATAGGAGAGAAGATCCACGAGGTCATAAAAAGCTTCATCAACCCTCTAATTTAGTTCCACCCAGCAGACGTCTGTAAATGATTCCACCGAATGTCAGCAGAGTACACAGACTCCCCCTGAGTGCACGGGGAGTCCCGTCCAGTATAGACCACATGCTAGTCCATAAAACAAAGCTTGGTCAGTTAAAAACACTAGAAATAATTCACATGACCCCTGCAGCAAAACCCAGTTAGCAGATTGTGAGCGCCCAGAACTGCTGAGTCCCGGTGAAGGTTGGTTTGTTTCCATGGGATGTGGAGTTTGTCCTGTTGACTAGTTATTCTAAGCCATTGTCTTTGAAGTTGGGGGTTGGGATACTGAGGGGAGGGAGTCATAAGCTGGAAGGCAGACTGAAAGCCACCCTGGTCTCTACCAGCAGCTGTCACCCAGGACTTCCCTTCCATCCACCTGGGCGCTCTGGAGGCTGTACCGAAGTCAGGTCAGTTCATATCTACAAAAAACTGGACGTGAAAAAGGCTTAAATTTACTCAAGAAAAATGAAACTAATGATTAGCAAAAGGCACATGCCTATGGTCAATGAAAACCGAAAAAACCTACTATGAGACTAAAACAAGATCTGGAGATTTTCTTTTTGAAGAACCACCATGCCACAAGGAACTTGAGAGATAGCCTGTCCAAAATTTCCTGGCCGGGTGAGGTCGCTTCCTCACAAATACTCTTTAAAAAAATAAAAATACATGTGTACACATATATGTAGTTTATTTTAAAACCATGATATTTCTTTTTTTATTACTTTTTTTACTATCTCCTTCTAAAGGTCACTATATATTTACACTTCGGTCTGGCTTCGGCTTCAGTTTAGCATAACGTGATATTTGGTCCTCGTGGAGCCCAAGTCACTGCGCACAAAACAGTGGAGCAGAAATGCCATGAATTGCATATTCAGGGAGAACAGGCAGCAGTACTAAGTAGAGAGTTTGGGGTTTCCTGCTAACCTAGAAATCTAATTTTTAGTCACTCCTCAGTTAGGAAGTCCCTTTCAAGCCCCGATGGGAAGGCACGAAATTTACCCCTTCTCATAGGAAGACCCCCGAGTCCCAAACGAAGAGCAGGTATTTGTGGAAGCAGACAAGTGGTTAAGCTGAGCTGGGAGAGAAAGTTGCTCACCAGAGGATAACGACTAAGCAGAGACGCATCTTGTGGGCTGGCATTTTGTCAGGAATTTCTATGTACAGAATCTACAGGGTGTTGCTGGATATACGTGTAATGCTGAAACGTATTCATGCGTAATTATTCTAACTAAAGGTGCCTGGTGAACTTAAACCCAAAGGGGATTTTGTTTGTTGTCATTTTTTTTATAAGGTTAAGTAAACTTCCTTCTAATTGCTTTCTACTATGCATGTGTGTGTTTTCATCTATACCAATAGACACAAAATACATCCATGAAGCAGAATTTTTTAAAGCGGAACACCCATCTTCACGCCCACCCCCCTGAGGCAGGTGGATCATTCTCTCCTGCTAAAAAGTCCCAGGATTGGACTCTATAGGAAGCTACTAGTTCCACCTATCTTCCAGTATTCTCTCTCTCTCTCTCTCTCTCTCTCTCTCTCTCTCTCGTTCTCTCTCTCTCTTTAATCAAATGCCAGAGAGCTTCTGGGGATAACGTTTAAAAATTGCAAGAAGGGCAAAGAATTTCCTGAGATGAAGAAGCTAGAGATCCTAATCCTTTCCTCTAAATTCAGGAATTATTAGAGCATTTCACATAAACTTCCTCAAATAAAGTCAGCAAACAATGAAGGACACCGGGGGTGAACTCACCCTAGGCTGAGCCTGCGTGGGCCCCTGGGGTCACCAGATTGGGTGGGGGAGCTGGTTCCAAACACGGCACAGGGCCAGTGACAAGGCCCACAGCCAGCCCTTCTTCACGCTGCTGTCCAGGGCGGCAAAGCCGAAGACAATGGGCTTCTGGGG